>NC_085871.1:585000-695000 GCF_034702125.1 Engraulis encrasicolus
AGAGAGATGGGGGAGGATCTGGGAATGTCCACAGGCCAGTATCGAACCCAGGTCCCTGGTGTAACTGTGCAGTGCCCTACCATTTGGCTGGGCCATGACCACATGGCATCTTCTACGTAAAACATCCCAAAGCTGATACATGAAATGTATGAATTCCCAATGGCTTACCTTGCCTAGGCTGCGCTCCATCTTGCGAAAGCACTTGTTGAGGGACAGGTTGTGGCGCACCGAGTTCTTCCAGCCCGTGGGGGCGCTGGAGAAGTAGGGGAAGTGCTGCAGGATCCAGCTGTAGATCTCCTTCACGGGCAGGGACTTGGCCGGCGAGTGCTCGATGGCCATGAAGATGAGCAGGGAGAAGGAGAAGGGAGGCTTGGACTTCAGGGGGTCTTTCTCTGCTCTAGCCAGGCTCCCCGAGATGGAAGAAGAGGAGGAGGACGAGGACGAGGATGAGGACAGGGGATTGTCCCCATCCGGCGAGCCCTCCATGTCCTCTGGGCCGCCCAGGCTGAAGTTCTGCAACAGGTTCTCATGGAGCCAGTTGAGGTTGGTCAGCTCCTCGTCGTCCCCGGTGCTCTCGCCGGCTTCTGCCACGGCCGGCGCGGCTGCGTCCCCGGCACGGCCCAGGCGATCCAGGCTGGTGGCCAGCGGGCTGGAGGCGCTCTCGGCCTCGGGGAGCGTGCCCGCGCCGCACGCCCCGCCTTGCGAGCCTCCTGGTGACCCTGCTTTCTTATCCGGAGACATGCCGACGACCGGGCCCATCAACCCCGGAGGGTCTGCAGAGACAAACGAGGAGGGAGCAAAACGGGTCAGGGCAGTGATGATGAGAAAATGGGGAAATGAAATCTAGCTACAGTACACACAGGGGGGATGCACTTCATTGCTCTGAAGGGGGACCCCAAATCTCTTTATGCTAATATTAATGAGATAACATCTTAACCTACACTACCATGCCATACCATTTCACCACAAAGGCATTCCTTCAAAGGGATCACTCCACTAAAGCTACAGCCTGGAAAAATTAGTTTTCTTGATTTCATATTGTACATGTATGACCTTGCACATTGAGCTCTGATTTGCGCTTCACTATGGAGGTTAATTTTACACCCTTGCAACGTCTGACTAATACATATAAAGTAATGAACCAACAAATCACATCCAATCATTAAGTTAATTAAGATCAAGTGCATGACATTTATTAAGGTAATTAAGTTAGTTAAAGGAGTATGCCACTATTTTGGGGCTTAATACAGTTAAATCATTGGCTGGGGTTTATAAAGGTGGTAAAGTGTCTTATTTTTCATGTTAAGCGTTGTCTTGCTTTAAGACAAGTTAAAAGAGGGAATATGTTGCTAAGCTAGTGAAAGTCAATGGATCCGTGTAGCATTGTAGCATGCTACACAGATCCATTGACTTTCACTAGCTTAGCGACATGCTCCCTCTTTTAACCTGTCTTAAAGCAAGACAACGGCTTACATGAAAAATAAGACACTTTGCCATTTTTATAAACCCTGGCCAACGATTTTAACTGTATTAAGCCCCAAAATAGTGGCATACCCCTTTAAGAGTACATGATCCTACTCCATGATACTAATCATAGATCATTATTACCTCCGCCAAGGAGGTTATGTTTTCGGTCGCGTTGGTTTGTTTGTCTATCTGTCTGTTTGTTTGTTTGTCAGCAGGATAAGTCAAAAAGTTCTGAACGGATTTTGATGAAAATTTGTGAAAGAACTAAAGGAACAACTGATTTAATTTTGGTGGTGATCCCCATCACGATCCGGATCCAGGATTTTTTTAAAGAGTCTTTAACATTGCGGGATAGGGCAAATTTTTACATTCCAGTTTCTAACTTCACAAAAACAAGGCGAAGGTCTGCTCTCTCTGAGTGCTTCTAGTTATTGTTATTGTTTTGTCAACTTTTTCTTTTCATTTGCAGTTTTACTAAGGATGAACCCTTGATATAACCCATAGGGAATAGGGAAAATAGTCTGATCCTCTTTTTTAACCATACCACAAACACACCCACGATCATTACATTACTCCATAATGGAAAGGAAAAAATAGCAACAGAACAGAATATGTATTTCAGTCAGAAGGTAGAGGTCAATCGGACAAGCACTGCTAGACATATCTTGAATGTGTGTCCTTCTAATCATTCATTTTAGTTAATGATAGCCCGTAGCAGGCAAGGCACTGGCATCCTTCCCCCATTAGAGCTCCCTGATCCACAGCCCCTCACTGTCCAGGGCCCATGAGATGGAGAGCCTGCTCTGAAGAAGCCCTCAGTGGTCACTAAAGGGCCTCTTGTGTGTCAAGTCAAATGCCTGAGATGGCCCTGGCCCTATTCTCTTTGGGTGCAAGTCATTTCTCTGCAAACGAACATCCTTTCCTTCGTCCTCTGTCCTAGTGGTTGACTTGAATGAAATCAGGTTTACATTTGGGCTTGCATGCCCACCCACGAGGACCCCGGTTCGAGTCCGGCCGGGGTAATTTCCCGTTCCTCCCCTGTCTCTCTGTCCCATTCGCTTCCTGTCACCATCTTCGACTGTCCTGTCAAAATAAAGGCATAAAAGCCCCTAATATATATATATATATATATATATATATATATATATAAAAAGTCATTTTTTAATATCAACGGGAGCATTGTGCCCTACAAAGCAAAAAGGCAGTAACTGCATTGCTGTTCAAAATGAGTTACTATGACTTTAATGCCATAATATATATATCAAATTCTAAAGTTAAATAAAATGATTGATCTGCAAAAAAGGTGGTAATATAAAGTAACAAAACTGTCACATGGGTCATTTCACGTGAAATCAGACACTTTGGGACCTGACTGACAGATTTCAATCATACTTGCTGTGCCTGTTTAGTAACAAGGACCCCAGAACTGCATTTGTGTGAATCTGACACCAATTTTAAGGGAGAAACAGACTAGCGAAGGTTTACATATGAGGGTAGGACACTATGCATTCAGCCTCAATTATATAAGTCAGTGTAAGTCACAAAAAGATGCCTGTGGTGTTATTTGAAATCTATTTTCTGGATCTACAAATTACACAAACAGCATGGAATACAACAACCCTCAGAATTTGAATGATCATAAATTGAAAATTAAAAATTGAATATCAAAAAACTTATATTTTAAAATGGACAGTTCCTTGCCTAAAGATAGCTTGCAATGTCATGAACAACACCTGAAATGCTGGTGTTTGGTTCTTTATTCATTTCAGAGATAATGGGACTCAAAAATATGGAATCATACAAATCACCTTGTAATAATATGGTAAAACCATAGTAATATCACATGACAGCATGTCTATCAGAATATGTGAAGGATGGAGATGGTCCATGAGGATGCAGGAAGTTCAGTTTCACCTCTCCAGTGCTCGGCACACATTCCTCAACACATGCTAGCCACTAGTTGCCATCATATACAGCTACAACATACCCTTTGATGCTTGAACATTTAGAAAATTCCTTTACTGAGCTTATTCTTTCACCCCTGCCTTCTCTGAATATTGACAATGGTCTAGCTTCCACTGTGTCCATTGACAATGGACAGAAGCGGTGTAGTTTTTGAATAACTGGAATAGGGACCGACGAGGGTGCAGGGCCCACCGGGAAAATGCCCGTTATGTCAGATGGCCAGTCCGACCCTGTCCCTGGCACTACTCTATTAAGCTTACTACTTCATTACAACTCATTTCAACCTTTATGTCCCATTATCTCTGAAATGAATTAAGAAACACTTTCAGGTGTTGTTTATGACCTTGCAGGCTATGTTTACACAAGAAACCAGCCATTTTAAAATATACGTTTTTTTGATATTCAATTTTAAATTTTTCAATGCATCATAATTCATATTCTGAAGGTTGTTGTATTCCATGCGGTGTGTGTAATTTGTAGAGCCAGAAAATAGCTTTCAAACAACACCCCAGACATCCTTTTGTGACACTGACTGATATAATCAAGGCTGAATGCATAGTGTCCTACCCTCATATGTAAACCTTTGCTAGTCTTTTTCTCCCTTAATATTGGTGTCAGATTCACACAAATGCAGTTCTGGGGTGCTACCTTGCAACTAAACAGGCACAGCAAGTATGATTGAAATCTGTGTCGATTTCACGTGAAATGACCCACATGTCAATAATCTCCCAAAAAACACTTATACTGGATTGCAGTATCATTTCAAAGTCAACTGGCTCAGTTTTGAGCTCTGTGCAGTTACTGCCTTTTTGCTTTGTAGGGCAGCATTGGCAGGCTTATGATGAGGTCAAGGGGGCATTGGGAACCACTGGTCTAGGCCAAAAGATCAGTCGTCAACACATCTGTATGAGGCAGGGAGGTTTATTAGCATTCTATCGCCAAACTCCACTACATGGGGACTTATCCCCCCATTCCAACATCACTCCTCACACCTCTCAGAGGTATTCCTACGCCTCAGTCTGACAGAGATGAGAAGATGGACTGATATGACGTCTCGCCGAATACTGTGGTGGGGCGTCACAGCGAGCGGACAGACCCCTCTAATGGAGCAGCAACAGCAACAATCCTGCTCAACGTCAATAAATAAATCATCACTCAAAAGTGCAATGTAGCCATCGCTCCCACTAGCCATATATGGGCGAAAATCTGCCACTGCCCTGGCAACCATATAGCCCATCAATAAATAAATAATCACCTTAAGTGCTTCTCTGAATCACTCTCTCTTCCTGTCTCTTTCTCTCTCATTGGGTTTCTCGGGAAAGTGCAGAGACAGAGGGAGGCATCTTCCTTTTTCAGGCTTCCTGTTCTCTGGGGGCACTGAAATGCAATCCCCCCCGCATTCGATTTTCACACAGGACATACACAAAGTAAAAAACGCAGCACAGCAAAAAAAAACCTCAGCATTCCACCAGAATGCCTTTGAGAAAACACAAGACAGCAAGGATATGCATATGCAGAGTGCAGAGCCTCACCGAAATAGGGGAATATTCCTTTAAGGTTAGTGAACTCAGTTCGACCACATATAAGCTTAAGCTGGTTGAAAAGTAGGTCTTAAGTCTCCTTTTTACAATACTGCAAGTCATGTATTGCAATACTCCTCATTTTCGCCTACTTGTCTATGTATTAAAACACATTAAAATAAGTTTAGAGATATTTTTAAGTGCAAAGATGGCGAGAATTATTAAAGGAGGGCATGCTGAAAAATTGAAGAGCCTGTAAGTTTTTGTGCTTTATCTGAGCATATACATGGAGGATACGATAGGAGTTTTTAAACATTTTAATCAGCCAGTATACCTGTGTAACACAAACAATAATGACATACATTTACACTCTCTGTGATGATCCTTAAAAAACTTGAAACTATGGGCCACCTGTACAGGCAGCTTAAGAAAAGCTTGGCTTGTTCTATAGGCCGATAATAAACCTACAGCTACTTACAGCGATTGCACACAAATAAAGACAACAACAACAACAACAACAACAACAAAAGACTCCAGACAGTAGCAGGGGCCTCGTTAACCCCTATTAAAAGCAAAGAGGTTCTACTAGTGGGCCATTAGCATGTGGCTATCTCTCTCTTTACACATTCCGCCACCCGTCCACACACACACACACACACACACACACACACACACACACACACACACACACACACACACACACACACACACACACACACACACAAAGCCAACATCCTTCAGCCACTCCAAACACAACAATGGCCCATTACACCACTGTCTGCAGGTGGGGCACTTAAAGGGTAATGTTTAGGTTAAATTTATAACTAAATATATACTGGATGTTGTCAGGAGAGGTGTTTTGAAACATATATGTGAAATTCACAGTCTATAACAAAGCCAAACTGCAATATTTTTATGAAAATGTATCATTTTACAGCTACTTCTGAAGTATTGGGCTCCTCACTGGCAGAGCCTCTATGACGTAGATAGAGGGAGTCCAACTAAAGTTCTGGCTCAGCTCTCGCTTGTGGATGTAGGCTTACCAACCATTTTGGTTCTAGTAGAGAGGCTGGGAAAAGTGGACAGTTATATTGTATGTGGGCTATTGAAAATGGTCTATTACTGTGTTTGTGCATTGTGTATTAAAAAAGACAGATCAGCGGGTCTATCGGTTTATCTAGATATGAAACTGTCTGGGTATCCGCGCTGTCTGTGGCCATGCGTAATTTGCGATTATAAACAGGGGGGCGATATCTAGGCCTATCTCTCCTTTGCTTTCACATGAGAGATGCATTTCATAGGCAAATCTAAAATAGTCTCAAAGTAGACCATTACATAGGCTACTTAGAAATAGCGACTACTTTAATATTTTTGCGTGGAGTAACGACATGTCTGCCGCCTAAATGGACTTGCGCCCTCTGTCCGTGGTGCTGAAACCGCTGCACTACTCCTATGTGAAGCGCGTTACAGTTTCACGAGGGGGTTGGTCTACAGGCTACAAAAAGACCAAACTATATAATAGGCTATGGTTGAAGGCCCTACCCTTTGCCGACAATGATGAGAAATAATATGGTCACTCAATGTGAGTGGCATGGCGTCAAACGTTTCCTACTCGGTGCAAAACAATACTCATAGCACCCGAGAAAAATGCCATGTTGTAAAAATGGCATATAGCCTATATTCAATTTCAGTTCACTGCTCAGTAGGCCTATTACATGAAACTTCAATAAAGCTCATCCACATGCACGTCACAAAACAATAAACCAGGCGGCGGGACTTTCGATTATATTCCCTCCAAAAATGTCCGCATGTCACAAAAAAACAGTTATTTGCATTGTCCGTAATTATACCAAACTAAAAAAAGTATTCTCGTAGGCTAGAAGAAATCAAGTCTTCAGATGCTATAATCCTCGTTACAAAACTGAAACAAAAATGCCAGCACAAATATTACCTATAGCCTACCTATTTTTGCATTGCGAGCTGTCCACGTGTGTGGTGCTAGGGGCGAAATGTGCGGTGCAGTTGAGTTTGGGAGATGTGGATGCATGTCTCCCGCTGCCCGTCAACGTCTAAAGACAATGTCTCGTGATAGTGGTGGGAAATGCAATGTCATCTCATAATCATCTCATATGCGATGTAGGCTATAATCTCGAAGCGTGCATACGATTTCATCTTGGCCAGTCAGAGATGGCACCAGTTTTTTTTAAAATGGCTGCACCCTGTGCGCCGGGAAGGCTGTTTTCTTAAAACTAATAAAGAAACCTGCTTCATCATTGGCGGGTATGCAGTGACTTAACTGTTTGCGCAAGAGCCTCCAGTATAAGCACCTGTTCGGCGTGATCTAGCACAGTCGCAACAGTTGCAACCTCGCGCATGCAACTCCATTAAAACGTGGACTTCGGTATGAGGTCTATTCTGAGCAATATGAACCAATCGAGTCGGCTTTGCTATTAAGCAAAATACTTCACTTATGTCTACTTTACTAAGAGGTATTTTGTGTAGGCCTAATATTTGGAGACATCACCTTTCCCTTTCTGCAAAGCGCTTTCGGGAAGCACGTCTCTCTCTCTCTCTCTCTCTCTCTCTCTCTCTCTCTCTCTCTCTCATACACATGCCAACTCGTCCAACTCTTCGCAAGACGACGGCTATGTTTAATGTCACATGGCTTGTCTTGTTGGATAGGCTACCAGGCAAACTTGCAAGCACCTTAAGTTTCGATTGTGCCGCTTGGAGAGGAGGCATTTAAATGTTACAATTTAGGCTAGGTTACTAAAGTAGGCATCGCCTACACACGTTCCGAATTTTTTTTTAACTTTAACACGTTGTGCAAAATGAGTAATTTAAAACGCACCGGTTACTAAACCGGCTACTAAACGGGGCCGGTGTCTATTTTTCCGATTTTTCACAACACCCGGTTACAAAACGAGGCCGGCTACTAGGGTGAACTATGGTAAGGGACTGTTCGTTATTTATTTTTGGGGTCGCCGGAAGATGTCCACCTTTGATCGTCAAATTTTGCATGACCCTCCCCTAACGAGCTTCAAAACTTTGATGACCCTCCCCGCGACGCCGTCAAAAAAAAATGCATGACCCTCCCCTATGGAGAAGTAGTAAATAGCCCTATTCTACCTTATTTTTTATTTTTTTGACAAACGTTGATTGACCAACGCTGCTGCTAGCTTACTGGATGTTATTGTAGGCGCCCTCTTGAAAACTATAGTAGTCTACTTCACGAACGCGGGGGCATTTCATACATTTATAATTTGATTTAGCTTATGATAACTTATGATAGCTCTTCGACACAACAGAACACAACGGGGTATGAATCTGTGATCAATTTTAGCTAAATGGAGAAGCGTTTCTGAGGCTATGTTACATCAAAACATTCAAACAAGGTAGGAATGCTTTTTTCTAATAAATGTGCCAAACATTTTTGGATGACCCTCCCCTAGCCAGCTTAAAAGAAATTGATGACCCTCCCCTCAGCAATGAAAAAAATGACGTGACCCTCCCCTATTTTCTTCCGGTGACCCCGAAAATAAATAACGAACAGTCCCTAAATTGGGACATTTTTGGTAGATCGCCAAAAAAAACACTTTAAGTTTTAAATACACCAACATTTAGTAATTGTATGTCATCATGTGGGTCTTGGGTACATTTCCATGTAAGAATTAGTTTATAGAGTATAATATTTTATAATATATTAACATTTAAAGACAGTGAGACACCAACTTCGTTATGAGAAAATGCTATGGTAATTTGGGACACCCTTTAATGTAAAATGGGACAGTCTGTTTGATTATCATTATTTTTGCGCAAACTGAAGAATAATATCGTTTTTTCTCTTGTTAACAGTAGACTAGGATCTTCACTATTTAAACAATGGTATAACATCCCTGAAACATTTCCATTTCAAGAGAATATTGAAGGAGAAGGGCATGTGTGACTATGGCCATGTCCATTAGCATGTGGGATGCATATTACAATACAGGCCTATGGCGTGCTAATATGCTATGCTAACAGCTAACAGAAGCCCATTCTGTTGCTATGAGAAAACTGTCCCATTTTAGCTTAAAATATTGTCCCAAATTAGCTCACTCCACTATACTTACTAAAATTATGTCTCCTTAATAAAGTAAAGACAAATGTCTAAATGTTTTGATATTGAATTAAACCTTTAGTAAAACAACATATATTTCAATCATATTTTGTACCATATAATCACTAATTCAGCCATAATATCCTTATGATCTGATAGCGTAATCGACATGTCAGCTAGCTCAACTGACGAGTGTTGGATCCACTGTCACTTCAAACCTTTGCTCATTCCTTTTATGATACTTAACACCAAATAAAATTATTGTTCCTTATACATGACATTTGCAGTAAGAATATTACATCCCATTTTGTGATTGGCTGCTAATATTTAGAAAGAAAACAACCCAAAACCTTATTTGTCCCAATTTGGCTGATGTCCCAAATTACCTTAGTTCACCCTATTAGGAGCCCGGTTACAAATCGAGGAAATACGGTAGCCTAATAACGGTCTGGCACACCCTCATGGCGCTGCTGCAGCGCATTGACATGGAGGAAACCTACAAAAAAATATTATTATTTTAAATAATAAAATGGTTCAGACGGTATCTGGTGGATACTGCCACTGTTTAAGGCCATGTAACTTGTTGAAATTTAGCCTATAGGTCTAGAAAGGTGTTACAATATTATAATCTGGCCTATTCTCTGCGGTGCTTAGTATGTCTGTAGAACGCGGCGACTCCCTCTATCTACGTCGGATTCTAAATGTTTGTTTAAAAGAAGCCGCCGTTATTTTTGACAAAGTTTTCTGAAAATGTTGTTTATGCAATAATTCGGTATTTTGACATATATCACATCTAAATTTATGTATTGAGGTTCTTAAAATGAGATTTAGTGGTGTTTAACCTGCAAGTTACACTTTAAGGACAAACACAAACCCACAATCAGCCAATGGATAAACAAAACAGAGCTCTGTTCGAACACAGTTGTGCAAGCTTCCACCAAAAGTCTCACCTCAAATAAATATGTGAATGTCTGTTTGATCATGGAATGGATTGATGCTGTGTGTATAACCTTCACATCATATACTAGGATGTGAGCAAAAAAGGTGTTTTTATCTTTTACTGGTGAATTTCAGGGGGGAACCTTACATGGTTTTATGTTCTAATGGGTTCATATCAACACAGAAATAGCAACAGGTTCTTTTATTGGGAGGTTTGCAACACAGATCAAGCCAACTTATTTGTATGAATTAGCATTTGGAATGCCCAGCGTACTGAGAACTTTCGTATTTACCAATTAGTCACATGACTTTGGATCAATTCTGCAGCATCAGCAGATTCTACTGGGCTGTGTCCTAAAAAAACAGAAAATCCACCTCATCTACAGTATGCAGAGTTCTCTTCATAAGTTCTTCCTGCCTATGATAAGCAAGAGCAACTGCCCTCAGATTCAGTCCTCCATCAGGTATTGAGGAGAGCATCTGACTTACTGCTGTGCATGTAAACTAGCAGCCATCAAAGCGGCAAAAACAGCTGAAGATGCCACACTCTCTGTAGCCTGTCACACATGACATGAAACTTCATACTGTTCACTTTCAAAATAAATAGTTTGGTTTGGCCGTAACTGTTGCCGTGTTGTGCTTTTCACTCTCTAAAACTGAAAGAAATGCTTTTCAAGGTGCGCTGGCCACATTCTCCATCCTCTGAAAACCTTCATTAGAAGTGAATGAGTCTACATGACCTAGTTACTGTTGAACCCCAGTCACCGTTACACCTCATCAGCTTAAAGCAAAATGGATATTCATTTGTTACATTCAAAACGTTTTGTTCTTTTAAAATGGCCAGTCTTGCAAAAAAAAAAAAGAGAGAACGACTTGGCCTGCCGTAGTATCTACAAATCTGAATTTGCGCAGTAAGAACTCCAGAGGCGCACAGAAGGTAGGCCTATTTTCTTCCAGAAGCACAAAAGTATAAAACACTCTCCATATACATTGTCCTTGCCCTTTATACAGGCACATTTATTAGCAGCACAAACAATGTGTTCCTGTGTCCCACAAGATAAATAACTATGCAATATAATTAGAATATAGGTTATGCTAAATATTTCAAGCACAAACAATGTCCCGTCTCCTGTAGTCCAGTTTCCCATTATAGAGCAAACTGAGCTGCACAATGCCAAACGCGTAAAATGCAAACCAAGAAGATAGGAGGCATGGAGAACATATCGATCAAAACATTCATCAATCAAACCAGAAATGTAAAAGATGAGTTAAGGTCAGCATTAGCATGGACACGCATATCTATCAGAATATCTAAAATATTACCTGCAATTTTAGGAAATTCAGAATTTCAGTTGTTGAGATGCGAGATGAGTTTCTTCATGCCTCTATGCCTCTTCTTCACGCCTCTATAACCCTGTCTCACGTGAAATCAGACACTTTGGGGCCTGACTGACACGGACTTAAATTGAACCCAGTGAGCCTTTTTATTACCAAGATAGAAGCAACATAACTGCATTTGCATGAATCTGGGACCAATTTCCTTACTATTGGTGTCAGATTCATGGAAATGCAGTTCTGGGGTTTTACCTTGCCACTAAAAAGGCACAGTTTTATTACAAATCCGGTTGGGCCCCAAAGTGTCTAAATTCATGTGAAATGACCCAATAGCCTAAAGCCCACCTCAATCCCATTTTGAGCATTGTATTGTGTCTGCCTAGAATGACTGTGGTATAATGGATGCACTGTTCTTGCTAATGTATTTAATATAACACAAGTTTATTGAGGCTAAATACAACATCATACCTGCCCCAAAACAAAACTCATTTGGCATTATCTTAACTTCATTGTGTTTCGTATTTTCATTCTCTCACTGGGACACCAACTCAAACTCAACCCCCCCGACCCCATTTAAAAAAGGTACAATATGGGATGCAAAAAAAGATGGCATAGGCTAAAAATGCTACCTATCATCAGGAGGGCCTTTGTCATCCTTGAGCTATCCATTCACATTTCCCTACACGTTATGAAATCATTACGAGGGTATAGTGACACTAGGCTATCCAATCATGTTTGGCCGACTCACTGTCACTGTTTGGCTCACCATCACCAATAAGGAATGGGCCACACAAGCCAATTAGCTCCAACTCTGAAGGAAATCTCTGAATAATCTTTGATGAGGACAGGTTGTTAGGATCATGTCTTCACATTCTGCTAGTAGGAATAGTTGATTTTTGCATACATAATTTACACTTCAAAATGACACAAAATCGCACATGGTGCCTTTAAATAAAGCACCCTTTCTAATCAACAAAATAACGGTATAGATATCTGAAGAAACACAATCACAGCAGCAATCGCCACTTAATCAGAGGTGGTCAAACTTCTCTACCTGTGCCTCACAAAGAATCTTGTTGTGTGAGGCTACTGTATGTGGTCACGTTTTACCCAAGCTTCTTAGACCTGTTCATGGAAAGCCCTGTGAGCTTGGTTCTTAAAGCCTGCTGCAACCCCAGGATCTACAGTATTCCAATTCCCTGCCCCTTGTTGGTACAAAGTAGGGCTGTAGCGAAATTGTATCAAACCGAGAAATCGTGATACAGAGTCACGATACTGTATCACGATACAAGGAGGCAATATCGTGATACGCCCTTTCAAAGTATTGTTACCCATCAGTCCAGAAAACAATCACATGATATGAAATGATAGTGCTTCCAAGCTTAAAATAATCATCATTATTATATTTAAACTTTTAAAAATTATGAGTAGCCTCTTTTAACTTATTCTACCTAGAAACTATAACATAAATGTATGCCCTGATCGTGATACAAACCGAATCGTGAGTTGATTGTATCGTTACAGCCCTAGTACGAAGGCACTCCAATTTCACTAAAGGGACCACTTCAAAATTCCAAAAGACAGCAAATATTTAGATAGCCCCCAAAAAATGCTTCTGTTTTTGCAATGGTGCATTGGAGACCAATGTTTTAAATTAACACTGTAAGCTTACAGTTCGAAATCCAAGGATGTAATTGCTTTTTGTTGTATTTGTTGCGAAATGTTCCAATAAGTGCTTAAGACCTTATTGCAGAATCCATAGAGTATATACCAGTGAAGTTCCCAAACAGCGAAGCTTCCTGGAGGGGTGTGAATGTCCGTCACTCCAATGTATTTCCTGCCATTGTTATACACTTTCCGTCTCTCAAGCTCCTGGTGCTTAGCTCAGAGAAAAAAAGACACAGATTTCATCCTCCTTGTTTGTTGACTACATAACAAATATGAAGCTGATGTCAAGAAAAAGTCACCTGATCCATGTTAAATGATTTGAGTTTCAAATAGACAGACACAAGCTGAAGACTAATAACCAACACCTTAAATTGAACAACTGAGAAACTGTAGCATGTGTGTGTGCAGTAAACATCACAACGCCAGTCTCTTCCTTAAATGGTAAACATACAGTAGACTGTCAAATAACTCAAAATCAAGGACTTTGATTCAGAACACAAACCTGCAGTAAACTATACATCACTGCAACCCCCAGTGATGTTAGCAAATGTTGGCTATGGCATCAGGAAATCAATAGGCCCAAGACATTGTTATGGCACACACACGCACGCAGGCACGCACACACATCACGCACGCACGCGCACACACACACACACACGCACGCACACACACACGCACGCACACACACACGCACGCGTGCACACACACACGCGTGCACACACACACGCGCGCACACACTCACTCATACACACACACACACACACACACGAGAAGGTAGCCAAAAACAGAAACATGACAATGTGAACTAAAGGCAGAGAGCATGGTGCTGAGACCATTTGCAGCTGATATTCAAGTCGCCACTGTCATTACATTACTTGTCCCCTGTGTCCCCAAATCACTATGGCAACGGGCACGTTGCAGCCTCTTGGGACTACAAGCTACGGCACGGTGAAAGAAGGGAGGGGGGCTTTATAAAAAAGAGCCAATTCCCCTATGTGAAAAATTAATGTGCCACAAGTTCAAACTGTCAAACCTTGTACACCTGTAATTGAACTCTCATTGTGTGTGCCGTCTAGGATGTCTGTCTGTCTGCACACACACAGAGTGTGCATGTGTATAGTATTTTTTTTTAGTTTATAATCAGTACATGTTTTTTAGGACATGCTACGAGCACCTCGAAGATCTTGGTATGACATCTTGTTATACTGTGCATAATGACATTATTGACATGTGACATTATTGTCATTATAGGCCTTCTGTCCATCGATGGGAAAATAACATCAAGGACCTAAGAAGCCATGTTGTGTTCAGAAGGAGGTGTTACACATACACATCAATGTGTACGCATGCACACACACACACACACACACACACACACACACACACACACTTGAACTCCAGATCATATCGGTCACAGTAAGGTTTTTAATGAGACTAATTAATTTCCCTGCCAGAGTGTCAGGAGAGCAGTGAGCTGGGGATTGTTCGCCCTGTCCTACAGAAGTCCTCGAGAGAGGCTGGAAATAATACACACAGCTGGCTCAGGGTTAAACTACGCTCAACTGGCACTCAGAAGGAGTTGCTCAGATACAGTGGAGGTTCAAAATAACCAAGCCACTGGGCCTACTGTTTTTGATAGTACTTCCATAGTACTTCCATGTTGACCCTTATTGGGTTAGGGATCACGGATGTCATTAACTCTAAAATGCCAGCAAAGAGCAAGCTTTTCACAATACGTTAGTGCATCGTAAGTCAATGAAGTGGTGATTAGAGTATCATGAGGACGATTTGAAAATACCTTATATTCCAAGGTGGAGAAAGTGAAAAGGACACAGCTCTAGCAACGATGTAACATGTCGGCTATGCCCTCGCAGAGTGGTAAACAGTCAGAAGCATGAAACCAGAACTAAATGACATGATCATGTGACAGTCAGAGCAGAACGACGGAAACAAGTCGCCTACTCGTCCCTTTCCATCGGCCATCTCTCATCTACGCGGTGCCTTTGACCACGTGTCAATGTCACTCACACAAATAAGCTGCCAGCTCTGCCGGAAATACACACGAAAGCTCACTTTTAACTCTCCATTTTGATCACGCTGCACAGCTAAGAACGAATCGCCTTACTAAGAAAAACTGCAACTGACCGAGAAGTGGTAGAAAATGAAATCAATGGGGAAAAGGAAACAAAATAGCAGCCCCCACCCTCCGCTCTCTTGTTACATAGTTGCCCTAGATTCTCGCCAGTCTCCACTCGAAACAAAATGGATATGTTTCTAACCTTCACTTTTAACCTTTACGGATATGCTACATTGTTAACCGCATTGCTGTTTTGGGTTGTCAGTGAGACACTGACTGACGCGGAAAAACAAGTTCCTCAAACTAAATCGACAACATAGGTTGATGAAGGCATAGCAGCATAGCCAACCGAATGTACTGGGCAAACTGACGTGAAGTTAGTTTGGCTTTTCAAAAACCATTCAACTTAGTTTATTAGAGGCTTGTAAATACCGTACATAAACATCAGCCTACATAACATTGAGGTTAACATGCTGGCTAATGTCCTTTTCCCATAAGGCTGGTCTTTCCTAAGGCATACAAGAGAGCCAAGTTCCTTTTGCTTGTGAAAACAACCACGCAGTTTGTTCACTCTGATTCTTCATGAATAAGCTCTCGTGAAATAGAACGCAAAGCTGTCGTTCTATGGCTATCTGGCTAGCACGCGAACCTCCACTTTGCGTCTCGTGTAGCGCAGAAAACACAACGTGTGCCACTAAAAGCACAGTGAAGTTCAGTCACATGGCGGAAAATACGATTGAATATGTAATGGCGAATGATAATCTGTGTTGTTTGTTTTTGCAAACACGTCACGTATCGATGTCCAACTTAAAAGGTGTAATAACACGACTTACAACATTGGGTAAATATAGCAGCGCACGTTCATGGTTAAATAGTTGGAAGGTACGACCAAATGTAACACCGTGTAATAAATGGTTGGTCAAATATGTCAATAATTGTAAGGCTTTCACTTACATTCATGCATTCCAAGACTCTGTCCGTAAGAAGAGATGCTAAAGTACCCAGTGTGCTCATGCAATTGCTTTTCGTTTGCAGCCGACTGTGTCAAAAAGCTTAGCAGCTGCTTCCTCCATCCACGCAGCGAAGAGATCACGCTGCACAGTAACGCTACGATACCCCCCTACCGTCGCCAAGGTAACAAGGCCACTTCAGCCAATCACACCCCCTCCTCTCCGATATCCCCTGACAACTGCCGCAGCGCAGTAGCACTCTTTTAGCAGAGCTAAGCAGTTGCGCCGTGCGCGCAGTGCCGTGCAGTCCTTTCTGGTGTTGGAGGCGTGGATGCAACGCAGTGCATTGCCATTTTGTTCACTTCAAATGGTTCTTTCAATGAGTTAAAGATTCAGCATGTGGCAAATAATAGTAGAACATGACGCAAAACTCCCTAGCCTATCCTAGATTGGAGTGGAGAGGGAAGAGAGTTTTTTCCAGGGAGATTAGTCCCTACATTGCATCAAAATCAGGTCAAGCACAGTGCGTCATTTTGACGAGGGAGTCCTAGGGGCAGACACAGAAGATGGAATATGGCGTGACGTAGGTCTACTATACAATGAAGCAAGTGCTTTCAAGTGCTGATGCTTCAAAGCATAGGCTATCTACCACTATCTTTTTTATAACCCAGCCCAAAATGGTTTAAATGTTAGTTGTTCATTTTTTTACTGTCAAAATGATTTCCCACACATAGAACCAACTTCCCAGAAATTATAGAGGCAAGCGAGACGTCTTTCTGTGGCCTACTTCAGGCCTGTCCAGTCTGCCCCAAGTAGCCTACAAAACATTCATACACGGCGAGGTTAAAATTGCCTTGATAAAGGGACTGTGACATACATGAGAGAATATTTATGTTTTGTTAGCTGTTGACATAGTACATGTAAATTGACTGTTAGCCTATATGTCTTTCTACTCCTAAGGGCCCAAATAGCTTTGCATGTACAGTATGCCTTGCGCCCCGCATTCACCCATATGCCAATGGCAGAGGCTGCCAAACAAGATGCCAAATAAAATAGCATATAGCAGGGCTTCCCAAACTTAACAAGGCCCCCTATATACCAGTAGTTTCCAGCCAAGGCCATCCTGACATGGACGGTGGGCCGTGTGCGTGTCACACTATTATTTTTTATGCATCCCAAAACCCATCAAAGGACAAAAGGAAACCTAATAAATATATTGTAAAGAAGAAAATGATAAAACAGTCACACTGGGTCTTCCATCAGAGATGCAATAAATATTATGGGGTTCTTAATGGGAATATTAGCATATTTTTTAGTTTAGTTTGCTTTGCTTTAGTTGTTTATTTTATTCAATTATTCATTTTCTTTTGTAACATTTTTCCTGCCTACCTGCCTCAGCCCCCCCCTAGCACACATAGCAAATTTTGTCTGGCCCACTGTTGGCCCGCTTCTTTTTCACGAGCGTCTGACAGTTGGCCCAATGTTGGCTTGGTCCTCGGCCCAATAATGGCCCAGTTACCGTATGCCGACAGTTATTTTCAGTGTCGGCAGAGTGTTGGCTCAGTTACTGCATGAGACTGACAGTTATTTTCAGTGTCGGCCCAGTGTTGGCTCAGTTACTCCATGAAGTGACAGTTATTTTCATCGTTGGCCCAGTGTTCTATGAAGTGTTGGCTGAGTCACGATAACCAGTGTTCCAGCCGAGCTGACACCCAGCCGACAGTGCCGTCATTCAGCCAAAATCGGGCCGACTGTGCTTGCTACATACCCCTTTGCAGCCCCCCAGGGGTCTCCGGCCCCTACTTTGAAAACTACTGGCGTATAGAGTACCAACAACACTGAGGGTGGATCTGGTAAACTGGATGAAGAGAGTCCATCTTAAAACTCCACATTTACATGATGTTTTTAATTCTGAGTTAATCATTTAGAATTAAATAGTTCCGCTGAGTTACCATCGCACTGTCATTTAATTCTGAGTGTTTACATGATGTTATCAAAGCGTAATTAAGCTAATTAAATGTCTCATGTACTGTAATAAGACCATTGTCTACACTTTAAATGATAAGGTCAACATTTTTATGGCTTCCCCAATATCCCAACTTTCAATTTGCTTGGCTATTATACATGGATGCTTGCAAGATTTGGGTGGGAGAAGGAGTGGTACATTTGCTGTAGGATTTTCTGTATGAAGGAAGGGTGTGAGGTTGAATGCCCAAAGCGCTCTGCTTACTCTGCTCTTTGTTGGAGATAAGCAACCCAATGTCGTGGGGTGTGTGCAAACAAGCCTTCTAAACGTGTACAGTGCAGCACACTGCACACACATTGGCCGGTGTGCTTCTCTCCAACAGGGGTGTATGGGGGAATCAACAATGGTTTGTGGCACATGCTTTGGAAATTACAAGTGCAAAACAAAATCAGCTCATTCAAAATGCAGCTTCAACACTCTCTGATACAGTACTCCCGAAGGCCGAAAAAAAAAAAACAGAACGGTTGCAAAGTCACTCAACTTTTTGCTCACTCAATTTTATATACTGTAGTATGCGAAGGTCTGGCCATCCCTTTGTGTAACTTCATTTTAGCATGTTATATTGTGTGAAAACATAAAAGACATTTCAGGTATGAAAACATTTCTATGGGTTCAGCAGGATGAGTTTTATGCATATAATTAAAAAAAGAAAAAGAAAAAAAGGCCTGTGTATACATGTGGGGGCGCCAAAGAAAGTCCAGTAAGTCTTTTGCTGCCTGTTAGAAAATACTTCCTTGCATAGACAGCCTGCTTCAAATCAGCCCATACAATTTTATTGATGTTAGCGGGATGAATGTGATGGCCATTACAAAACATTGTACTTCTGCTTATACAGTATGAACAACTTCCTCTGTTAATTTTGAATACAGTCCTCATATTCCTAAAATCTCCAATTCATCGTAGCCTCAACTCTGTGACTGACTTTTGGGCCTTTTCTGTAAAGAATATGCTGATACCTGAAAGGAGGTGTGTGTGTGTGTGTGTGTGTGTGTGTGTGTGTGTGTGTGTGTGTGTGTGTGTGTGTGTGTGTGTGTGTGTGTGTGTATCTCCCCTGTTCTGATCAAATACATCATGTTCCAAATTATTATGCAAATGGCATTTTTTGATTGATTTTCCTATATAGTCAATTTACAGGGGGTGCACAATGAAACAGAAACACCGGTCATTTTAGTGCGGGAAGTTTCATGGATAATTTGGACCACCCTGGTGGTCAGTCATCATTAATTGCACATTGCACCAGTAAGAGCAGAGAGTGAAGGTTCAATTAATAGGGTAAGAGCACAGTTTTGCTAAAATATTGCAATGCACACAACATTATGGGTGACATGAGTTCAAAAAAGGAGAAGTTCTTGGTGCACGTGTTGCTGGTGCATCTTTAACTAAGACTTTGTGATGTATCCAAGGTAGTGTTTGTATACCGCCAAGAAGGATGAACCACATCCACAACTTCAGCAAAATATTCCTGCAAATTAAGAGAAAAAACAGTGTAAAAATACCTCCTGAAGCAGAGATGCTGCCAAATCACTCCCTGTGGCCCTTTGTCATTCTGTCGCATCCTGGTGGCCGGCTGCTACTGGTCAGATGCCCAGAAAGGGTCCTACATGGTGAAAAATATTGAAACAATTTTACGTCAGAAAATAAACCCATGAAACTACTCATGAAAACAAATTAATGTTGCAGAATATTGCCGTCACAAAGCTGACAATAGTGGATGAATTTAATAGAAATTAATGGAAATGTGTCACATTACCATCAAAATACATACAATTCCCCAATTTTACCCAGAGATCAATTATTCCAGGTGCATGCCCACAGACAGGGTGCGATTTGTAGGGGGGGATGGGGGGGATTGTCCCCACTTCTGGTTTTGATACCTCCACTTTTCCTACAGGATTTTAATATTTGAGGTATGTAACTCCATTGGTAATGCTTAAAATCTGAAACTTATCCCCCCTTCTGGTTCTTCAACAAATCGCACCCTGCCCACAGATATAACCGTCTAAAGGGCACTGAGGCTTATTTGTGTAGCGGACACTCATATTTACCTTTTTTTTGGTTTGCCGATTTGACTTCATGCGCCATGTCAATAGAAGCATGGTGTTATCGCAACACCAGTAAAGAGCTGGACAGGCAAAGCAATAAAAAAATCTCCTTAAGAGGAAAACACACATTATCAGCAGTGCTTGGGCTTCACAGTTCTCCTGTTTACCTACAGCACATAAATTCCTATACCTGGTAGTACTATACCCTGCAGAAAGGCCCCATTACAGAAGGTTTTCTACATGTACAATACCCACAATAAACTCAACCTTTCAACAGCAGCTGTCAGATTACTTTCAAATAAGACGTTGACCATTCAATTAAAATAGTTAATTGTGAATAATTTACAGGGTCTTTGTATCACGGAAGCAACAGTGAAAGCCAACAGTGATCTAGTAGAGTTTATTTCCTTATGATGATCTTCTCACCTCAGAAATAAACCCTGTTTTGAATGGTGTCTAGTATCTATGCAAAAGACATTCAACACTTGACGATATTCTGTTTAGATGTTGTAAATCATGGACACAGTCCAGGCCAGAGTTGTATTAAGTAGTCTTACAGATGTAATAAAAACACTGGTAGTCTGGTAGTTGAAACCATGTAATATACCACTAGTGTTGTAATTACATTTGTTGAAGTACTTCTACTTTATATAACTCTGGTCCAGGCAGCATGAGGAGTCACAGTCAGATCAGATAAATGAGGAGGGGACACATCATTGACAGATATGATGATCCAAGCGTTTGAAGGTTAAAACATTAGACAATATCATTTTCTGAACCAGCTGATCCTTCAGATAACACAACTTATTGTGAGTAGTTTGTAGATTTGATTTGTAGATCAAATTGTTTAATCGGTGTTCAGGTAAGCAAACTAGCTGAAGGAAAACACGGCACCTATTTCATTTTCTCAAGTCAGGCCCTCTGAAACTGGCATCAGGCAAGAGCTGAAGTTACTTGCCTTCATTTGTTTTTAACAGGGCACTTCCATGGCCACCCTCAAAAACATCCATTTAACTAACAATCAAATGGTGGAAAACCAACAGGCCTCCAGAGCCAACTAAACACACACACACACACACACACACACACCTATAAAGTCAATATTTGCTTTGTCAGACCTTAACGCAGAATGACTTCAGACTATCAGAATCTGGGTGAGCTCCAATGTCGTTTTCTTTTCTGAAAACATGAGAAGTGAAAAAAAGCTTCCATCTCTGTGTTGTGGTTTATCATTACCAAATGTGAAGTTCTTAAAAAACGAGACTACATTGAATAACTGCCCATTTTAATTCGACATGACCACAATCTGAGAGGAAATTGGGAGAAACATACAAGAGTAACATGGGTAGCGTAAATAAAAATCAATCAATCGCACGCATTCGCACTCACGCACACACACACACACTTTCACTGTCCATTTCAGAACACACACTGCCCGGTCTCCTACGTCACAAACCAAACACAGCCTACATTTTCCCAAACACTACAAAAGCTGGAGGACATATTTTAGTGTTCAGTTTCCAATCTTTTTTTTCTATTTTCATTTTTTTGCAGTAATCCTCTTTCACAGAAAGAACTTAACTGCTGGACAAAGAGTATGATGACAGCAAGCCTATAATGAGCTAACAACAACAACAAAAATATTAATAACAATATGAATAATTATAATATATAATAAAATAAAAGACATTCAAATACAGTAAGATTTTTTTGCTGAAAAATACAAAACTACATGAGAAAGCATTAAATCATATTTTTGTTGATCAGAATACCATATTAAAAAGGCAGAAGTGCTAATCACATTGTTTCTTTTTTATTACACCTTTTTTTGTCTTCTTCTTTAAACATACATAAACACCAGCGCCTCTGTTTCCCAGCCCAGGGAGTAGCGGCAGAGGTGGCTGTGTGGGGCCATGTCTCCATGGCTTATCCTCCTGTCCATGCATTTACCCTCGTCAGTCAGTGTGGAGGAGAGGAGAGGGGGTGGTAGAGCGGGGTCCTTGCACCTCTAGCCTTGAGACACACAGAGACTGCTGTGCTCCCTCCTCCGCACCCTCCAGTCTAGTTTCCCCCCCCCCAATGGAGAGGTCAGGAGGGTGTGGTGAGTCGACGGGTGTTAAAATTGGGAACTAACCGTGACAGTTTCTTGTTATGTCCCAAAACCCACGAAAAATGGAACACCTGAAGCCACCACAGCCTCCTCCATTTCCCCCCCCTGCCCTGAGTCCACATACCGTTTTCACAATCCCCCCCACCCCGCACTTTTCCACTCCCATATCCTCTCTGCTGCTCTTACTGCCGTTCCCCCACCGTTATTTGCATCCAAAGGCCACTTGATGGGGCAGAGCTGAGAGGCCAGGCAAGCCTCTGTGCGTCCGTGTGTGTGTGTGTGTGTGTGTGTGTGTGTGTGTGTGTGTGTGTGTGTGTGTGTGTGTGTGTCAGAGTGAGCCACTTGAGTGGTCTCTTGCACCAGCAGCGGTCAGTCTCCTTTTCCACAGATCTCCTGAGGAGCATGTCGTATCTTCCCCGGGCGACTGTAATGTCTTCATAAGAGTCTGGGTTGCGGGGCTGCGAAAAAGCTCAAGTCCAGTAGGCAGGCGAATGGCGGCCAGGCTTGGGAGGGAGGAGGGAAGAAGGAAAAGCAGCGGGAGGTTGGTGGTGGGGTGGCGGAGGGGAATGGGTGGGCTGAGTGAGGCAGAGGGAGGCTCAGTTGTGCTGTAACGTGTTTGACTCAATAGGGGGCGCCGAGTCATACAAAGTGTCTGTGTCATGCGTGGGCTCTCCTGCCAGTGTGCACGGGTTGGACAACGTTCCTGCGCCGCAGTCGCAGAAAAACCTAGAAGAAGAAGAAAAAAAAAAAAGAGGTTTCAAGATTATGAACAGAATTAGGCTGGGTCCACTGGGGATTGAAGCTCTCAAGCAGGTTTTAGACACGGCAATGAAGCTGTGGAACAGTAGGCTTCCATACTGCCCTGCTTTCCCCCACTCAACTACCAGGACAGGAGTGGATGCTCTAACTCTCCATCCTTATTCTAACAACTAGCAAAAAAACCTAATCCTATGTGGATTAGAGACCTTAAAGTATTACTATTTACTGCAGGAATACAATACATTATTCCTGTAAGATTGGTTCAGAAGGGTAGGTGATTAGACTGATTCAGAAACTCACCGGTCGTGCCGTATAAACTCTACATCATGTCCTTGGTGACACTTCTTAATGCAGTTCACGCAGATGGCGTTCCTGTCTGTTGTATTACAAGTGTGACACCTGGAAAAAAAAGAACACACACACACACACACACACACACACACACACACACACACACACACACACACACACACACACACACACACACACACACACACACACACACACACACACACGTTTAGCACAGCAGTTTTGCAGTTTTATGCCTTTTTGTCATAACGTATTGCTTTGAGTTCTTACCTGTAGAAGTCGTGCATGGGATAGCTGGTGTAGCTGGAGATCTTGTAGAGGCACTGGCCTCTGCTGACCGCCTTCTCGATGGCATCCTGATTGTTCATAATTTTATTATCTGCAAGGAATAGACCATTTTCTTGAGTAAAAAGCTGGAACTGAACACAGAACATATGGAAAACTGGGCACATGCAACACATTAAGTTCAATTTGTTATTGTTATTTGGAATAAAAAGAGATGTATTCCACGCTTGCCATTATATTATGAAGTCTCTGTATTGTTCCAGGTATGCCCATGGGTAAGTTCAAGGGCAGTCATGGGTAGGCGGTTAGGGCGTTAGACTTGCAGCCTAACAGTACATGCCCACCAAGCGTGGACATCCACAATACGTCCACAGAACGTGTCCGTTATCAGTCCGAAACGGTTAGAATGCATGAAAACAATCATGCCTTGCACACAGGTCCGCGTTGCTCCTTGAAAATAAAACTTGAGTCTATTTTCCTGCGCAGACGTCCGCGTTCAATGCGCGGCTCCCATTGAAAATGAATGGCTGCTGCCCGCGGATAGAACGTGGACGTTGACTGTGCAGTGTGAAAGGCAGCCCGCGAACCTCTCGGACTCGCACTGCTCACAGAGACGTTAAGGAAACGTGCCGTTTGTGTGTGCATGTACCGTAAAAGTTGTCGGTTGTTTGTTGTGTGCAGTGTGCACTTGTGTGCTGAGTGCTGTGTCACAATAACAATAGGAGTTGGAGTTTGGGGCTTTCACAAGTTGTTACCTAGCAAGTAATTTACATTCTACCGAGCCATGCTGAATGAGCAACCTATTCCAGTAACTCAAGTTAACATACAATTGCTTAGAAAGTCTGTTTCCATTTAGTTTGCCTCAACTGAACCAATCGGATTTTCTGCAAATTTTAAAGAAACAACAAATTCACATGATTCAACCCCAGGTTGTGAATAGAGGCACGAAATGACAATCCTACCTTTCATCGTGACATTGACGCCAGATGCGAGAAACAAGCCACCGAAGCGGTTGTTGAAGATCTGGTTACCTTCCAAGGTGGCCGTGGCATGGTTTGTTATCTCGATGCCTATTAAAAAAAGAACCCCAATCATTGATTAGATGGTGACATTTTCATTCAACATTCAAAAAGTACTTTATTTTTCCAAAAAGGTGATGATTCCAGAGTGAGAATCTAATTTATTTTACTAGTAGTGCAAGTGTCAGGCTGACGTGTGTGGCATGCAGTGAAGTGAAGGGCTTACAAAAAATGTGGACATGACACGGATGTTAACCTGGTAACAAAGATTCAACCAGAACTCTTAACAGAAATGTCTCAACATGTGCAGTGTGCATGCCGCCTGCCCTGTTAGGGTGAAGAGTACTGACCTGCTGCAAAGCCGTCGAAGATGCGGTTCTTCCGCAGGACGGGGTGGCTGTTGGTGCTGATGAGCACGCCAGCCTGTGCATTCCGAAAGATGTCGTTCTCCTCAAGCAGTCCTGTTTAACCCGAAAGAATGGTCATGTCAACATCAGGCACTCAACCACCAGCACAGAGACCATCTCGTTATCTAATCCCCCGCCCTTGCTTCGTTGATGCCGTACCTCCATGGAGAAAACAAAGTTTCACTGCAGACAGCCTAGGCACAAAACCTCTTGGGGAACTTTTCCCATTCCACACCCCAATTCTAAATGAAAAAAATACCCTTTGAATTGCGCTTTTGCGAGACATTGAATCAAACTTCAATCGTCAATGCCGTCTTGTGACACAAGAAAGGACGGGAGATTACATATTGGGCAACCCGGATTCAGACAACCCAGTGCCTCATATTCCAAAAGATCAGGTCTTGGAATGTGAGGGAAAGGATTGAAACTTCTGACTCCTTTTTGCCCATCACTGGTGCATACACGCAAACGTACTAAAAGCCAAACTTTGTTTGACGAGCTTTTTTTTATCAGCCCATCCATCATTGCATTAGACATGCATTCACATATACCACACAAAGATGAAAGTGATGGGACGCGTTTACCTCGTCCGCCGTTGAAGATGCAGATGCCTCCGTCTCGGCCGTCGTGGATCTTGTTCCGTCGCAGCGTGGGATTGCTGTCCGTCTTGATCCACACCCCGGCCATGGCGTTGTCAAAGATCTCGTTGTCCTCGATGAAGCCCAGGCCTGCCGGGGAAACAAACACCGTTGTTATACGCAACACATTCGAAGACAATGTCCTTCGATCCCCACAATGATTGCTACAGAGGGTAACAGAAGCATTGGGCAAAGTAAGGCTGGTGGATAATAATAATGAATCCCATATCAAAACAAGGAGGTCTTTTGTAATGTGCCAATAGGCTAAACAAATGATGCATTGAGGGGGGACTCCTGCCACAGTTCAACCAGCCATACGGCTTTGTGGCCTCCTCGTCTGAATTTTTTTTTTTTTTTTTTACAAATCCGATATGACCAAATTGCATGACGTTCATGCCATACTTGCAAGGTTCAACATGCACTACTGCAATTTACTATGTGGTATTAATTACACAGCGGGTACACATTTTAGCTGTTCATTGTGGTCAGTCACCATCCCCTTCTGCCCACTTACCAGAATTATACACAAGGATGCCGCCATTTTGCCCACCCCAGATCTTGTTGCGTCGGATTTTAGGATTACTGCCAGTCCTGCAAAGACCAATAAACTTCATTAGCAAAGAACATGCATCCGTGCGTACCACAGCCAATTTTTTTTTACAGAAGAGTATTATCAATTATATTTCTGGTACAGAACAAGAGAGAAAACAGAGAAAGCGCTCAATGTTCAATGCGCTCAAATAGTTCAATATGTATATACTAATAGGTTGGACGAACAGTTTTCACACAGAGAAAAACATTTGTCTAGACAAGCAGCAGCAAGGTACCTGATCTGTACTCCTGAATACATGTGGTTATAGATGTCATTATCCTCCAACACACCATGGCCGTTATCATAGAAGTACACACCAACCTTACAGGAAAAAAAGACAAAACATTCATGATGGGGTTTTTTTTGCATCGTGAATTTGCTGCCAATAATGCCTTAACTTTTATGTGAATGCAGTTCAAGCAAGGCAAAGCCCTTTATTTGTAGCACATTTAAACACAGGTGACCCAAATGAGTTTCACAATATAGTAAGAAAGAACATAGTAAGAGTTTACACAACATAAAATAGAGACAAATGAAAGTCTAACAAGTCCAAAGGCTGAAATGAGGTGTTCACCTGCTTGCCGCTGTGTATTCTGTTCCTTCTTAGGACTGGTGTGCTGCCGGTGGTGACCCAGACTCCAGCCAGCGTGTTACTGTACACCTCATTCTCCTCTATCACACCCTGGCCCTTCTCATGCTGATGACACACAACACACACACACGAACACAATTATTGAAATGTATCAAACAATTGTTTTAAAGACATCATACATTTATGTATTGTATTTGTAGGGCAATGATGTGTGTGTGTGTGTGTGTGTGTGTGTGTGTGTGTGTGTGTGTGTGTGTGTGGACTAGCCTGGGAAATCCCATGCTGGTTTGCACAATCGTTATGATTTGAAAGACAGTATGGATTCTGACTGCAGTTTGTTTGAATAGATATAACCGACAGGATTATCTTTGGGCTACGTATGTGCCAAGAAATGGCATATTTCGCCCCAATAACCAGCCATGGGAAATCGTAAATCAAAGCTTTCCAACAAGAAACTGCATAGGTAGCGTCCAGACTCTCACTTGTGAGATCGTCTGGTGTTAACCAGGCAATGTGTGGACGGGTGTGTGCTTGGAGAAAAAAAAAACTCACCACGTATATGCCTCCGTGCTGACCGTCGTGTATTTTATTGTGCCTGACAATGGGACAGCTATTGGTTCGGATCTGAATGCCTGCCAGGGCATTGCCGTAGATGTCATTCATCTCTATGAGGCCTCTCCCATCACCAAATATGTACACGCCTCCTTGGTTCCCGTTGTAGATGGAATTCCCCCTGCGTAGTGGATAAAAGACGTTTTGAGGATGCATGACAGAAAGTGATTTCTGCATTACCAAAGCCATGAGGAATTACTACTTATTTGGACACATCTTAGCTAAAACTGAAGAAACACGAGTAGAGTAGAAAGCCAACTGAAGACTGATGATGGGTAGACAGGAAATGCGAACCGAGCAGTATAGCACAAAAAAAAACCATCAGTCTCAACTCATCCAATAAGCACTGTTTTGCCGTATAGATGGATTGACTGAATCAAGGTAGTAGTCATTTTAAAAAGTGTTATTCTACATTAGAGTATCCAGACATAAAACAGCAGATCGGTTTCAGCCACCCGTCCTTCGTCAGGTCGTGCTTCACCCCAATATGGAATAATGGGTTTTTAAATAACACCACCTTGACTCAGGGGGGAATGCTTTGGATTCAGTCAATCAGTCCATGAAGCCTTAGAAGGAATAACAACATGCACCCCTTCTACATGGAGAAAATACGCTATTTTTCCTTTTAATATTCATTTGCTCTGACCTGATGGTGGGGTCGCTGTTGGAGGTGATCCACACACCAGCAAAGTTGTTGGCATAGATCTTGTTCTCGATGAACTGGCCGCGGCCCTTCTCGTGCACGTAGATGCCGCCCGTCTGGCCGTGGTGGATCTCGCAGCGCACCACCGTGGGGTTGGCGTAGGCCTTCACCTCGAAGCCGGCGATGCGGTTCCTGTGGATGTTGCAGCTCTCAAAGTAGCCCTGCAGAGGGAGACAAAGACGCCGTTTCCACTACATTCCACATCCGAGGTTTAGAGGTGTAAAGACGCGCACAGACATTTGTGGCAGCCAACTGACAATCAGCTGAGCTGATTCACTTTTCAGTAATGTACTATGGACCAAAATAGAAAAAAAGTTGTCCGTCAAAGTCCCAAGAAGAGGATAAATGAGGTTGTACTTTACATTACATTTATATTACATTAGTTAGACGCTTTTGTCCAAAGCGACTTACATTGAGGACATAATCATACATCACTTGCAGATGCAAAGCGCACCAGAAATATACATAACAATAGGTGCAAATGCCAAGTAGGGTTAGTTTTTTTCTTTTTAAGTACCTTAGCACAGGGTTAAGTAGGACACAAACACACGCGCACGCACACACACCATGCCAGAGTCTACCCCGGGTCTGGGCCAGCTCAATCAGACATCAGTGTAGTAAATAGTAAGGAAACTATTCTATGAGAACAACAAATACAAAACAGTATGCACCCTTAAAATACACACACCTGCAGAATATCCTTCAAACTGAACAAGAAACTTGAAACAAGAACTTCAAGCTTCAATTGATGTATGTAAGCAGTGGGATCTCACCATGCCATGGTCGAAGGTGAAGACGCCAACATCCCGACCATGATGGATGTGGTTCCGTCTGATGATGGGGTTGCCATGGTTCTTCACCCAGATACCAGCAAGGGCGTTATTGGAGATCTCATTATCCTCATATATGCCCTGCAATTACAAAGATGGGATGGTTAAGGCACTTTTGGATTAGGAACAGCCTGCACGTGGTGATAATAGGTCAGTGATGTACGTAAAAGTTAAATGTTTTTGATACATTAAAAGGACAGATGACAAGAAAAATTGCTCTGAGCTTCTCGGATCAGTTGTCATTACACCAGAGTTCCTCATAACTCTGTCTGTACAGTATTAGCAAAATGGGTGGAAAGAGAATAGAGCA
Organism: Engraulis encrasicolus; assembly: GCF_034702125.1. NCBI lineage: Eukaryota > Metazoa > Chordata > Actinopteri > Clupeiformes > Engraulidae > Engraulis > Engraulis encrasicolus. The sequence goes on from NC_085871.1 coordinate 614,255, forward strand.
CCCGGAAACATGTAGCAGACTGTAGTATTTCTTGTTAGCATTTAAGGATTTTCCGGTTCCCACTCGATGGCCGTGGGGAATGGGGACTAGTCTCAAATAAGGTGTGTGTGCAAACACGCGATTAGCGAACCCCCGCAAACTGACGAGGGTGTTACAAATAGGCTGTAGGGTTGACATGATTGATCATTTTTGTGTCAAACGTCGACTAAATACGATGTTGCCATCACATGCTTAACCCGGAAAACTGGCAGACTACAGGAGGGAGATTTCACGAGCCATGACCATGGTAACCCACGGCAAACCGCCACAAACCTTCCTAGTACGAGACTTTGGAAACACTTCTAACTAAGCTCTGATGCAGGTTGTTTTTCAGTGCTGGTAACACTCTTGATAAAACGAAAATAGTGCCATAACTGCAATTACTCCAATCGCCTTGGTTTAGTAGTATACTTTCAAAACTTACCATCGAGGAGAAGTTTGCTCATGCGACTATAGCTCACGCGAGAATGTGAGCTGTAGTTCCCAAAAATTCACGAGTAGCCAAGGTATAGCAACATTACTTTATAATCGTTATGTTTAGGTTGATAAATACACACGTGTTGTTGTGCTGTTCCATTTGTTACCAAGGAAAGGATGCGGGGATAGGCGAATGATAGCTGTTAACGTTTGTCTTATATTTTTGCTAGCCCAATGTTAAAACTTATATTCATGGAAACCGGATTTCCGTGAAAATGCTAATCCGCGCATACAACTCGTCGTCACCCACTTAGGAGCTCTATTGTGAAACATATAACAGATAAGACATTTGTTATGTGCACAGTGCATCTAAATTTTACTGAAATACATTATACAAGGGAAAGAGTGAGCGCTTACCTGTGCATGGTCCGTGATGTACAGGCCCACATTCTCACAGTCGCTGATGTTGCAATGCTTAATGGTGGGACACGCCCCTTGGCCACTGACACACACTGCTGAACCCACTGCAGAAGAGAAGAGAAGAGAAGAGAAGAGAAGAGAAGAGAAGAGAAGAGAAGAGAAGAGAAGAGAAGAGAAGAGAAGAGAAGAGGTATGAGAAGAATGAGAATCAAAGATAGATTGACACTTAAACGGACTAAACACTTTATTATGCCAGCATGCATGCAGTCTGCAGTTCAAAACAATTCTTTAGCAAAGAATGGTTCAATGGTAAACGCAATGTTTTCCATATGACGTTAAAACAGACATAGAACTGTAAAAGTGATGTTAAGAGAACATTGATTCCTCTGTTTAAGTCTTCCCTTGGAGGAACACTGCCTTTACACCATCATGTCCACTGGCACAGATGTTCCTAAAACTCAAGCATCAGTCAAGAACGACAATGATGTCAATGTGTTTTTTTCCACAATCAGCCAGACAAGCATGTTCAGATAAATTATTCAGGAAATGCACCAAATGTTCATTGAAGGCCACCAGCCACATTTCCAAATGTATACCTGTGCAGGTGCTGCGGATGATGCAGTGGTCGATGTTGGGACTGCAGTTCACCGTGATCTCCAGACAGTGGTGGGCGTTGTGGTGCTGCGCCGACTTATCGTCTGGATTAAACTGTGGACCAAAATCAAGAAGAATCATGAACTAATGGCAATACCAATCATGCATTGATTTCTGTACTTGCCGATACGTTAACCCTCAACATTTAAATATTGTAAATTTCCAGTTGTGTTTATTGTCAATTTCTATTTAATGAAACTAAATGGATAGAACTGTGGACCAAAAAAGGAGAAGGAATCAACCTTACTCCACTTGCTACCTTGCATGCACACATGCACATTTTAAGGTCTACTACACTACTATAATCCAAGGGAAGAAGAGTCTGTATGCTTGAACTCCTCCAGAATCCACATACCAACTCAAGTGAGCGGCAAAGGTTGTTTGTCGGTTTGTTGTATGTTTTTGTTTTTTTATGTTTGTTTTTTCCCTCCCCTCCTTTTCTTGGATTTGTTTTACCAGCAATAGTATTACCCTGATAACTTGCAAATGATATGACTGTAGTATGCTGGATGGTGGCGTCGTTTTCCAAGTGTGTGAGTGTGTTTATGTGTCTATTGTGTGTATTCAAGTCCTGTTTTTCCTTTTTTTTCCTTTTATATTGTCATTGGGACCCCCTCTGAAAATGAGATCCCACATCTCAAGGGACTATTCTCTAAATAAATAGATAAATTTATAAATATAGGGGCACTGAGCTCAGACGTCACATACCTTGATGGTCATGTAGCCGACATAAGCATCTTCTGAACCCTCCATGAAGACGAAGGTGGAATCCCTCGTGTTCTCAATCACCACCTTATCTGCCACTTTACCTGGTGCTGCAGCGGAGGAAACAGACTATTGAGCCAATGTTCAAAGCAAACTAGACCATGTTCAACTGGCAAACTAGCATCACAAATGATACCTAATATCTTATAGACATCAATGTCTCAAACTGTCTACTTATACACAAGACGAAACATACTATTGAGCCAATGTTCAAAGCAAACTACCATCACAAATGATACCATCATCTTAGACATCAATGTCTTTGCTTACATACGAAAAGCTTTGTTTCAAAATGACGTACGGTATATCCATTTTGGAACATTTTGGGAAATTGGCATTTTTGTTGTGCACATTGCATTGAATTGCATTGCAAAATACATTTTATATAAGCTTAGGTTTAAAAGTATGCTCTCAAAATATTTGAATGGCAAGAATTCACACATAGATGATAGGACTTCTGAGCAGAGCTTTCAAATAATTAAATGCAAAAGGCAAAAATGGCGCAAATGTCATTTTTGAAACAAAACTGTTCATACACAGTAGACGAAACACACTATTGAGCCAATGTCAAAGCAAACTAGCGCCACCAGCCCGTTACAATGATGACGCACACACATCAATGATCAGGGGCCACATAACAGAAAGTTCCTAAGTCTGAAATCCTATCTTATCTTGAGATAGGAAGGGATTTAGGAATTTTGGTATAACAGAAGGAGGTTTCCTAACTTAACTTAGGAAGAAATCCTATCTTATCTTAAGATAGGAATATAGCCATTACAGAAGCATCCTAAGTTAGGAATATCTTAACTTAGGATGCCTAAGTTAGGAGACCATACACCCTGTCCTAAACTCAGGATACCCCTGTTACTGGTGCTTTTTTTGCATTATACACAATGTCAGCAACATGGGGCATCAAACCAAAACACCTAGAGCAGTGATGCCTGGGTTAATGGGGGCATTTTGTTTTCAAGAGAGAAAAATGGCACTGGTACGGTTACCACAGTAGCTTCCCAACCAGGCAAGGTACAATTCCATAGTTGCCTGATGTAGGCCTAAATAATTTGACCATTTGAAGCCTGTCATTGTTCTATCCATGCAATATAGCTTACCTTTATTTAGAAATTAAAAAAGAAATTAGTTTGAAAGCCAAACACATTTCCTATTAACAAGTGTAGGCTAACCTTTGAATTAGGCCTACTTTGACCATGGGGTTTGCACATCAAAGACTGATTTTGCAACGTCCAACAAAAAAGCAACCGACTTCACGTTGCCTACGTGCTGATGTTGTGACAGGCTTATGAGCACAACGTGCGCTCCCTCGCCAAAGTCTCCTCTCAGGAGTTGAACAGGACAAGTTACAATGCCTTGTCTACTAGGTCTACGGATGAATTTATAGACCACACAAAACTAACCCATTTGTCCTCACAAAGTTAACGGTGTAGATAGTATGCTAAACACTAAACAGGGTTTAGCATTTCTAGGTTGCGTAGCGTTGTTCAAAAGTTAGCCTATTTAATGATCCGATTCCTCTCGCTCTCCCTCGTCCTCTGTCAGTGCAGTCACACAGGAAGGCGCACCTTGCTCTCCCTCCCTCTTCCCATCTTCATGCTGTCATTCAAACTAATGTTTCTATGATCACGTCTTTAGTTCACACGGAGGCATCCCAGAATGATGACTGTTTTACACGCGTTGTTTAGGCTGACAGTCGATGACTTGTTTCGTCGCCCGTTTCATTGATTTGAATAAGCTAGCCTACTTGATCATGGGAATTTGCACATTGTTAAAACAGCATTCAGGTGGCGGATTTGCGACGGGAACTGCTGAAACTGACAACACGGCTATGAGGAAACTTTTGAGGAGTCTTAGCTACAAATGTAGCCTACATGAATGATGGAAAGTAACGCCCTCGCCCTCCTTTTATTCACTGTATTTTTTCGTCCGTAATTATTAATAATTAGGCTATGCGTTCTCCCCCCAACACGTAGCCTAGGCTACAACTGGCTGCCCGTCGCTTCAAAAGTGAAGTCGTTACATTCCATCAAACTCGTGCACATTCGAAGTGGCAGAAACAGACACGACCAATCGAAAAAATCTATATGATAGAGGAGTTAGGAATTCCTAATTTAAGATAGGATGGGGGGCCAAAAATAAGATAAGAAACGGCTAGGGACTTAGGAATTCGTTCTGTAATAGGAAGTTAGGATTTTTCCTATCTTACTGTTCCTATCTTAAGTTAGGATGAGCATTTAGGATTTGTTCTGTTATGTGGCCCCTGAAGTACACAGAAATGTCATGCAACCCTTCTTATTGTGCAAAAAGAGAAGAGAATTTCAACAGACCCCTTCTTGGCCTTGTCTGGCTATTAGAACGACCTCTTATAAATAGACACCAATGTCATACAACCCGGGTGCCGTCTACGCACACACACAACACATTTAATCCAAATGGAACAGGTCAGTGTTTCTCGCCCTTGCTGAGCCTTCTGTCTGCAGACTGCCTGGTATTTTCCCAGCATTGTTAAGTAGGTGTAGCTCAGAGGAAGTTGTATATTATTCTCAGTATTACACAGTGCCAGCGGCGGACTGCAGACCAAGAGGATCAGGATTTGTGTAACCTTCGTCGAGGTAAAGCATTACCTTTCCACAAGCTGGAAATTACCGTAACGTCCATTACAAAACTGATTGTTGAATTGAGTTGCTACATAAACCACTTCAGACATTCTGGTACCTCGACACTTGCCTTCCTCAGCAGGTCTACCTACAGCAACTGACCTTATAGGGTCAATTCATATCGCTTAGACACGATTTATATTGCATAGGAATGTATGCCAACGCATAGTAATAATGATGTTGCAGCACACGCCAAAAAAAATCTAAATCAACACACAACACAAATACTAGGAACATTTCACATTGATGAATTCATATGTTTAAAAACTGAATTCCTAGCAACACCGAACAAGCATACAACTCCAAGGATCGATGCCCATAGGACACCCATGAAAGGACAACAGCAAAGCAAAACACTCGGGAAGACAGCAAGTCCAGCGTACAAAGACGTCGCCAAGCCGAGTAACTACAGCCGGAGTGGGCTGTGACGGCGTACCTGCTCCAATCATGGTAATAGGGGACTCTATGTAGATCCACTCGTCCGTGTAGATGCCGGAGTGGACGAAGATGAGGCCGTCAAAGTGCGCCTCTTGGACTCCGCCCAGAGCATCCTCAATGGTGTCATAATACTGCAAAGCAGAAGGGGACCCATGTCAAATCCCCTCGCATTTATTTATTACGACATTAATAAGCCGAGCCATAAACATTAGGAATACAGCTGCTTATGGGAATTCTTGGTAAAGAAAGTGGAATGCATGAGGGAACACTCACCAGCATGTTTTCTCTCCCTTTGTACCTAGCAGGGTTGCTGTAGAAGTGCTCAGCAAAACCAGGCTTTACATGTGCACCTTTGTACTGAATGGAGAAAAGAAACACGCACACGCACACGCACACGCACACGCACACGCACACGCACACGCACACGCACACACACACACACACACAAAACCATGAAACCATGAAACCAGGCATCTGCACCATCCACAGAGCCAAAGAAACGTGCTTCTTATTTACATCGGGATTCCTTCAGCAGAGCTAGAGAGTCCGAGGGGTGTTTTTTTCTCCCCCTATCCTGGTAATCACTAACATATGAGTAACGCAGCGCTGAACACAAGAGAGGATCTCGCATGAGTCAGGCGAGATAGAGCAAAACATACCAGCTGCTGGAAGCTCTCCTTCCAAGGGTTGGGCTGCTCGTACTCCTCTGGGTTGATCTGGTAGAACTTGCCCGGCTCAGGGTGCATCATGGGCCGCGTGTACTCAAACACCTCCATGTAGAGACGCTTCCTGTCGAAGGAACACAAAGTAAGACAAGAGACGACTTCAGAGACGACCCCTCCTCACACACCAAGCCCCTCAACTGATGCAGATGGGCCGCTCTATGGGCCTTTTCACTCTTGACTGAAAACACACGAAACTGACTCATAACAACATTGCTATAACACTACTCAACACTGCAGTTGGGTGGTATACCAAGAAGCTGGTGTAGTAGTAAACCAAGTTACGTTAACCTTGTGGTAGAGGTAGATCATCTAATAGATGAGCCTGGAGTCCATATTTTCTTAACTAAATGATGCCTGTAGGTATTACCAGGTTTACCACTTCCTGTAGGTTAACTAAGCCTGGTTTATCACTTAACCATGTTCTTAGTATACCCCCCTGATCATGGTTTATTAATGCTCAAAGCAATGCGGCTGCCATAGCCTTTTAAAGCAGATGGGCCGGATGACAGACCTATTCACTGAAAACATAACATAACATTGCTTTGACACTATCCAAGGTCTGAAGTAACAGAACCAATACTTGGTCGTTAACCATTTGGGGTTGGGGTGGGGTCCTGCAAAAGTCACACTGCTACACTCACCAGAGGATGGGGTCATTGGCAAGCTCGCTGAACCGTTTGCAGACGCACGCTGCCTGGCAGAGGTCCTGTTCCAGGAGGTAGGAGAAGATCTTCAGGACCACCTCGTCTGGCAGCTTCTCCTGGAGGTACTGTTCTGCAGGGGCCGCTAGGAGAACACAGCGGTGGGTCAGGGCTTGTGGGGAAAAAATACTGCACCTATTCTCATTTCCTCCTCAGTGAATGACTGTATGCAGAGATGTGCAGTAGGCTTAATCAGTCTGTGTCTATGTATTGTATGTGTATGTGTCTATGTCTATGTGTCTATGTCTGTGCCTATGTAGACTGGGCTACTTCTGTGCTAGAGACTCATCAGTCACTTTGTGCACCAAAATAAAAAACCTCTAAAACGTATGCTGAGTGCTCTGGTCATCCCTGGGTCTAGTCACTGAGAAGTAGCCCAGTCTGTCTTGATTCTGCTGTCCTCGACTGTGAGCACCACAAGGGCTGAAGCGCAGACATCCTTTCTCTAAGTCTGTGTCTATGTAGTTGTGTGCAATGTTTTGATCCATTTTGCAATACGTATTGTGTACCTGTGTAGGCAGTCAGACACCTTAATTACCTTCTGGATCAATAAAGAAACTGTTCAGTGCTCTACATACATCAGTCCATTGCATAAATAAGCCAAAGCATCGCCTTTGAGCTGTGCCTAGCTGCTGATACCCGACAGAGATTACTTCATATTTGGTTTAAACTAGTTACAAGATTACAAGGATTTTATTTGTCACATGCATAAAGCTACTATAAAGTATAACATGCAGTGTAATTAGAATTGGCCATCTGTACTGGGCACAAGTGTGTGTGTGTGTGTGTGTGTGTGTGTGTGTGTGTGTGTGTGTGTGTGTGTGTGTGTGTGTGTTTGTGTGTGTGTGTGTGTCACAGTTGGGTGGACAAAGAATAATAGTGCCAAGGCGCTTACATTGCAGAAGTGTTCTTGCATGTTATGAAGAGCATCTGTTACTAAATGTAGTACTTGATCAACACGGATGACTGTGACCAGTGCATTGCGCTACTGTAGCAGAACCAGGTCATCTGACTGTGTGCAACAGAGTAACTCACCGGGTAGGTCCTGGGACTTTCCGGACACGCGCGCCCGCTTCGCTCTGTGGCCAAACGTTTCTGTCGTGGATGTGGAGGCACCCTGGACAGAGATTTTCGAGAGGGGGTAAAACGTCAGTTGATGATCATAACAGTAGTGGATGTGAAACACCTAACTAACGATCAATCAACAGATTGACACAGCCGTTATGGTCTCAGGAAAGACATTTGCTTCTACAAACTCAATATGTGTAAAGCAGAAACAAGACAGACAACACCAAACTGAACAACATGAGGAAAAAAATGTCACAACCAGGCAGATCAACACACACACACACACACACACACACACACACACACACACACACACACACACACACACACACACACACACACACACACAGAAGATTCTAGAGCAGAGAAAGATAGATTGGTGACATTGGAAACCTTCCACCATTTTTCCTTTAATTTAGATTTCTTGACAAAGCCAAACATTCTAGAGCTTACTAAATATGGCGCCTGTAGCGGAACACTGCCATACTTCATCATAATCAATGAATTTACCGCACCCTCGTCCATCTAGGTGCTCTAGAATATATGGTACACACATACATACACGGCACTGAACCCCAGGCAGCAGTGTCGGTGCAGTGTCTGACTGCAGTGTCACACTCACTCACTCACTCCTACCCACCTCCATACTGCTTTTAGTGGGGCACGCTGATCTCTTGGGCAAAAGGGACTTCCTGCGGAGTTGGTAGGGACTGTTCTGGGCACCTGGACCGGATTCTTCTGCGACCATATCTGCAGGCACGTCCTCATCTGCAGACACAGCGGAATCGAACTCGTTATTGGGTCTGTGTAATCGTGGCCCAGCGTGGTCAGTGCTGCCTTGTACACACAGACACAATGGGACTGTCCAAAGTGCGGAGAAGGGGGGCATAAGCCTCCTGATGGACTATAGATTTGAGAGGTTTGCCTTTTAAACAAATTAATAATCGTTATCATAATCATCATAATAACAAATGTTTATGGACTGACGCCTGTGAAATGACACCTACTTCAAAGCAGGCGGATGGGCGACTTAAATAAATAGGCACAAATGGATTAGCAACTAGAGTGATGGGTCCAGTATAAATAGCTCAAGCCATCGAGCTCAGGCCTCACATTCATACACACTGACTGACTGTCTAAAGACACCCACAGGACATTAATAGAGACATGGCCTGTGTGTAGCTCGGGGAAAAGGCAACCAGCCCCCTTAACGCCCCATGCTGATTAAACAGCCCACCGATTTGACAAGATTAACATGGATCGAATAACTCAAGTTTCTGATAGCCCTCTTGCCATTTCCTTCAACTTACAGTCTCGGAAGTCTTACGCCATCAAGTTAATGGCCTTTTGATTTTAGGCCAGATAGGATGCTGTGCATGCTACTTGTTCAGGGGTTGGTCATCTACTAAACCTACCTCTCTGGATGTAAACAACGCTAAGGGACACTCATATTACAGCCTAATTCTCAACAAGGCTCCTGCTATACACCCGTCAAGGGCAATGGGTTAGAACTTCCAATGTTTCTGGGTCTGTGCCTACACCACTTTTGTATATGGTGTATAGCCGGTCATGTATGCACTGTACATTGTTCTGTCTGCTGGTGTTACTTTTATAATGCTGCAACCACCCTCTCTCTGAGACAAATTTCTTCCTAATGGAGAATAGTAAACAAACCAAACCTAACCATCTGACACCGCCTCCCTACCTACCTGTGATTACCTGCAGTACTGATCACCTGTAGGCTTTACGGTTTGTCCGTTTGTCTACTGCATACTGGCACCTGCTGACAACAGTTAGAGGTAACACATGAGACATTCCACGCTGTTGCTGCAGAATTAGCCTGTTACCAGTTCTTCCATATTGGCTTTGCATGTTCAAGAGCTTTCCTAATGAAAATTTCAGCTGAGCAAGAACACTTATGTTTGTGCTTGTACACACCATGAGACTGCTTCAAATAAAGAGCATTATGGTCATCCGAGGGCCTACACAGGTCCTAAACAAATGCCATGTTTATTTAGAAAAGAAAACAAAGCACTTGAACCATTACTACACTTACCTTGGGGATACAGTTACAAGGACGAGAACCACACTTCCACTCATTAATACACACAAATTGTGACGTGAAATACACTTATCAGATCAGCAATTACACTTACTGAGCCATCATCAACAACAGTAGGGTGGGTTAACACCGGCCTCGCTGAATTATTATTTGCCTCTCTTGCTGGCATGGGTAAACACCTCTAAACCAAATTAACACACAACCATAGGCTTTGTGGGAACCCCACACAACTGGACAGGCCTGGACTACAAACAGGCGTGTGATGGTGGCAATACAAAGAGAGGGACCCCTGTGTCTCTCAGTGACCGGCATAGACGCTGTGCTACATGTCAGCGTCGTAGTAATATCAATGGGTGAATGCCATGGTAGATTCTTGGTCTGATTAATAAGGAAACATGTAAGCACCAATTAGGCCGGATGGGTTAAACCTATTCACATTCATCCACTTGCCCAGCGATACCCGTGCGTTGAGATGTGAAGACAAAAGGTTACAGATTGATCACCACTACAAGCAACAATGAAAGCCTATTCCGTCGTTAGCGTATGCCAAATGGAAAGACGGAAACCATAAAGGAGACCAATGCAGCTGGTCAAAGCTACAATTTCCACTGCGTTTCTAGCAGGGCAAGGCCTTCACCACTCTCCACTAATACATGCTCTTGTGTACGTCAAGCAGACCTTGCATATGGCAGTCAAGTGTGTTTCTGCCATGGTTTGAGCAGATGGATACACAACTGCGTAGCCAGATCAGTTAGCATCCACTGTGGTTGGTCCGTTAGCAACTGACTGTGTCAAAGCTAACACGCTAGTTTCGTTAAGTACATTACAAAATAAACCTGGACATTATTCACTACAAACCTCCATTGACAACCATGGTCATAGGAGCCGTGTGTTTGTGTTGTTATTGCTGTACAATAAAAGGCCCAGAAAAGGCTGGTGTTGATTTAATGGTGGCTAACGTGAAAGAGAATTACGTCTTGTATTACGTTATGGCTAAGTGGTTAGCAAGCTAAACTACACCCCAAAAATGGCAGTCAATAGACTTCGTTAGCTAGCCATCTAGTTAGCTTCTACGCAATGCAAACTAGTAGCCTGTGTACACAAGGAAAAGACACGGCCCATAACAACCCATAGGTGGTAAGCAAAGCGCAACTAAGTTATTGATCATGTGCGAGATATATTTCCTCTGGATGTTGAATACATGGCTCGGTTGTTAATCAACTTAGTTCACCGAAGGTTAGCATAGCTGTGATTGTGGTCACTCAAGCCAAACAAAGCGCGGCCTGGCAAGAACGCAACGAAACAAGATCTTGGGGGTTCCTTGCCTCTATTACCCGGGTAAGGAAAACCTATAACATGACCAATTATTACAGAATCACAAAAAGGTAGTAGGTTGCAGTGCTTTGTCAGTAATGGCACGTCGTACCTCTTTCACCGTTGTTCCGTTCCGGTTGCACCGGGCGCGGCCTCGATACTCGCCTGGGTCTTCTGTTGGTTGCCCTGACGGAGTTCATTTGGTGAGTTGGTAATTTAAAAAATAGAATGTTTTGCACCAACGTTCGTTTCAGAATCTCCTTGGACCCTTAGATCCAAATCTGTTGTCCCTTTCTAAGAAGCATAAAGGCAACAACGACAGTGGCTGGATCTTTTTCGGGGTGTTATTTGTGTTTTTCGGACAGCTCCCCCCTCTGCTCCTCTGGACGGGCTCCGTCTCTCTCTCTCTTGCAGGAGGAGCCATTAACTCACACGGGGACAGAAACGAGGAAAAAAATCACAAGGGAACCGTATCCACCAATGGAATATTATGATCCCTTCTCCCCTTACAGCTCCAAGTTGGAACGCTTCCTTCAAGTAGTTTCTGACGCTCACCAGAGGCAGCTAACACCTTTTTTGATACAATTAAAGAGCACATCCCACTTATTTCAGAGGATTTCAAATTAAGTTGTGATGCACCTCTATCTCATGACGAATTAGATAAGGCTATGCAATGTTTAACACCAGATCGCTCACCTGGACAAGACGGCCTCACGGCAAACTTTTACAAACACTTCTGGGAAGACATTAAAGACATTCTATTCCTGACTTTAAACGAAATAATGACCAACTTGTCACTCCCTAACACCATGAAACAAGGTGTAATAGTTCTTATTCCCAAACCTGGTAAAGATGAAAAAAATCTTGAAAATTGGCGACCAATTACTCTCCTTAACAATGACTATAAACTACTAACACATGTCTTCTCAAATAGACTGAAAAACGGTCTCCCCCAAATAATAAGTGAAACACAATCAGGGTTTATGAGAGGCAGATCTATACATAACAATGTACGTCTGGTATTAGACTTAATAGAATATAACAATTATATACAGGATGATGGTTTTATTCTTTTCCTTGACTTTTATAAAGCATTTGACACTCTAGAACATGATTTTATTTTTCAGGCTCTAGAGTGCTGCGGGTTTGGAACAATTTTCAGGGACATAATCAAATGCATCTACCATGACACCAACAGCTCTGTCTCTCTCTCCAAAGGTACTTCACCCCGTTTCACCACAAGTAGAGGTATAAAACAAGGGTGCCCCATCTCTCCTTATCTATTCTTAATTGCTGCAGAAATGCTTTCTATCCTAATTAAAAACTCAGAAATTGAGCACATGACAATTTTCAATACCAAACTTCAAATCAGTCAACTAGCTGATGACACCACTTTATTTCTAAAAGATCACGAACAAGTCCCAAAAGGCCATTGAGTACATTAAAGGGTTCTCAAATGCCTCAGGGTTACAACTTAACCTTAAAAAAAAATGTGAACTTTTAGCTTTACACAAACTCCCACCCACTCTTCTGTGTATGGCATTCCCATAAAAATCCTCAGTTTAAATATCTTGGAATACATATAACAAAAAGACACGAACCTAAGTGAATCTTTAAACATGCATACCAAATTAAAATGAATGCAAATCCAGATTAGATAGATGGCTAAATAGAGATCTATCACTTTATGGTCGCATTATATGTAACTAAATTTGAGAGTATTTTTCCCGTTGTGTGTTTACCCTGCCAGTTCATTACCCTTCCCTGATAAAATGATAAAATCCATCAACAAATTAAATTTTGACTATATCTGGAGAAGAAAAAATCATTACCTAAGAAAGGCATCAATGGTAAGAAATTATGAAGATGGTGGCTTACAAGCAATAGATTTTGAATGCATTAATGGTACTTTAAAATTAAATGGCTAAAAAACATTCTTAGTAATTACAATAGTTTCTGGTTTTGTATCCCTAGGGAACTATTTAAAAAGCTTGGCCGGTATCAAATTTCTCCTGCACTGTGATTTTACTCCCAATAAGTTGCCTGTTAAAATATCCTCTTTTCACTCTCAAGTCTTACTAAACTGGAATCTTCTGTACAAACACAACTTTAACTCCACATAACACACACCCATTTGGAACTGTAGGTATATCCTCCACAGAAATAAATCTTTGTGCTTTGATGAATGGTTGGAGAGGGGACATATGGACAACATGCAATTGCTGGATGGAGCATGGGGATGTCCTTTCTTTTGAACAATTCTGTGTAAAATATAATTTCCAATGCAACCGGCAACAATACAACAAGGTCTTAAAATGTCTCCCTCCAGCTTTCCTTCTAATGATCCAAAACTCAGCACCTGCAGTTTCCACCCCAGCCCTTCCCAGTACTTTAAGAATTGGTGAAGATGATTTTACCAGTAAAGACATCCCTAACAAAGTCATACGTGGGCTATTCACATCTCACTTATTTCCTTACCATCAACGCAAAGACAATCCCCAGTATACAGACTCACTTACTCTTAAAAAGCTACGCACTCTATCCCTAAAACTTCCTATCCCTCCAAAGACAAAAGAATTACATTTTAAAATTTTTAATAACATTTACCCCTCTAGGGAGCTCCTAAAGATTTAAGATCCACAGATTTAACATTGAACTGAATAATTGTATATTCTGTGATGACACTATAGAAACCACGGATCATTTATTTTTCACATGCGTGTATAGTAATACTTACTGGAGTGATATGTACGACTGGCTGTGTGAATGCTTTCCAGACATTCCTCTCTTTGACTTGAACATAATCAAATATGGGTACTTACACAAAGATAAGAACATAGAGCTCTTACTAAATGTAATAATCTGTTTAGGGAAATTCTTCATCCACAGATGTAAATGTGTCAAAACAACTCCTGTACTGGTGGCATTTAAGAATGAATGGTCTTTGTACATTAGATCCCTTAAATTTGTAAAGACTAAGAAGAGTATCCAACTCATTAATACACTTGACAGCTTCGATGTAATGTAAGATAGCCCCCTCTTCTTTTTTTCCTTTTTAAAAATATTTTCTTTCTTTGTTTTTGTCCTGTGCTATTATTATTTATTTAATTTATTTGACCTTATTTTGTCTATTATTGTCTTCTGTCTCAAGTTCGTATGTTTTGTATTGCTCAAAATTGTACAATAAAAAAAAATAATAATAATAAAAAATAAAAAAAAAAAAAAAAAAGTAGTTTCTGACGCCTGACGTAGATTTGGCTGCGCTTGCCTGGTGCTGTCGATTCGAAAAGTTAAAGCTGGTGTTAACTTTAAAACTAATATTTTTTTAGTTACTTAAAAAAAGTACCAATGCATAAAAATGAACGTAGAATCTAGTGTGTTTTGTGCTTTTTGGGCTAAGTACATTACTAAGTACATTTTAATACATTGCAAAAAAGTATCTTCCCCCTAGTCCAGTGTTAATTGACACAATATGATCTACACTTGTGCAGCATTGTAAATAAGAGGTCTCCCCCCCACCCACACACTACACCTAAGCCACTGTTTCCCTGGTTTACAGCCCTTGCCATAAGTTTTGTCGCCTATCCTTGTTGTTGGAAGAACAACTAATAACCTGACTTTCAATTAATACTTTGGCTTCAGAATTCACTCATATGACAGCTACAACCCTCCTAAATAAGGTGTTATGCACACGAATAAATGTGTTGCCCTGAAGAAAGATATATCATTTAATGAACATGGAAAGGGTACATTTTGGCAAGACAGAAGTGTTGGTCCAGAAATGTGGTATCCATAATAATGTGATAAATCACCCTATAACATCAGAAAGGCACTGGTGCTGTAAGATCCAAATGAATATCTCGTAAGACTTCCTTTAGCTTGAAGGACTGTATCCATGTGCGCCTTCAAGCAAAGACAGTTTGTCATTTGGAATTGCAAAAAAAGCCTTGCATGCCTCCGAGTTTATTCAGATAGTTTGGTTTTATCTTATGCTTCCTCTTCCATCCTACCTCAGTGTGACTGGGCTGGCCAGTGCTATACCCAAGTGACAAGACTTGACAACAAGACTGTTGTAGGTAGTGGAAGAAAGTTTTTTTTAGGTGAGCAGGGTTATAGAAAGCTGTTATTTAAGTTCACCACATTTATCTAAGGAAGTAGAAATATAAACTGGGGTAATATTAGTAGAGTAGAGTAGAGTATCGTTTATTGATCCCAGGGGGAAATTAAGGTGTCAAGTAGCATACACACATAAATAAAGACATAAAGACATTGTCCACAAGACATAACACACATATTTACACATAAAATAATCATATATAGCTCACTGTTGCATACTTATTGCCAAGGCATCTCTCTCTCTCTCTCTCTCTCTCTCTCTCTCTCTCTCTCTCTCTCTCTCTCTCTCTCTCTCTCTCACACACACACACACGCACACGCACACGCACACGCACACGCACACGCACACGCACACGCACACACACACACACACACACACCAAAAGTATAAAGTGTAAAGTGTCCACAGTGTTCACATGTGCCTTAGCTAAGTGGCACATAGTAGCCAAGACAAGGTGGCCATAAAGTGTCCAGGAGTGTCCATAGTCTCTTTCCTAGTACAATGTCCATTGTATTCCTTAGAAAAAGAGATGGGGGGTTAAACACAAGTCACCCCCTGTGTCACTCCACACACACACCCACACACACCAAAAATAAAGTGTACATAGTCCAGGAGTCCCCCATATTTCCCATGACACAAAATGCAGCAGCACATGGCGAGGAATGGCATATGTGGGTGTCATCCACCAAAGAAGCCTTTCCCACTGTCCAGTCACAAAAAAGCCAGCCAAGAGTTTGCCGGGCCTAATTCTGACAAAAATGAAGTCCAATGGGACTCTATACTCTGACGTCATGATCTCAAGATCAATCATTTTAGAACTGATATCATGAAAAGTCTATGGTGTTGGAGATGAAGAATACGGAGACAAATGCATGATGCCTAAAGTGAAACATGGTAGCTCTTATGTGGGGCTGCATGTGTGCTGCTGGTATTTGAGGGCTGTTTTCATTGATTAAATCATGAATGTGGATGTATAGCTCCACAAATAGCAAATATGTTACCATTACTCATTGACTTTTGTTGTTTTTTCATTGGTGTTGCTTTCCATAATTACAAACACTGACCCTAAACATGGTCAAAGTTGATTTTCTGAAGAGGTGAGAGTGATACAGTGATTAAGTAAGACACCTTATCTGTATACTTTAAGTTTTGTCACCTATAGAAAATATTGTGAAAATGAGCAGATAATAACTCACTTTGTCTTGTTCAAATCTACCCTTTGTTTTCATTAAATGGTTTATCTTTCTTTGGTGCAAGACATTTATTTTTGTACATAAAACTTCATTTGGGAGGGTTGTAGTGTTCATATGAATGACTTCTGACGGCAAGTGTTTAATTGAACGTCAGGTTATTATCTGTTGTTCCCACAGCATGGATCGGCGACAAAACCTTTGGTAAGGGCTGTATACAAGGACTAGTGACCTCCAGACGTAGAAGATGGTGTTGCCCCACCCAGAGCCATCTAATAACAGAGTTACGCCACTCCCATAGACCTCTATGGACCAATCTTTCCACAGCAATGGCGGCTCTCATGGAGCCTCACGGAGAGTTAACATGGAAATCCCCATTGACTTTAGTTCTATTAGAAGTTACTTAGTTCCAGGAGGTGGCGGTATAACACAGAAAATGTGGTAAAGGTCATGTAATTTGTTTGTACTTAATCTTTGTTTGGTATGTGATGGTTCTGTGTTAGTTTCCAACGAACATATGTTTACTGTTAAAGAAACATTTTAATCTACGCGAATCACATCACCAACCGACTTCCTGGTCCCCGGTTTGCGCAACTCTGTTATTAGATGGCTCTGGCCCCACCCATGCATTGCAACCACAGCACCTGATCTGATTGGCTGATTTTTACACCGTGGCCTTTTAGAATTAGATAGTAGTGGCTGTAAATGTCAAATGCCAATGTCAAAATGGTTTAACAGGACTGCATGATGCATCCTGCCATGGCACTCTTTTTTTTTGCAATAATGCACAGCACGATACGACCAACGCAATACGCTGTAAGGTTCAGGGAACTAGATGTACCACAGAAATACCCAGAATACCTAGTCACACATACCAACAGTGATGGGCAAAATGGCTACATTAATTACAATCTAGTTTCAAATGCATCAGTCCATGCATAAGCAGGTTTTCATGGTGATTCTTATGGTACATCCGATTACAGATGAAATGTTGTACACAGGCAGTCTTAGTACATCTGAACATTTGCACGGGAAAAAAAAACAAAAACAAAAACTTGAGTAGCTTTTGTGCGTAAGCAAACTTTGTACATGAGGCCCCAGGGCAGTGAGCCCTCCCCAACGACTAACTACACAGATTCAGTCAGAAAAGAAATTCAATACTCAGATAGATGGGGCAGAGTCATTGGGTATGCGGTGAGAGCGTCAGACTTGTTGCCCAAAGGTTGCCGGTTTGACTCACGACCGGCCAGGATGGTGGAGAGACCAGTGCTCCCTCCCAGGGGCTGACCTAGTCATTTTTGGGCCCTAGGCGTAATATAAACATGGGGCCCTCAAAAGTCATTATATAGACATACAATTCTGTGTTTTGGTGCTATTTTTATGTTTTGTATACATCTTCGATTTTACACAGGTGGCAAATTAAAGGACCAGTTCAGTCAATTTCAACATGCAGTTGTAATGCTCACACTACCCTGGACTTGTCAGTACCTGAAGCTTTTTTTCGTTTTTCTTTAGCCTTTTCCGAGATCTTGGTCATTGTAATGGGGGCAGCTCTTTGTATACATTTCAAAAAAACATATTTATTTATTCCCAAAAACATCCGAAAGGTTATACAACATCAGCAGACAACTTGCATACAGTGGTACCTTTTGGGAAAATATTTGGAGAAGGCCTATATTATTTTTTTTAAAAATGTAAACAAACGCTGCCCCCATCAGAATTGCTCATATCTCGGAAAGGGCTTAGCCAAAAAATGTGGCATCACCAGGTACTGACAAGTCAAGGATAGTGTGAGCAATACAACAGCACATTGAAATTGACTGAACTGGTCCTTTAAGGTCTAGCCTACTTTTTGTATATTTACAGCGATTGGTGTGACAGCTTGGGCCCCTATGGAGGACACATTTGGTCGGGGCCCTAGGCACTTGCCTAATGGAAAGTCCGCCTCTGCTCCCTCCCATTCTTCTCAGGTGCCTCGAGCATGGTACAGTCCCACTGCATTGCTCCCTTTTGGGTGCCATTGGGGGCTGCCCCATTGCACAGGTGAGGCATAAATGCAATTTTGCTGTGTGCAGTGAACACCTGTGCGCTGTGTCACAATGACTGGGAGGTGGAGTTTCCCTGCTGCTTTCATTTCAGATGCTGGTGGTGATTGGAGGACAGATTTCATGGCCCAGCTGCAGTTTCCCTTATGGTGCGATGCTAGACCAACCTGCCAAAATATTTTTCTGAGTTTATTTAGCTCAGTGGTTCTCAACCTTTTTTTGAGCAAACTCCCCCTTAACCTCATCTTCGATTTTACACAGGTGGCAAATTAAAGGACCAGTTCAGTCAATTTCAACATGCAGTTGTAATGCTCACACTACCCTGGACTTGTCAGTACCTGAAGCTTTTTTTCGTTTTTCTTTAGCCTTTTCCGAGATCTTGGTCATTGTAATGGGGGCAGCTCTTTGTATACATTTCAAAAAAACATATTTATTTATTCCCAAAAACATCCGAAAGGTTATACAACATCAGCAGACAACTTGCATACAGTGGTACCTTTTGGGAAAATATTTGGAGAAGGCCTATTTTTTTTTTTTTTTTTAAATGTAAATAAACGCTGCCCCCGTCAGAATTGCTCATATCTCGGAAAGGGCTTAGCCAAAAAATGTGGCATCACCAGGTACTGACAAGTCAAGGATAGTGTGAGCAATACAACAGCACATTGAAATTGACTGAACTGGTCCTTTAAGGTCTGGCCTACTTTTTGTGTATTTACAGCGATTGGTGTGACAGCTTGGGCCCCTATGGAGGACACATTTGGTCAGGGCCCTAGGCACTTGCCTAGGTTTGCCTAATGGAAAGTCCGCCTCTGCTCCCTCCCATTCTTCTCAGGTGCCTCGAGCATGGTACAGTCCCACTGCATTGCTCCCTTTTGGGTGCCATTGGGGGCTGCCCCATTGCACAGGTGAGGCATAAATGCAATTTTGCTGTGTGCAGTGAACACCTGTGCGCTGTGTCACAATGACTGGGAGGTGGAGTTTCCCTGCTGCTTTCATTTCAGATGCTGGTGGTGATTGGAGGACAGATTTCATGGCCCAGCTGCAGTTTCCCTTATGGTGCGATGCTAGACCAACCTGCCAAAATATTTTTCTGAGTTTATTTAGCTCAGTGGTTCTCAACCTTTTTTTGAGCAAACTCCCCCTTAACCTCATCCTCATCATAAGCCTGTCACCACCACCACCACCCCCCCCCCCCAGTGGCCAGTGGGTATATACAATGTGTGCAGAATTATTAGGCAAACATGTTTTTTGACCATATTGTCTTTTTTATGCATATTTTCCAACAGCAATCTATATGAACATGAAAACCTATTGGATTTAAGCATTCCAGGTCATGCATGATGGGGTTGTGGTCGAAGCTGGTCAACACCTTATATCAGGTGTGCATAATTATTAGGCAAATTTGTTTTCTTCTGGGAAAATGGGCCACACATAGATCATCTCTATATCTCTCATAGATCATGTCTATAAACAATTCTGAAGTGTTCTAGAGGGATGTGGCCGTCTAGAAATTAGCAATATGTTAGTCACATTTGTACAGAACTATCAGATGCACCGTTACAAAGTCATCAGTCTCTTAAGAAATGTCATTGCCAAACATTGAGAAGAATTTAATGTGAAACTACAAAAAAATTATTACCCTGCAGTCCTATCATATTCCAGAACAGAAACCAACACAAAGTGTCCAGAAGAATAGGGTATTGAGCACTCAGAGACAAGGCCAAGGTAAGAAGGGATGACACCAGACAACCATTCAACAAGTTAATTAAGTCAAGACTGGGTCAAAAATACCTGGGACAGAGTTTTCAAAGGTATTATGGACTTGGGAAAGTGACTCTTGACAGACAGGGTGGATGAACCCATGGCTAGATCTTTTAGAGGGAGAAAAGTGCATCTTTTACAAAGACAATGGTATTCATGCAGTAATCTGCTAGTATTTGAGTGGAACTCAGGAACTGATCTGAGTGTGCACATTACTGGAACCATTGAACAAACTGTCTAAAGACATTCTTGACCCAGTCTTGACTTGAGTTTCTTTTTGAGTTAGTCTTCAGATTTCAGCCTGTTTTACCTTGGCCATGTCTCTGAGTGCTGAATACAATGTTCTTGTGGACACTCGATGTAAGTTTCAGTTCTGGAATATAACAGCACTGCAGGGTAATAGTTTTGTGGTAGTTTGATCTTCAATTCTTCTCAATCTGGCAATTACTTTGTGAGCACATGTCATGTGACACCGATGGCTTGTAACGGTGCATTAAATGGATGTGACCAATATTTCAAGTCAGCCACACCCCTCTAGAACACTTCTAAATTGTTTTTAGTCTTTACAGAGTTTGTTAGATCTCGTTTGTAGCTCATTTTGCCAGAGGAAAACAAAGTTGCCTAATAATAATGCACACTAATTTTGCCCTGATATAGGGTAGTGGGCTCCTTCAATCACACAGTCTCTTATTATACCAATATGAAGGACCTGGAATGCTTAAATCCAATAGGTGTTCATGTCTATAAAGGGTGGTGGCGGACAATATGCATAAAATGGACGATATTGTCAAAAAACTTGTTTGCCTAATAATTCTGCACACAGTGTACATGGTTTCCCGTTTGCAAACAATCCCTGGCTTCGCGCTCTGCAACCTCTGATTGTTGGAAACTGTTGTCACTCAAAAAAAATGTGATCACGTAGTTGGCTGCTTAGCATCTTGCCCACCCCAGCCAAATCGCCAGCTGAATATCGGGCCTCAATATTCCTTACACAAAATGGTGGAATAGATTATGCTTAAAGGTGCACTGTGTAATACGGACCCTGTAGTACTCATTACATCTTAACATTTTGATATGTGCGAGTGCCATGGAGGGTTGGAGCAGATGTCTGCTTTGTTGTTTTTATCATGTTCATCAACTGTCAAAAGGTTTTGGATGTTTGTAATTACCTCCGCCAAGGAGGTAATGGCTTTGGTCTGTCTGTCTGTCACCAGGATAACTCAAAAACTAATCAACGGATTTGGACGAAACGTTGTGGAGTTGTTGGTAATCACCTAAGGAACAAGTGATTAAATGGTGGTGACCCGGATCACGAACCAGAACCAGGACCTTTTTAAAGATTCTTCACCATTGCTGGCCTATAAATCTAGACACCCTTAGTGACCGCAAATTGAATTGCGGGCCAGGGAAAAACATTCCAGTTTCTAACTCCACAAAAGAAGGCAGAAAGAGAGGGTGTAACATAGTCAAATGTTCCATCAAGCAGCTTCCTTGGCGGAGGTCTGCACTCTCTGAGTGCTTCTAGTTTCTAAGTGCATCATGCAGTCTTGAAATATTACCAAAAAACAATCTCTGATGTTGAATATATTTACTCAAAAGTGGAAAAAAGACATACAGAAACATGAAAAATGACACACATTCCTAAAACTAATATAACTGTTGTAACTGACTAATGTGATTTCTAATGTAGATTCCATATAGTCAATGCTGTACATGTTGAAGAAACGTAACTGTAGAAAGACCTGGTGAAGCAGGTTTAGTCTCTTAACTGGGTATGATTAGTCTGAGCAAGTCGTATATCTAGTAATAGAAGAGGCCTGTGGCTTTGCTTTGATTGAAAGACAAACCCTGCAAGTCTCTTCTGATGGGTGATTTACCACTGGCTTAACTAAGCTGGGTTATAGTTACTAGACCCTGATTTTGTAACATTCCCTGGATCATCAAACGGAGGCTGCCTTGCCAGAAGCTCGCTGCACTATCTCGTTGACGAATGTGTTTTTGTGAGTGGTGAGCTCAGCTTTCAGTTCGCACAGCCGCTGCTTGACTGCTGCCTCTGTCAAGCCCTCCAGGGGCAGAGCCTTCACCTTCGCCAGGAAACCCTCGATCAGGCGCTCCCCCTCCTGAAACATGACAAGATGGCTGATGGTCAAACACACAAGTCCACAATGGATTTTAAATATTAGATTAGATAATCCTTTAGATTATCCTTTATTGTCTCTTCAGGAGAGAAATTCAGAATATATGACTTAGGGATTGATGCTGCTCGAAATGATGTGAAAGCAACTCAGAACCAAACAATGGTTAAAATTAGTGGAACTCAATTGTCATCATGCCCTGCAGATAATGTATACCAAATTTGGTCATGATTTTGTTTTCGTTTGTACCATGTCTAACCTAAACTCTTAACTTTTTTTAAAGGGCTTTTATGTCTTTATTCACGGGAAGAGAGTGGGGGAGAGAGAGATGGGGCAGGGATGGCAAAGGGCCCAGGCAGGACTCGAACCCGGATGGCCATGGGTATGCAAGCTCATATGTGAGGGGCTTTGACCATGCACAACCATATCCTAATTTCAAACACGTGCAGCTCAGCAGGGTTTTCACCTGTTTTTGTAGGCACCGCCTCTTGGCCTCAGGTCCCTGCTCGTCCCCTTCCCCGTCGGTCTCCTGGGAGAGGTCCTGGAACTCCTCCAGCTCCTGGGCCTTCTCCCGGGCACTGGCGATCACATGTGGAGGGAAATTGGCCAGCTCTGCCACATGGATCCCAAAACTCTGATCACACACACCTGTAGAAAGAGAGAGAGAGGGAGAGAGAGAGAGAGAATAAAATGGATAATTCCATCAAAGAAGTTCCCCATATGATGTCACTGTATCTGGGTCTACTGCCATCTATTGGCCATCAAAGTAACAACTGCGTAAAATGATACATCGGTTGACCACTGGAGGGCAGCTGACCCAGGTATGGGCAAGTCTCATATTTAAAAGGCCATAGATTATTATGAAGAACTGCTAAATCATTTTTTTCTTGGTTTTAATGTTTTATTAAGTGTTTCTGTACATGGGGTTAAAAACTCTTCAGAGTCATCAGGTGCCCACGTGGTTAGTAGGTCTCAGAAGGCGTGTTTTTTGGGGGGGAAACATTTATCCCTGTGATTGGGGAAACATTTATCCCTGTGATTGGGGAAACATTTATCTGACATTTTTAATTAGCTGCTACTTTAACTACCCACAGACTCGAAAATACAGTTCAAATTACAGAATCAATGTCGATGAGGGAATCCATGCGTGCAGCCATTGTTGCTGAAACGTTTCACTTACTTTTTCCCCCTTCTCCACTTCGTTTAAATTTTGACTACGTCACATCTCTGAAAACCCCACAATCCTTTTATTGATTCTTTTACATTTTGGTTTGGGAGCAAGGCGATTCCAAAGGACCTCCAGAGCCTCGTATCAAAGAGGTTGGATATATAATAAGAGGAATCGAAACACGCCCACTCAATGCAAAAGCGTGTGCTCAAAATTTGGTCTCCTAAGGGGGCGTTGTCCCTCCTCCTTCTTCTCTTTTCGTGGTGTTTGCACAAGACGTGCGCTACCGCCATCTACAGCGCTAAAGGGACTCCATTTATTCTCAACCTCAAGACTCAGAAGGTCTCCTAATCGAAGGTCTCCTTAAGGGGCATTCACCCGACGTAAAGTGGATACCAGAAAAGAACCCGCTTGCTTTATCTCACTCTCATATACGATTCTCTGCTCGTATGAGCTCACAAAGCTAACACAAGTCAGGCTAGGTGGTAGGTCATTTTGTCCCAAAGCCATTTTTGAGACCCATCTATTCAGTCATTGGCCTTCCTCCACTTCCAGAGGAGATTCTACGGTAAGGTGGGGCCCCAACCCAAAATGCAAAAGAATGAACATTTGAACCAAAATCACCACTACTGTGGTAAAGTGTGGGCTGTTATTCACTATCTATCTATTGGGGGCCCCAAGCGGCTGCCTGCCATGCCTGGTGACAAGATACGCCTCTGTCCACTTCCACCACTTCCAACACTGGTTTTGCGGTTTTATCTTGATTTTAGATACTGGAATTTTTTGTTATTTATTCTCTTTACTTTGTATATACTCATGTATTTACTTTATCCTTTTTAAATCTATTTTATGCTTCCTTTTTGAACCAACATATCTATTTTACTATTAAAAATCTTTTCTTTGCATTATTTGTTTTCATTTAATCATTTTCCTATTTTAGTTGTATAAATTAATTCATGCTTTGTATTACTCTTGCTGTTCTTGTTGCTGACCTTGGGTATCTTGGAAGGTGAATGTTTTTTTTCTTCTGAAGCACTGAATTGCCTCCATCATGTATGAAATATGCTATACAAATAAACTTGCCTTGCCCAAAATACCAAACCAACATCTTCTTGTGATTAGTGTGTTAGTTTTGCGAAAAATATCTTATTGTACAAATCCCCCCAAAAGAACTGAATAAATGAATTGGTCTGAAGCCATTGTCCTCGAATACTCACCCTTCTTGACCCTGTAGAGCATGGTGAGGGTGTTGTGGGAGGTCAGAGCAGTGACATGCAGGTTGTGGACAGCAGGCAGTTGCTGAGCCAAGGCAGTCAGCTCATGGAAGTGCGTAGCAAACAGGCAAAATGAGCGCAGCTCTGTGGCAATGTACTCCGAGATGGCCCAGGCCAACCCAAAGCCATCGTACGTGGAAGTGCCCCGGCCCAGTTCATCAATGATGACCAGGGAGTCTTCTGTTGCGGAACTGAAAAAGAAAATCGATAGTAGATTAAAAATACATGTGATAACTTTTTTGTAACCATAACCTTCATTCCCACTCAATTCATCTCCCTACTCTGGACTATTCAGAAACAATGTGGATCACTAATAAGTTAAATGACCTATGTAAATTGCAGAGGCAAAAGCAACACATGTACACAAGATGTTATTTTTTGAAGGCGAGACCCACACGAATGACTATGCATATTAACATGGTAAAGTGGGAGGCGGCAGTTGGAATCAATGTTTAACATCTCGAACATTAAACATCTGCTAATTGTTCTCTATAAAGGATTTCAACTGAACATTGAAAAGCAAGGCACTGACAGGCGGAAAAAACAGCTGATTAATATTTACCGGAGTATGGCTGCCGTTTCGAGCATCTCAGCCATGAAGGTGGACACTCCCTTGATCTGACTGTCTCCTGCTCCGACGCGCGCCAGCACGCAGTCCACCACGCTCACCTCTGCCTCGTCACACGGCACGAAGCAGCCGATCTGGGCCATCAGGACGATGACGCCCACCTGACGGATGTAAGTGGACTTGCCTCCCATGTTGGGACCTGTTCAACAGACGGCATTGCAATCAACAGAGGTAGAACATTAGACTAGAGGCGACACTGCAATTCGATTCGCAATAGCATTGGAAAACGGCAAGTGCAGCCTCTACCTTGTAAAGACAGACCTGTGCACTTAGATCAATGCAAATCAATGGAGAAGACACCCACCTCTGTCAAAAAGTGGCCTAAAACTGTGTGAAGTGACGCATTAATCAAGGACCAGATTTGACATGGCAGGCTAAATATGTACTTCAATCATATGAGTTGATAAAATACATTTTACAATCAGTCCATATTAGGCAGATATTTAGCAGCACATTTCAACTATTGTCATTTTTTGACTGACCCTTCTCCATTCATTTACAGTACATTGCTCAGGTCTACCTACAAAATCAATGTCTGCAAGGATTGGCAAGGAAAGGGGGGCAGGGTCAAGTCTAGTCACCCATAGACTTCAGCAGAGCTGAACGAAGCCAATTTTGAACTGCAAGGAGCTGCCATTTTGGTGCACCTGAACATTGTTTGCCGTCTGCTGGCTCACGTGCAGTTATTGTAACAGACGCTGACAGTAGAACTACAGCTCCTCAGCTTCCTATAGTATTTCTAGCCATTAGACAAGGGTAAAGCCTTTTCCACAATCAAAGTCTACCTCGCCGCAATTTTGGCCTGCCATGGAGGCTTTGGGGATAAGAAAGCGGGGCGACGCCTCTTGACGTGTCACTTCATGAGAGGCTTCATTGCGCCTTCGACCGGAAAGAACCCCAAGGGCCGTCTCTGAACACAAACCAGGATTTTCCCCTACACTTTAGGCCTATATTGAAGGCGGCCACCTTTCCAACAGACTGTCATTTCTAAGACTGTTTTACAAAACGTGTTATATTTCATGTGAAACTGCATACCGGAGACATCAAAATCATATCGGAGGATGGATAAAACTGTCTCATGGGCCATAAATGGCCCACGGGCCACAACTCAAGGTTTAAAACATCTTCAAGCTTCAACCACCAAGCCCTGATCAAATAAACGCTTGAAACAAACGCTGTGTTGCACGCAACATACCCAAACGTAATTGATGCAGTATCTGCACTATCTTGATGACTGTACCTGTGATGATATGGAAGGTCTCCTGGCCGCGGGTGAAAGACACGTCATTGGGGATGAAGGCCACGTCATCCTGGGCCTCCACACAGGGGTGGCGAGAGCCCTTCAGCAGCAGGCGCCCGGAGCCCTTGTCCAGCACGCGCGGCCGCACGTACGGCACCGGGGCCGCATGGGACACCAGCGCAAAGCTCACCACCGCGTCCAGCTGGGCGATCACTTCATTCAGCGTATGCAAAGGATCCATGTAACCTGCAGGATCATTAAGACGTCTGGTTAGGGCGGCCTAGCAAAACTATGGCCAAAGTGACGTTAAGTACATATGTCATAGATTGTTTGTAGAGTGTTTAAATGCGGCGAGGTCACCCAAATTGCAGTGTATTTGGGGTTGCCCTCTTGTCAGAGGATGTGGCAACACACAAGCAGATAAATTATACAAAACAAGACGTCAGTGATCTGGAAACATATTTCATATATACTTATTTTGAGATTGTATTTACCATAGAAAAGGCATCTGGAAGATCAACCTTGTACTTGCCTGATGCGATACCGATGATTTCTTTGACAATGGCGTTCTGGGCCTCCTCATACTCCTCTCTGCTCTTCGTGTACTCCTCATTCAGAGAGCTTAGTTTGCTGCACACCAAGAACAGCATACATCAGTTATCATTCATCACATCAAGCATCATCAACTTTGCTGTTGCACTTAAAAGAACAGACCACCCTCTTTTGATTTTCACATATACTCAGTATTTCCAAGCATTATTTATGAATGTGCATATCATTTTCGTCCATGTATTTCCATTGCCTGGTCTAACAGGATAGCCAAATTAGGCATAGTAATGCAAGTCTATGGTACAAAATAAAACATCATCAAATGTACTTATAAACCATTCTAAATGGTGTATGTAATGTAATGTAAAACTCACCAGAGTTTAAAACAGCAAATTGAGTCTGTCCAGTGATCACTTGTGGCTTGACGCTAGTTACCAATTACTTCCAGTGATTATGCTAAGCTATACTAATAATTCTGATCCAATAAATCTAAGTACTGAAAACACTGAGAAGAAAATGATGTGCAGATGATTCATGAATAATGCTGGGAAATACTGCAAATAAGTGAAAATCAAAAAAGGGTGGTCTGTTCCTTTGATGGTTTTTGAACAAAGGAAAAGGGGTAGGCAGAAAAGACAGAGGCAAATAAGATGCACATTCAAAGCAACTTACAATTCCATTTAACAGGTTGCAAACAGGATTATTTTCAGTGACACTAATATAATATGTAATAATTCAATTCAATTTCAATTCTTTATTTACATCAGACTCAAAGTACATGGTCCATATCAATACTACAGTCAAAACATTACATAGAGAAGTTAAGACAAAGAAAAATAAGAAATAAAATAAGAGTAAAAAAAAGTAATAAGAAAAAGTAATAATAACAAATAATTAGAGATACACCGGATCCAAGATCCGGTTCCGGATCCGGCAGGATAAAAGGGTTTTTCACAGGATCTGGGTCCGGCAGGATCTTAAGCAGTGGATCCGGTATCCGGCAGTTACCAAAAAAATCAGGATCTGGTGCATCTCTAGTTTTTACGTAGCCTAGGCTTTTCAGTCAGTCTTTCACAAACCCAATCGCTGCATGGAGTTAAAGCCCCTTGGAAGCGGCCATTGTAGGCAGTGTGGCAGTAAGCCTATGAGTCTAAAAAAATAGATTGAGCCAACGTAATAAAAGGGCCCACGTGTGAGTAGGCTATGTGTTTCAACCCTTTCTTAGGATCCGGTGTCCTGTCTATATGAGCGACCCATCGAGATGTGATTCTCTTCGCTACTGAGCATGCGCACGCATGCGCACACCCTCGCGGTGGTTTTCGCGAGTGATTGCCCATCGAATTGTGAGACCGCAAGTTACGATAGGATCCCCTGAGACTGTCAACTTGTAGTGACTCAAACTGTAGCCTATGTCCTCCTGAGGTTACCACCAGTCATCATAGTCTAGTTAGCATAGCTTGTCTACAGACTGTCATGGACTGAAAGTTACTGAGACTGTCAACTTTAGTGACTCAAACTGTAGCCTATGTCCTCCTGAGGTTACCACCAGTCATCATAGTCTAGTTAGCATAGCTTGTCTACAGACTGTCATGGACTGAAAGTTACGATATATCCCCTGGGGGGAAAACGGGAAATAGCGTGGATCATCCAGCAGATCATTGAAAAATCTGCGAAATAGCATGGCCTCGAACATTTGCTACTTTGTTGCCTAACCGTAATCGCTCACACACTCAGCCTCGAACATTGTAACATCGATCAGAAAAGACTATTTAGGCTATGTAGAGGAGGCGTTCTCATTGCAAAATGGAAAAAATCGCCACCTCTGATTGAGCTGTCAAAATGCTCCCTCCACCCTTTTCACTCAAGAATTTGAATCGACTGCATTGTAAAATGCCTGAACATGGTAATAAGAAACGCACTGGTGGGGATGTTATGAAAATATGATTCCGGTCATTAAAAGACAGACTGCCAAAACAAAGCCACAATACGCTATCTGCTATCTGGGAATATCTAAGCCGCGCTTGTTTATCCCCATAGCACATGATTTCATGTGGCAATTTGCCTTGCGAGCCCACGTCGCATTGAAACCAAACCAACAGCAAATGACTGCATTAAACAACCCCAGGCCCTGATCCCAAACACTTTCTCCAGTATTTGCGCAAACTCAACTCTCTTTCATATGGCACGTTTCTTAACTTACTCAAACGAGAGGCTCGCGGTTTTTTAGTGGTCAGCAGCCGCACGTTCTTATTAAACTCCGCACGAACGATTGCACACCACTGTCCGTGAAATAAACAAAGTTATGGTTATTAAAACAGTCCTACGTGGACCGGAAAATCAAGGTAGCTCATTTAGATGAGGCATCGCAAATCGATAGAACACCACTATCGAATAGGGCGACCGGTCGCTCATCTCGACGAGGCAACACATCTCGACAGAACACCGGTATCCGGTTGCGGATTCGGCAGGATCTTAAGCAGTGATTCCAGTATCCGGCAGGATCCTAAAAATCAGGATCCGGTACATCTCTACAAATGACTAGTAACAATATTAGTGATCTATGAGGCCTTGTCTAACCTGTTGGTGAAGCGTACACCATTCTTCTGCACATCCAGTGTGGTGAACTTCTTGTTGTTCCTCAAAGTTTTCTCCTCCTTGCAGGTCACTCTGAAATAATAACCGATCTGGGCATTGGATTCCAACTTCATCGTCTTTCCCGCATCTAGACCTGTGGATGACAACAGCTTTGTCAGAAGACATGTCGAAATGACACTGGATTTTGCACAGGTCATTTTGGATTCACTTTTCATTCATACAGTAGATATGCAACTTGAAATGATGTTCATGATTCAGAAATAGAGTCAGTGTAATAAATTCACTGTGTCCACAGTGATGGTGTAGCCTAAAAAACTGAAGCCACGTACCCAGCTCTCTGGCAGCACTGCTTAGAGCAGCCTGCATGCCCTTCTCCAGCTTGTCCATGCTCTCCCGAAGCTCACTCAGAGTCGGATCAAAAGAGGGTTTCACCAGAAACTCATGATGCTCAATCTAAACAAGGATTTGCGGGGGGGGAAACAGAAATGTCTAAGTTGTTGAACTCAAAAAGTGGAATGAAGGATGGTACCCCATTAAGGTTAGTAGATGTTACAAGACAAGAGTAGCCCACTGTAAAGTGTGCCCAAAGACTGAAGGACTTGAACAAAGGGCAATATCATGGCTAACCTGGTTCATGTCCAGTGTGGTCTCAATCATCTCCTGGTACTTGGAGAAATCAGACACAAGGTCATTTAAAGGAGTGACGAAAACTGCATTCAAAAGGACGTCATGCTTCCCTATAGGAAAGAGCAGATACATGGAATGGATGAGAGGCGGACGTAGAAGACACTCATCAAAATTATTCAGAAGAGAAAGACACAGATGTTTGTTAGGTTGTTCAGTCATTGTGTGGCAGACATTGATCAACTGGTACACTCTTCCTCGGTGACATACAAACTGAAAAGTACAAAATTAGACAACACACATCTCGTGATCCTTTCCTACAAAATAATCAAATTAAGAACATGGGAAGAGCGAATCATAACAGTATTACAAGTCTGTGACGATTATCATCCCTCTAACCCTAGGGTGGAATTAATCTGCTAACAGCTGGACTTATTTCAGCTAAAATAAAAGTCCATTTGCTCACTGCTAAACTCATATATGAAGACCACATGCCGTGCTCAGGCTTTTGTCGTGGCCCAACCCTGGGTACCGCCTTCGTCCAGTATCCTGTATTTTTCTTAGATGTTGTGTCACTGTCACCTACAGGATAGCGTGCGTATTGCCTCATCACCGATTGAGCACAGCGTTATACTGACTCAACATGAGGACGATCTGACTTCTGCCATTCATTCCAATATAAAGGAGGGGTCTTGTGTTCATATCTATGAGCTTGATTGATTGATTGATTGTTTGTTTATTGACATTTCATCAGCTTCCCCTTTACAAGAGCACTGTTCTTCCTGTGGTCAAAAGCTACGGAAAACGGTGTGGTTTACAGCCGTATTAATGCAATAACTGGACAACTAGACTAGTTGTTAGCCAGTTAGCAACTTAGGTAGTTGCCAATGGGAAATTGCATCGCAAACAACAAAGTAGCTAATGCAGTTAGCAACTATGGTCTCGAGAGAAATGCAGCCCCTGAACAGGGCCGAGGCCGACTTCGCTGCTCACCACTGTAGCGCTGCAAGGCCAGCACCAGGCCAGGAAGATGGCCCACCGCCTGGTAGGCCCGGTAGCAGTCCTGCAGCGTGGCGCTGTGCCTCTGGAACTTCTTGGCCAGCCGGTTGAGGTCCGGGAAGCGGCGGAGCAAGTCCTCCTGACAGCTCTGCCTCAGCTCCGAATCCTCCACAAAGCTCTCCACAAGATCCAGTCTGACCCATCAAAGGAACACACAGAGTGGATAGTAACGTCACAAAATATTGACATTTCCCAGACACTGACAAATATATGCTAAAATTGCCTGAAATTCTCTGAAACACACACACACACACACAGAGACACACACACAGAGACACACACACACAGAGACACACACACACAGAGACACACACACACAGAGACACACACACACAGAGACACACACACACAGAGACACACACACACACACACACAGACACACACACACACAGAGACACACACACACAGAGACACACACACACACACAGAGACACACACAGTTGGGGAAAAGTAGCTGCTGAGGTGAAAATGAGAAACTTTACCACAATATCTGAAAATATCCATTATCAGAAAGTGAGCTTTGAGTATAAGGAAGGTAGGCCTCTGTTTGCTAGGTTTAATTTTCCGAGGCCCATATCTTGGATTTGTCATGGTTAATGTGATTATTGTAGAACAGGTGGGTTTTGGGATTAGGAGAGATATGCAGAATGCTAAAGACCTACATTCAAACTTAGAGACGAAGAAATTGATTATTTGTTTTAAGGAAGAATGCAGGCTAGCACTTTCCCTATCTCTGAATAAAATAACTGAAAGCTGGTGAGCAAGTAAAATAACTTCATGTAATGAAAAACAGGGTGAAGAGTAGGGGTGGGTATTGGCAAGGGGTTCACGATTCGATGCGCATCGTGACACACATGCCGGGATGCGATAACATCACATATTGCCATATTGGGTTGGTCTAGAGTCTAGACCATAGAGGATAACCGTGGCTGGGCCATGAATGTGGCTTGGCTCTGTCCTCCAATTACAATGCTCTGTCTACTCTACAAATCTGTGTGTAGTTATTGAGATGGGTTTAGCATGGAGCATATGAGCATTTCACGTTGATGGTCTGGCTTGCTAGGATAGGTGAAGAGCAATGTACTCACCGCTCTTCAATCTTGATTTTGTCAATGAGGGGCTGCTTGATCCACTGGTTGACCAGCCGTTGGCCTTGTGGGGTCCTGCACTTGTTCAGGAGGCCCGAGAGGGAGTGGGAGCTTGCAGTCGTGTCCGTTCCCTTAAGACACCACACACAAGAACAGACATCATAGGAGGCTGAGGCTGTAACGATACGATACACTTAACTCATGAATCGGTTTGTATCACCATCTTTGACCTACGGTTTGATTCCCCCCACATTTTTTTAAATGCATCTTTTTCAATTAATTAATTTGTTTTTTTCACATTTGACAACATAAAATAAATGGTGCATGGGCCAATATTGATTTAATTGAGTCTAGCCTAAAAATCTAGTCCTAGTCCCGAATAGTGATGCAACTTATCGATTAATTCATTAATCATTAATTGATGGCCTTATCAATCGACATACGATTAATTGATAAGCGGCGTTTTCCCCCCTGAAAATCTCAATGTTTCTCGAAAAAAAAAAAACTACTAAATCTAAACATTTTTGTTAAAAATTGATATAATATACGACATTTCAATTAATTCTATTTTAATTCTTTAATCCAAAGGTGATTTAAATATTCCCACTATTCACATCCCTCTTCACACACACTCTTCACATGCCCATTTCACCTGGGTCTCTTGTCAGTTGAATTGTCGATTAATTGCGATTAATATTTTTGAATCGATTAACGCAGTCGATTAATCGTTTGCATCCCTAGTCCCGAATAGTGATGAAAATGTACCTAGGTCTCTAGCCCTGTATAACTTGAAGTAAAAAGCAGCCACAGCACACAAGTCATGTTCTTACAGGGAAAAGGTTGAGCGCCTTGACCGCAGCGTTGTCCAGATGCATGTACTGATGCAGATCAAACGTGGTCATCTGGAAGGAGTTGAAGTTGGTCTCATCGGACAAGAGCTCCAGGTACTTGATGACGGCTGCCAGGCAGGACATAGCAATCTGTGGGCAGCACAAATATCATCAAGTCATTGGACCTCCTCACTTCATACATGTAAAGAAACTAAGGGAGCATTTGCCATCTTCAGTTTCTATTTTGAGATGAAGACTGTTAGACTTTTAAAAGTGAGTAAGCAAAGGCTAGGGCATAGCAATGTAAATGTCATGTATTGGTAATATTACTGTGATGTAAAATCACTAAAATCATGTGTAATATTATTGTGATGCCTGTCCCACCTGTTTCTCCATTTCAGGTAGGGCAGCGCTGGAGACGGTCTCCCCTTTGCGCGCCCGCAGCAGTCGGTCTAAATCCTGCACCATGTCTTTGATGGTGAACTCCGACTTCTTCCTGTCTGACAGCAAGAGACCTCCTCGCTGGACAACCTTCATGTAGGCAATCAGTAAAATGGTAAAAGGTAAAATGGACTGCATTTATATAGCGCCTTTCCACTCCTTCGAGGACTCAAAGCGCTTTACGTTGTATGCCTCACATTCACCCATTCACCCACCGGTGGCAGTGGCTGCCATGCAGGGTACCACCCTGCCAACAGGAGCAACTTGGGGTCAAGCATCTTGCTCAAGGACACAGTGATGGGGTCAGGCAGAGCAGAACTCGAACAGGCAACCATCTGGTTGCTGTACGGCTCCTCTACCACCTTAGCCACCACTGCCCCATACGGTATCAGAATCAGTTCCATACAACTGTGTCGCTCTGCAACACAGCGGACACATCACTGCCATCTATACAGTATGTGTGGGTTAAAAGCACAAGACCAATTTCAAAGAACTAGTCATTAAAAAGCAGACCGTAGTGATCTCAGTGTGATGATGGCAACCCCATCCCAAGTGAATGTCACACCATCACACTAATACAGTATATAAATGAATTATTGGTCTGTTACTTGTCAATCATTATAAATAAAATTGTTCCATACAGTAATTGCAGCGTAATTTTAACATTTACGTGCTTTAAAGTCCACAAAGTTCCATCAGTTTTCATTACAATCCAATATAAGACATCATGGCAAACGCAAGTCATAGAATACACATCCTGATCCTAGGTAGTGTCACCACAGACTTAACTTACTAATGGCATTGAACTGTTAACGTCCCAATTCGTCTTTAGGTAAGCATATTACAGTCAACAATGGGGTGCCGCAGCTACAATACTTCTGTTCTGGACCATAGGTCACAACTCACAAACAGTTTGAATGGAATTGAATGGAGTGAATGGTGAATGGAGTTCGATTTCACTATTTTATCACGATTTAGATTTTTCGATTAATAGTGCAGCTCTATTAGACATCAGTGTTTCCCACAGAAATTTTGGAAACTATGGGGGCAGCCGGGATTTTTTTTTGTCCGGGCTGGCGGGGGGGGTCTTTTCACGCGGGCTTTTGGGGGGGGGGGGGGGTATTCACGCAGTGTAAATGCAAAATGGCAAAACAATGAGTACAGTATGACATTGGCGCATGGAGAAACTATAGGCCTACACCTACATTTCAGCCATTTATATTTTGAGAAATAAGGCTACATAATACACATGCAGGGGTCTATGTAATGAAAAAAAATAATAAAACAAAATAGGAGCAGAGATAAGAATTTAAGATTGCTGTGAAATTGTTAACGCATAAACAAAAAGGGTCTAAGAGGGTAGGCTATGCCTTTTCCCCACACACACATTCTACATGAGGGGTGCTGGTCACAGGGCCAGTTTTTCAAAATTCCTCCCATTAAAAGGGCTGAACAACATATTACACATTTATGTCTATATTCACATTCATTACACATTCATTGCTATATGCAGCCCGATGTCTCCTCTGCCTTGTCAATGAAGGCCTGTCACCTAACTCATTACAACTGTAAAACAAAGCCTGGGGAGTGTTAGTAAACTCATCCCAACTGTCCCTTCTCGGAAGGTTTTTTTTTTTTTTTATTGCTCCCAAACCCAAGTTAACTACAACAACTTGACAAGGCTTTTGATCCCTCTCTCTTTCAAGCACTTGTGGTTTTCTCTATAGGATGTATTTACTCCAGGAGGAAAATGCGAAGGAAATCGTAATTGAAATCGCTTTTAACAAACACGGATATCGTATAAAATAAAAAATAAAAAAAAAAAAAAAAAAAATTATTATTATTATTTTTTTTTACATTTTCGTAAACTATGGCGGCCAAATTTAAACTATGGCGGGCCGCCATAGTTTCCTCAATGTATGGGAAACACTGGACATATACCATGGATTTCGCAAGTAGTAGTGAATTTTAAAGACTTGGATTGGCGTTGGAAATCCTGTCATTTTCGGCAAGCAGGAGTAGGTAATAGACTACAGCGTGCACCCTATGTATTTAACGTGAAGGAAGGCTGAAGGCAAGCAGCCAACCCTACTGTTGAACCTCGGCTAAAGTGGCTGCACGCCAGTCTCTTGTGTATTCCAAATAATTGCGTATTTTTGCACGCTCACAAATCACTTGAAAAGTTAAGTCGACAATCACACCCTTGGTTATCATTAATTATAAGGTACAGAATGTGATCTAGGAGGAAAGGCGAAGTGGATCAGAATCTGTCCGTTAGATCCTAGTCACATTTTTTAATCCTAAGGGCCCATGAGCAGTCCGCAAGGGGCGGAGACTTCGGCACACCTTTCATGACCGAAGCCAAATATTGTGTCTTGACACTGACCTGTCGGAGCTTGCCTGTGTCTCCCGCGACGTCCCCCATGGGCAGGACACACTCCTTGGGCCCGATTTGCACCAGCAGGGCCTCCAGGTTGGAGAACTGGTCATTGTCGGGGAACTCACACACACCAACCTTCCTCAGGGTGGAGTCCACGTAGCCCACCCCCACCACACGCTGCCCGTCGGGCCCGCTGCCGATCCGCACGCCAACTACACCTGCCGCCCCCTCTCCTGGAGCTCCGCCGCCGCCAAACAGGATCTCCTCAAACTGGGACAGATTTCCTGGAGATGCCTGTTCCAATGGTGATGTGGTAATGAAACAAGTAATATGCATTGAAGTAAGACAGTGAAGGACCAATAATTGATAGGATTTAGGATTATTGCTGACTATTTATTCCATGGTTATTATCTCTTTGTAAAGCCCAATGAATTGCTTCCATGTATGAAATGCACTTAAGAAATAAATTCCCTTGCCTAGGATTAATGCTTCACCAACTGTAATGGTAAGAGAAATTTATGTTGACCTTCCAAATAAAATAATGTAAAGGGAGAAAAACCTGTCTCCAATCGCTTTTTATGCATCTGTACACATAAATTGTCCCAGTAGTGCGGCACAGTGCTGCATGGGTGCCATTGTCAATGCAGCTGCAGCACCCTGCTGACATATGGGATGCAAATGTTAAGCACGTTGACTTCCTAGAGCCCGATTAGTCCTTATTGGACATTATCTGGGGTCAATACCAATGCCTGCACGTGTCTTGCACACACGAGTCATAAACAAACGGACTTATTAAAACTAGATAACGACTAACCTTGTACTCCACTTGCCAATCATTCTCTTTGGTACTCTTGCCACCAGCCCTGTTCTTGTAGACCTCAACACGGTACTGGCGAACCAACAGCAGATCCCTCACAAAGGATTCGAAGTTCATTTTACTGAGGATGACGCTTTCCAGCTTCTTGGTCCCTGTAATAATACAGCCGCATGTTACACACGCGAGCAGAAAAAGATGATCTTAATACACCAAACGCACAGACAGATATGTTCATAGTTAGCTAACAGCACATCCAAGTTTTTCTTTCGTGAGCAAACAACAGCTAGTTCTTGTTCTAGCGCTACCTGATCCAAGATTTTTGATGACTCCATTTGTTTTGAACACTTCTTTTGCTGCGTAAATGGCATCTTTCCCATGCACGGTGTAGTAGTCGTTGCGGTCGAAAATGCGAAAGGTGGTGTCAGGTTTCTCGGGCATAGAGAAATAAAAGTTTATAAAAGATGTTTCTGTAGCACTGTCCATGGACAGGTTCTGCTTAGGTTGCACCGCCATGCTGGAATCTCCCGCCACAGTCCGGTGGGGGCGACCAATGAGGAACGATTTCCGTGTCTGTCGTCACAGGCCCCGTGACAGGAGGGTACCCTCTGCCCTCTGCGCCTTCTCATTTCAAAACTATAGTATTTTACTCACTATTTTTTTTGCAAACGTTTAGGATATATCATGTCTCACTGCGATCGGTGCAATTTGTTTTTTCGTGGATGAAAGTGAACGTGCATGCGACCATCTGAATAGTGGATAATATGCACACAAAAAAATGCTTTCATACTTTACACCAGGGGGGTGGGGAATATGTCTCGATCAAGGCCATTTGCGGCCCTTGAGGTCGTTTTATCCGGCCCCCGAAGCAATTTTAATGTTATGCAGCTTCACATGAAATGTGACATATTTTGTAATGGAATCTTAGAAAATGCATTTGCAATACAATTTAGTTATATTCAAGGGGGCTAGAGAAGGTGGGGTCTGTTTTAAAGGTGTCTACCTTCTATATAGACCTACGTTGCATGGGGAAATCCTGATTTGTGTTCACAGTACGGCCCTCGGAGGACTTTTACGGCCCTTGTAGGAATTTTAAGTGGCCCTTCGAATGAAAAAGGTTCCCCACCCCTGCTTTACACCTTTAGGCCTAGTGTATGTTCCACTATGTATGGGTGTTCATGAGTCCAGTCTTTTGGTCACTTGGGTCATTGGAGACACTGACGAAGGCAACAGCCGAAACGTTTGTCTACTCTGCTGCTATGTAAATACAAAAGAAAAAAGAAAAAAAGAAGAACCCGAGTGCGATCCACTTTTTCACCTTTCAAGTTATTCAACTGGAGACGCACCACACGGAAGAGTGCGGTGTATGAACTACTACTCACTTGGGTCAGGTGCAATGAGTAGGCCTATCCTCATCAAATTTGCACATCAACTGGACCTGGACCATGTAGACCAGGGGTGGGGAACCTTTTTCATTCGAGGGGCCACTTAAAATTCATCCGAGGGCCGTAAAAGTCCTCCGAGGGCAGTACTATGAACACAAACCAGGATTCCCCCCCTGCACTTTAGGCCTATATTGAAGACAGCCACCTTTAAAACAGACCGCACCTTAGGTCCCCTGGATATAACTTAATTTGAATTGCAAATGTATTTTCTAAGATTCCTTTACAAAATCCAATAGTATATCACGTAAGTGAGTACACCCCTCACAGTTTTTGCAGATTTGTGAGTATATCTTTTCATAGGAAATCATTAAAGAAATTTCACTTTGACACAATGATTAGTGACCTTTTAACAACATATTTAACCGCTTAAATTTCTTGTTCACTCAGAAAAAAACAAAATACCATTAATGTTTGAACATGTACCCACAAGTGAGGACACTCCAGATTGAAATCCAGTAGAGAAGGGGCCATGTTGGCTCGAATCGTCTCAAAATGAAAAGGGATTAAAAGGGAGGTCATCGGTGTGCGTTTCAACATTTCATTGCATTGGACTTTTACATTTTGAGTGTGCACCTGGCTTAAATAGATTGGTGTGAGATTTGAATGCAATCCTATGGAGAATATCATGATCTGCTTCAGTAGTCACAGTGCATGTTGACATGCATGTTTCTTTTAGGTGTATTTCAGATTGCCAATGTTGACAGCATGCATGCATCCCCAAACCATGCCAGTCCCACTACCATGCTTGGCTATTGAGAGGATAAACTTTTTTGTAAAACTCACTTGTTTACCACCGCACATGCTTGACACCATCTAAAGATTTATTTTTTTTATCTTGGTCTCTTCAGATCACACGACATGGTTCCAGTGATCCATATCCTTGGTCTGTTCATCTCTCTTGAGACCAAGATAAACAAATTTGCTTTACTCACAAATCTGCAAAAACTGTGAGTACTACTTACGTGATATACTGTATGTCATATTTCATGTGAAGCTGCGTAATATCAAAATTAAATCGGGGGCCGGATAAAATGCTCATAAGGGCCGCAACGGCCCTCAAGACCTAGGTTCCTCACCCCTGATGTAGACTAGTGGACATGGAAAATTCTCCAGCAAAAGGAAAGGAAATGTTCCCCAGAAAGCCCTTCTGAGAATAAAAGCAACTAATTGGAGCCTGCCCACGATAAGCATTGGTGACATTTGTGCTGCTTCAGAACAGGGCTTGAAACATCTATAGCCTAGATCAGGTGTGGGGACCCCATATGTCTCTAGGGCCGTTCAAGGCCCTTGAGGATGTTTTATCTGCCCCTACTATAATGTGAATGTTATGCAGCTTCACGTGAAATATGACATGTTTTGTAAAAGTTTTTTAGAGATCACATTTGCAATACAATTAAGTTGTATTCAGGGTACCTACATTTAAAGGTGGCTGCCTTCAATATAATAATCCTGAAGTGCAGGGAGAAATCCTTGTTTGGGCATAGGGCGGCCCTTGGAGGACTTGTACGGCCCTTGGAAGAATTTGAAATGGCCCCTCGAATGAAAAAGGTTCCCATCCCCACCAATGGCCTAGACTGGTGTACACATTGAAGATGTGCTCAGTTTGTATTGCTTATATTTATTTTACTTTGTGTGTGTGTGTGTTTTTTTTGTGCAGTTGTAGGTCTATACGTGTGAGCGTTTTTTTCAATGTCCTCTGATTTGTGGTGCGTTCTTCAGCAGAGGGACGCCACCATTTCCAAGGCCGCGGCTGCAGAGGGGGTTGCGTTTGATGGGGTATAAAACCAAAGATTCTCTAAGAACAACCTGTAAAAACAGGAAAAATGTCAATCACACACTGTTTCGCCTGTCTGCTGTTTGGAATCCTGTCGACCCACACGGGCGGCCAGGCGTAACCGTGCGTAATGCGCGTAACAATGAAAGACGGCACTGGCAACACCAAACTGTCATTCGATTGGAATCTTTCTATTATTACGTATCAGGGCCGGTTCTGGCTTATTTGGTGCCCTAGGCGAGTTTGAGTTCTGGCGCCCCCCCCCTACCTTTGAAAGAAAAAAAAAATCTTTCTTATACCTCACAGAACACAAGACTAATATCCTTAGTAAGCTTAACTAAATAGCATCAAGAACAATAACCGTTTTTCATCAAATGGATTTGTGGTTCTTTTTGACAGGCGACCAACACATCAGATTGAGTCGCATGAAAGTAGCTTCACTGTGTGGTGTGTTGG
Source organism: Engraulis encrasicolus (assembly GCF_034702125.1). Lineage (NCBI taxonomy): Eukaryota > Metazoa > Chordata > Actinopteri > Clupeiformes > Engraulidae > Engraulis > Engraulis encrasicolus. The sequence goes on from NC_085871.1 coordinate 655,139, forward strand.
ATGTGATGGTGGTGGGGCCCCCAACCCCAGATGAGAGGGAGGTTATCAATGTGTTTGAATTGTAACGTGAAATTGAAATGCCAGGAGAGTGATACAGTACATTTGCATGTAAAATGCATGTGTAGACAATAAGCCTACCAAGGAGGTCTGCATTGATCTACACTATCTACAGCATCACAAAGCATGGCAGCATAACAATTTTAATAAGCTACACATTTGTGCTGTCTTCCAAACCAATTTCATTTCTGGACTGGAAATAGTGGTGCATTTGTGAGTAGGAGAATGAGAAGGGGGCTATCTATGTGTTTGGAGGGACAGGGTGAGAAAAAGGGAGAAGAGCTGTCACGCTATTGAATTTCATAATATACAAAATATAGTAAATAGCCTCACTTGTCTGCTGTGCATGGTTCTGTTACATGATTAATGTAGGCTATGTCATTCTGGTCTGGAAATTAATGTTTTTTTAAGCTTACAACAAGCAGGTAATTCATGTGGATGGAAGGAGATATGGCAGCTAAAATTGTTTTAAACATTGCACCAGTCTTACTTTACATTGCTTGTCAACCTAAGCAAGTATTATGATATCAGGTGGGTGTTAGTGAATAGTGAGTAGGCTACTAACAGCTACTTTACTGGATTTCATTGCTTGGCATACTTGGCTAATGTTAGCATGCTAACTAGCGATTTCTCTGATCAAAAACAAAGCTCTTTTTCTCTCTAATTCCAAATAGTAACCTCATAACTATTAGGCTTTCCATAATCACAAACGGTTGCTGATTAAATCACATAGTTCCAAAACACCCTCTGAAACTCCTGCATCATGCAATGAGTGGTTTAATGAGAACATAATAATCTCCATCCAGCAGAGCAGCACTACTGTTTGCGCTTGCCCCCTCTGTCCAGTGTTGCCAAAAGAAAATCAGCCAAAGTCGCTATGGGCTTGCTGAAAAGTCGCTAGAAGTCGCTAGATGACGTCATGACGTTACGTATGACGTCACAATGTCACGCACGGCGCGCTGATCTACAGAAAACGTGCCCACATGCCTTCGTCCACAGTACAAATGGGCGGTGCTAGCTACTTTTTGGCGATCAGAGCTTATCTGCAGCCCCGCTTAACCGTGGGAAACGCTTCTGACGGCGGCGCAGAGTCAGAATTATGTGGAAAAACAATTCATTTGTCACTGAAAATGCACGTTTTAAAATGTCGCCACATGCACCAAAAAGTCGCTAAAGGCGCTAGATGAGTTTTTTGTCGCAATGTGCCCGAGATTCACTGCGGTCGGTGCGGCCAGCCTGCTAGTGCTCATTTAAATTTGTCATATGCTTGTAGGGTAGACCGAGTAAAGTTAAATAAACCTGTGTAACCACAAGACTCTGATCTAATTCCAAAGTGTAGGCATAACATAAATGACAGTCCCAAAACATTTGGTGACCATATCGAAGATTGTGTAATCTCGGTTTATGTTGACATTCGGTTCCTGCCATATCTTTGTCCCATATCGCTTGCCGTAGTCTCATACAAGCAGATGTACGCGCATGAGAATTCCTGCGCGTATCACAAACGCTGCCACACCGTGGTGCATCATGTGTCACGTCTGTCTCTACCCGCCGCCTCTGGAAATGCATTGTGTGGTGTCGTGGGGAGGGACACTGATTTGCCTCTCACAAGACAAGCGAAATAGTCGCTAGATTCGGCCAGATTGAGCCTGAAAAGTCGCTAAGTCGCTAGATGATTTTTTTTGTCGCCAGAGGTGGCAAAAAGTCGCTAAATCTAGCGACAAAGTCGCTAAATTGGCAACACTGAGTGAGTCTCCAAATTCAAAATAGATCGCAAGCTGTCACTCGTCCCGCCCCCTTTCTCAGAACTGTCTGTTTATTGGTTCACAGACTTCCCAGAGACAGTTGGAAGAGATATTACTATTGGCTGAGGGGCGCTTTGCCGTGAGGAGCGCTTTCGCCACTCTTTGTTGATTGCGACTTCATAAAAAAAAACTTCATATCGCAAAATTACGCATAGGAGAGCGCCATTTCGGCGCTCCTTCTTCACATGGCGCTCTAGGCGACCGCCTAGCCGGCCTATGCTAAAAACCGGCCCTGTTACGTATCACTTGTTTTTGTATAAATTGGCGCGCATCTAGTAAACCATTCATTTTCACGACGTTTCCCACGAGAGAAAGACGTTCCTTCTTCAATCACTCTGTCAAGAGGTTTTCGATAGCGCGTGCGATTATTATTCGGCGATGAACGCCACTGGATTTGAACCCCTTTCACCTTCGTAAGAATTTAAATTGTTTATTGGGGTGTATATTTAGGCTAAAGCTCTACAAACTATTTTGAAGTGTTATTCTTCAATAATATGACGATATGATTATTTAACACGGTCCCAAGGCCGAGTAGCCTAAAATACTTGGGCCTAGGCCTGTTACCAGCCTGTGAATTAGGCTACCAACAAAACATAGCCAATGTTTGTTAATGAGTAGTAAGAACCAACTGGCTGCACAGCGGAGTAGGACTGTTGGAGTGGGCGAGTTGTGTGTTTGCCTGCTGGACACTCACTCCAGTGGTTTCATATTTTTACAGTAACGCTTGGTGTCACCGTTTTAACACAGAAAGCTCAACTCTACATGTCGGTCATATCTATTCATAGGGTTCACGCAGAGTGGGGGGACAGGAGAAGGTATCAGAGAGATCAGGTAAGCTTGCTTTGTTATGCTTATGTGTTATCGTCTGAAATTTTATTCAATAAGTAACATACACAAGGTCAGCGTGAACGAAACCTACTAGGCCTAATTTGCTAATTGAGATAGGGCTCTTTAACATCAGGCTACCTCCTAAAGCTGGGAGCCTAATAGAGACTGTTTTCCTTTTTTAGCACCAGGTGAAGAAGATACTTGAAGACAATCCAACATATATTGAGGAGTGAGTGAAGGATTTTTCTTTAAAATACTCAGGCCTATTCATCATTTGTCAGCGTAGGCTATTATTGTTAGTCTAACCATACTGACTGTACTTTGCATCTTGTGTTGTTTCCCCTAGGGACTATTGCACCAAGGTCTGGAAAGTGGCCCAGGAGGTGTATGGCGAGGCCCGGTGCCGGTGGCAGCGCTGCCTGGTGGAGGAGGAGAGAGGTGGTGCTGCACTGACCTGGGGTCTGATTGCGCTCACTTATGAGAAAGATGGAGTGAGTAGTAGGAGTCTTTAGAAACTTTTGCATTACAGCAACTGTTACTCTGTTGTGTTTTCCAACTAATAGTCTAATAGTTTGGTTATCACACACCACTCCAATTAAAATTATGCCCCCACCCCCTCCCCCCAATCTTGTTCTATTTTTCAGTGGGTCAGTTGTGAGGACATTCCTGTGCTGATGTTTGGTAGATTAGATTCCTCAGGCGTCAATGTGAGGAGAAGGTCTGGGCTGACCGAGCTGCTTATTCATGGCAGATTTGAGGTAATTAAATCGTGGTTGTTATCTGTCATATTATACATGAACAGTATAGGCCTATGTCACACAACACAGCTCGTTTAGGTGTATGTATCCTGCATTATTACAACTGTTGAAGGAGAGAGTCTAAGAACCACTGGTCTAGGCTATACAATAAGTATACGATTATATTGTAATTATTATCAGCTCCACAGTTCTCTTATTGTGAATGGCTAGAAGCGGTGTTAATTCGGGTACAGAAAGTAATAGCCCTTTAGGTTCCTTCTTACATGTGTGACTTCACTGAGAACTACTGTCTTTAGGATCAGCTGATTTGGAGCTGGTTGGAACAAATTTGTGACAGGGCTTTCACTTTCTGTACCCAGCATTGACAGCTTTGCCCATTAGGACTACTAATCCCACGCATTAAGCAGTAGCACATTTAACATTCTTTTATGCATGGTTCACATCAACTGTATTACAACCACATTAAATTTCTGTTTGCTTTGTAGGAAGCTCTACGCTTTGCCAAGAAGGAGGGCCTAGGGCATCATGCCCTTCTGCTCTCAAGCACGGTCGTACAAATACACGAAGGGTCATTTAAAGAGTAAGAAAATGTTGTTTGATATTTGCTCAAAGAACTGAGCGCGTCAGAAACATGAATGTCAACTGCTATGAATTTACTATGTCATCTTGTTTTTCAACTTCTGTTCACTCTTTGTTCACTTTAAAAAAAAAAAAAAGATACATTGATTGCCAGATACAAGGTATGGACAACAGTAATCCCCTGAAGACTTATTACAAGCTCAAGTCAAGGCAAATACCCTTTGATGACTGGGTGAGTGAGTGTAGATGCGCCTATTGCATGCTGTTAAAAATGATGGTGTCAATGTTTCAGAGTAAACTCCAGATAGAGTAGGCTTATTAACAACACTGTGGAGAGTCAAATTACTCTAACTTGGAGTCAAATGTTAGGGTAAAATTCTGCCTATGGCCAGCGTAATTTCAACTCTATCTCTCTTAATGCTAACACTATTGAGTAGAATAAACAACAAAAATGTTACACTGACCAAAGAGTAAAAAAAGAACTCTAGTTTTGAGTGGGACCAAATGCCATTCGAATGGAGTTAATTTCAACACTTTAAGAGTTCTATTAACATTGGTATTTTTACTGTGCGGCCTTGGACAATGTGGCACTAATCATTTGCAATGTGGATCCACGCAGGGCTCTGAATGTAAGGACTTGGGGGACTGGCGTCAGCATCTGGCCATGATCCTGGTCCACTCTCCTCACTATGTATATCGCCAAGAGAGCATCGCAAGGTTGACAGACATTCTGGGTATGAACTTGCCAATAACACAATGTAGTGTTTGCAGGCAATGCTTTTGTTTTGTCTGATGTGTTTATAATGACACATAAGAGATATTGCTTTCCCAAAGTGATTGAGTAATATATACGTATATATACGTATATATATAAAAAACAATAATATTAATAATAAATGGGCCTATTCATTCCATTGCAGAAAAATAAGAAAAAAATAATCGTCTTTTCAGTTCAAATATCAATGAAGCTATAATAAGTCAGTTTAGCAGTGCTTCACTCAAATTCATCGAGATTCAGCAGCTGTGTCAGGGACTTTATATGGCGATCAGAGGAAGGGCCTCTATTTGAGTAGAGTATTTGTTGCTCTAATGTGTTGCTGTTTCAGCCATCCAGCCATGACAGGCCATTTTCAATACAATTATATTTATTGATCCATCCTCTGCCACCTGTTTCTGCACAGACTCCATTGGACAGGCACAGGCTGCCCACTTCTGCCAGGTGGTAGCACAGCTGGAGGCGGACCTCCTTCGGGGATATTGGCCAGAGGAGATGACTAATTGGCACAAGGACCTGGTCTGGAGGGAGAAGGAGATGGCCTCCATAACAACACACAAGCCAATCAGTCTCAACGTGCGGCCTGGTGTAAAGCGATTGGGCAACATGAAGGCCCAGCCTCTCCGCCGTCTGCGGACTCAGCAGTTTGAGATGATGCATCCGGCTCCATCCACTCAGCCTTCCATCAGTCTCAATCTGGCTGCAAAGATCGATGGCCAGAGAGAGACTGAAGAGATGCCAGAGGCTGAGAAGACCTCAGCGCCCACTGAGGAGAGGGCTCCCACTGAGAAGAAGAGGGAGAAATCACCCAAAAAGGTTTGCATCTGTAGAAGGGTATTAGGCTATCCTGGCTATATCGCAACAAATAACAAAGCCCATAGGAGTCTAGTGTATGGCCAATCTCACATACCAATAGCAGTTCAGAATGATTTCAGATTGGGATGATCTTATATGCATCAATGTTTCTGCATGCTACTACTGGTAATGAATGTGCTGTGGCACAAACTGAACTGATACTCATTCGCATCATCATGTTAAACTGACATGCCCTGCTTTAGTTGAGATGTTGAGTAACCCATCTATGGGGGACATTGAAAAGTCAGAGATGAACTCCTTGACCGTACTAACTTGGTTGAACAATGTTGGAGATTAAATAATTGAGCCCTGGCTAGTGCTTGTGCGTAACTTCTGAAACTTCAAAATTTCTGGAAGTGACAGACATTGATTCCCTTTTTTCTTTTTCTTTTTTTCTCAGAAATTTTGGCACAGATTTTTCTGTGTATGGAAAGTGGAGGACTGAACTCACATCCTCCTGAGTCTTGGCTAATGGGAAACAATATGATTCAAACCTGGAATGGGAAATCTGTAATTGGACAATGTGCTATGAGATTCAAACTTGGACAATTGGCAATCTGCCATGGGAGCCGAAGCTACAAAATCAACCACTGGGAAATTGGCCGTTGGGAAACCCTGTAGTGAAGGAGAGTAGAGTTGCCCCGCCGGGACTCAAACCCCAGCCTTCAGGGTACTAACTAAACTATACCAAAGAGCCAAGCAATGTGATGGAATGACCATCACTAGGACTGTGGGTGTGTTCTGACAGTCACACCAACGAGCCTGGCTCTTTGGTGTAGCAGTCTGAGCGCCAATTTACTACCTCAGAAGGTCTGGGTTTGAGTCCCAGCTGGGCAACTCTACTCCCCTTGGCTACAAAACCAATGAAATTTGAACCTGCCATGACTACGGAACCTAATGGGATTAAAACTCGCAAAGACTATGGAAAATCTGCAATTGGGAAAACTGCAATTGGATTCAAACCTGGAAAGTCAGCCATTTGGAAATCTGCAATGGGATTTGAACCTGTAAATTGGCCATTGGGAAATTTTCAATCAGATTAAAAACTGTAACAACTATGAGAAACCTTCAGTGAGATTCAGACTTGCAATAGCAATGGGAAATCTGCAACAGGATTCAGATTTGAAATGACTATGGAAAATCTGCAATGAGATTCAAACTTGGACAATTGGCAATCTGCAAAGGGAGCCGAACCTACATCAGCAAATGGGAAATCTGTAGCGAATGAGAGTGGAGTTGCCCCGGTGGGATTTGAACCCTGGCCTTCCGGGTACTAAACTGGGGCTCAGACCTCTACACCAAAGAGCCAGGCTCAGTGGCATGACAGTCAGAAGACAACTTCAACCCTAGTAACGGTCATTCCATCACACTGCCATCCCCTTCTGGAAGTGCACCAGTGCACTCCACACACTCATGGTGTCCCTCACGCAACTGCCCATCATGCTTCTCACATCCAGTGTACGTCATGTATGCTTCATTCATCACTGGAGTCCCTCGCAACAGGGTCACCAATCCCCTGTACCCAACAGTACCCATTGTATGTAATCTGTAATTTCATGTGAGGGATTCCAAGCTGACTTGACTTGACTTGACTTGACTTGACTTGCGACCGCCAGGATTGGTGACCCCGGTGTGAGGGACCCCAGTGATGGGTGAAACATAGATGATGGGGGACACTTGATAGGAGATGCATAATGGGCAGTTGTGTGAGGCACACCATGAGTGCGTGAAGCGCACGGGTACGCTTCCCGAAGGGGAAGGCAATGTGATGGAGTTACCAATATTAGGGTTGTGTGTGTTCTGACTGTCATACCAACGAGCCTGGCTCTTTGGTGTAGCGGTCAGAGCCCCAATTTACTACCCCAGAAGGTCGGGTTTGAGTCCCAGCTGGGCAACTCTACTCCCTTTCACCACAAAATCTGTAATGAGATTTGAAACTGCCATGACTATGGAACCTACTGGGATTAAAACTCGCAAAGACTACGGGAAATCTGCAATTGGATTCAAACCTGCAAAGCCAGCCATTGGAAAATCTGCAATGGGATTTAAACCTGGAAAATTTGCAATTGGGAAGTTTTCAATCGGATTCAAAACTAACGACTTTGGGAAACCTTCAGTGAATTTCAGACTTGCAATAACAATGGGAAATTTGCAACAGGATTCAGACCTGCAATGACTATGGGAAATCTGCAATGAGATTCAAACTTGGACAATTCGCAATCTGCAAAGGGAGCCGAAGCTACAAAATCAGCAACTGGGAAATTGGCCGTTGGGAAACCTGTGGCGAATGAGAGTCGCGTTGCTCCGTCGGGACTTGAACCCTGACCTTCAGAGTTCTAGACTGGGGTTCAGACCGCTACACCAAAGAGCCAGGCTTGGAGGAATGAGCTTGACAGTTACAACACACCAACAACCCTAGTGACGGTCACTCCATCACACTGCCTTCTCCTTCTGGAAGTGCACCTGTGCACTCCACACACTCATGGTGTCCATCACGCAACTGCCCATCATGCTTCTCCCATCCAGTGTGCCCCATCATCTATGCTTCACTCATCACTGGGGTCCCTCGCAATAGGGTCACGAAGCCCCAGTACCCAACAGTACCCATTGTGTGTAAGCTGTAATTCCATGTGAGGGACCCCCAGGATTGGTGACCCCGGTGCGAGGGACCCCAGTGATGGGTGAAACATAGATGATGGGTTACACTGGATGGGAGATGCATGATGGGCAATTGCGTGAGGGACACCATGAGTGTGTGAAGTGCATGGGCTTCCCGAAGGGGAGGGCAATGTGATGGAGTTACCTATATTAGGTTTGAGTGTACAGTCTGACTGTCACGCCAACGAGCCTGGCTCTTTGATGTAGCGGTCAGAGCCCCAATTTACTACCCCGGAAGATCTGGGTTTGAGTCCCAGCTGGGCAACTCTACTCCCCTTTGCCACAAAATCTGTAATGAGATTTGAACCTACCATGACTATGGAACCTACTGGGATTGAAACTCGCAAAGACTATTGGAAAACTGCAATTGGATTCAAACCTGGAAAGCCAGCCATTGGGAAATCTGCAATGGGATTTGAACCTGAAAAATTGGCAATTGGGAAGATTTCAATCGGATTCAAAACTGTAACGACAATGCAAAACCTTCAGTAAGATTCAGACTTGCAATAACAATGGGAAATCTGCAATGAAATTCGAACTTGGACAATTGGCAATCTGCAATGGGAGCCGAAGCTACAAAATCAGCAACTGGGAAATTGGCCATTGGGAAACCCTGTAGCGAAGGAGAGTAGAGTTGCCCCGCCGGGACACAAACCCCTGCGCTCTGGGTACTTAATTGGGGCTCTGATGGTTACACCAAAGAGCCAGGCTGGTTAGTGTGACAGTTGGAACACACCCACTGCCCTAGTGATGGTCACTCCATCACACTGCCTTCCCCTTTGGGAAGTGCACACACTCATGGTGTCCCTCACGCAACTGCCCATCCTGCTTCTCCCATCCAGTGTGTCCCGTCATCCATGCTTCACTCATTACTGGGGTCCCTCGGAACAGGGACCATCACTAGGATTGTAGGTGCTTTCTGACTGTCACAGCAACAAGCCTGGCTCTTTGGTGTAGTGGTCAGAGCCCCAGTTTGCTACCCCCAGAAGGTCTGGGTTTAAGTCCCAACTAGGTAACTCTACTCTCCTTCGCTATAAAACCTGTAATGACTACAGAACCTGGGATTAAAACTTGCAAAGACTATGGGAAATCTGCAGTTGGGAAGACTGGAGACTGGAAGATTGGATTCAAACCTGGAAAGCCAGCTATTGGGAAATTTGCAATGGGATTTGGACCTGGAAAATCGGCAATTGGGAAGTTTTCAATTGGATTCAAAACTGTAACGACTATGGGAAACCTTCAGTGAGATTCAGACTGGGAAAATCTGCAATGGGATTCAGACTTGCAATGACTATGGGAAATCTGTAATTGGCAATATTACAATACATTTTATTTTGCTCATATGATACATACATTTTTTTGACAAATACGTTTCTGGTGTGGTTTTTTTTATGGACCTTAATGCCCTAATATGGAATAACATGAAGGACAAATAAGCAAATAACCCAGCTGATGAGGTTACATTTGGTCTGACTCTTACATGTGGCCTGACCCTTATCTGACTCTGTATACATTATAGCAGGTTACCATACCACTTGCTTTGAGATAATTTAAAAAAAACTCAATTTACCATGGGTGGGGAACCCATGGACTGAGGGCCCTAAACGGCAGCCCCTGAGACCATCGTATAATTTTATGCTATGCAGTTTCACATGAAATATGACATGTTTTGCAAAGCAATCTTGGTGCAGCTGCAGGCATTACAAGGGTCATTCTATAATTAGGGGTACATTTCAAGTTTTTTTCCCCTGTTTATTTATTTATTTATTTTTCAATTAATAACCTAAATGTGTCCATGGTATACAACATTATGTCCAAACAAACTAATTGCCAAGCTTAATCTTAAATTCCTTTAAAAATATTTAAACGAAAATGTTTATTTATTTGCTCATTTAATTTGCTTATTTATTATTATTTGTAAACCATGTTACGGACAAATGTCATCTTAAACATAGGCCTATATAAAAAAAATACTACACATTTGAAACACACTTATTTGAAAGTGCTTAAAGGTACACTCTGTGAGATTTTTAGTCATTTATTTCCAGAATCCATGCTGCCCATTCACTAATGTTATCTTTTCCATGAATACATCAAATTCTAAGTATTCATTATGACTGGAAAAATTGCACTTTTCATACATGAAAAGGGGGATCTTCTCCATGGTCCGCCATTTTGAAAATCCAAAAATAGCCTTTTTTAGCTGCAAAAATGACTGTACTTGGACCATTCTAGAAAATATTTGTTTCATACTTTGTAAACTTTCATGTACAGATCAAATTTGGCAATAGGCAGCCCAATTTCAATAAGCAGTATAGTTGCAGTACCTTTTTTGACCATTTCCTGCACAGTGTCCCTTTAAGTCCATTAACAAGCATTTTATGTGAGAAAACCATACTCTATCATAGCAGGTGTCTTATAACAACTCTGTCATGACAACTGTCACAGCTGATGAGTAAGGTGTCCAGTAGCATACATACATACAGAATACACAAGACATTACACACATCATTAAACACATCCTAATCTGCCATTATAGTATTGTGCTAACAGCAGACCTCAGAACTTTGTTGAAGTTCCAGTATTGAGCCTCTTCTGGTGGAAAGCCATGGCTACAAGCAGAGATTTTACATTCTACCCCTCCACCTGTCTGCAACAAGTGTGATAGCCCCAACATACTGAACTGAGCTCGTATTTTTGGCAGCTTCCCTACATTTGACATTTTACTAATGCAGGAATCTATATCAGGGGTTCACAACCTTTTCCAACTTGGGGCCCACTCGAAATTGTCACAAATGTTCAGGGCCCACCTCTGACCCAATTACGAATAAAACTCACATAAATCAGCAGCAACACACACCAAAATGTGATTATAAGTTTTAGAATATTATTTCAAGGCCCACTTGGTATACCTTCAGGGCCCACCAGTGGGCCACGGCCCATAGGTTGAAAATCACTGATCTATATCATATAATAGTTGGCCAGAGGACAGTACTCAGCTCTACCTGAAGATGGTAGCACTGTATAATATTTTTACAGTGTGTGATATTAATCAGAAGGGAAGAACTCATAACACAATTCCTTTTAGATTAAAGATACAATTCCTCATATAGTGTATCATGGTTTGGCTTCATGTTATTATAGTGTGGTCTTGCGATGGACAGCAGAATAAAAGAACAGTGATTGCCATCATCACCCTACCTCAAAAGTCTGGTTAAACCACTGACCTAAAGTTTGAGGTCTGTGAGTAAAACTATGTCCTAATTGTCCATCAGGAGTTTGCAGCAAATTCCTGTAAAGAGATTGTGCATGGTTTGTTATCAAAGGACAAATGAGTAAGGGTATGCTATGCGGATGCTGTTATAGAGAAATTAAGTTCACAGGGCCAAGTCACAGTGTGAGTCGTAGGAGCACTTCAAAAATATTCTTAATGTGTGGAAACAACAGACTTAGCCAACTGCTTTTTGTGCTAACCATGTAATTTATGGTTTGATTAAAAAATGATATAACATTCTTAATAAATATATATTTTTAAAATGAAACCATAAATATACTGTATACATAGGCCTACCATCTATTTTAATCACAATCCCAATGCATTGAATCTGAGTTGATTTCTTCAGATGCTGACAGTTTGCAAGGCTGGGTTCTTTCCATTATTCCAACTCCCGTCCTCGCTTGTGCTTGTGGTCTCATGATGGCATTGCAAGATCCCATTGATAACAGAAGTTTTATTCAATATCTCGCAACAGAGCAATTCAAAGCAATTCTCATTTGCTACGGGGATGTTGAATGGGGAAAAGACCCCCAAAACTTGTTGTGGCTAGGCTGGCAGCAGGGAAACTTCACCGTTTCCTCCGAGGCAGTGCGTCAGCGAAGCACCAGGCCACAAGCAAAGGTCAAGGACAGGAGACAGGATATTGGAAAGAACCCAGTCTCGCCAGTCTCGCCAGTCTCGCCAGTCTCGTTTCCTACTGGCTTCCCCCCAGAGCTCTGTTGACCAAATATAGGCAGGAAACACTTCCTGCTAACCAAACAAATGTTGTCAGAATAATGCTGGGACCACTCCTTATGGAACTCACAGATCTGATTTTGAATCATCTTTTGTAGCCTATGCTTTCCATATCATTTATAATTCAATATTGCAGAATATGAAAAATGAATTAAATATATATGTTGACTATTTAATCAGTTGATTTTGTCACATAGCATCTTTGAGAAGATGGGCCTGCCGGGGGGCCCGTTCTACGTCATATCATTGCTGTGACATTACTGACAACCTTACGTAACAATGACTTGGTCCTTACAATTTTGGTGATGGTAAGGTTGTAAAAGGAGAGTCTTGTTGGTTTTGACTGATACAATGCAGATGTCTGACCGCTGGATGTCAGTCATGCGTGCATTGTCGGTGTACTGTATGTACAGCACTGAGAGGACTATGAAGTCTCCCTATTCCAGGGGTGGGGAACCTTTTTCATTCTAGGAGCCACTTGAAATTCATCCGATGGCCGTAAAAGACCTCCAAGGGCCGTACTATGAACACAAACCAGGATTTCCCCCTTCACTTAAGGCCTATATTGAATAGCCTGGTCCTGACCATCCCATAGTGTGGAGCCAAGTGTCTTAGCGGAAGTACGTAGGATGGCGCGTGCGAGGCTATATATTGATGGCAGCCACCTTTTAAACAAAAATCACCTTCTCTAGGTTTCCTGAATATAACTTAATTGTATTGCAAATGCATTTTCTAACATTCCTTTACAAAATATGTCATATTCATGTGAAGCTGCATAATATTAAAATTGTAGCCGGGGCCGGATAAAACGGCCTCAAGGGCCACAAACTGACCTCGAGACATAGGTTCCCCACCCCTGCCCTTCTCAAAGGCCCATTGTGCCTATCACTGTTGGATCTGCAGCACTCAAACACTCCAGGAATTCACCTAAATGACCAGTACAGCAGAGTAATATTGCAGAGATTTAGTAGGGCATTCATGAGCAAGTTAGCTGCAGGCCAAGCTTGTAGGCTTGCTAGTTTGATTCCTGTTACAGGAGTAGAGTAGAGTAGAGTAGAGTAACTTTATTGATCCCCAGGGGGAAATTCAGGTATCCAGTAGCTTACATAATTACACAAATACACAAAAGCCCACATGGGAATTTCAAGACACAAATAACACAGGAATAGTCATCAGGGCGGGGAAAATAAGATAAAATAGTAGAGATAATAAATGTAGAAAAAGGTAATTGTGCAAAAAGACATTCTGTGAGTTGGGATAGACCAATGCAGAAAAACATACTCTGTCAGTTAAGGTAGACAATATTAGCATGAAGGAGGGAGTGAATGATCAGCCCTCTACCATCCTCTTCACTGAGGTACCCTGACCCCTGCACTGTTACCTGGAGGTGCTTGGGTGGGGTTATAATATGCAATTTTGTTGTTTGTACTGTGTTGCATCACAGTGGCAATGGGACTCTAGTCAAGTGATCTTGCATGCTTCTATGGTTCTGCCATTCATTTAAATTCAATAAGGTTGTTCCTAAAACACATCAGTTGTATTCCATAGAAATGCATTCAAATGTTTTTTTTTTCAGTTGCAGAGTTAATACTTTAAATATGACCCCATGTTGATGTACGGAACTTGAGACAGTGAACTTGGACAAAGGCCACCTGCTATACAACAATTGTATCCGAGATAGGAACATTTCCTTCTGCCATAAATGGGGATGTCCCAAACACTTTCTGATAGAGCATTTTACCATCTCATCATAAGTGGTTTCTTAATGAAGCTTCTTGGTCAGGGGAGTATTTCCTCGAAGGGATGCAGGGATAGGCTTACTAACTGAACTTGGGGTCAGGTGTAGCATCATGATGAATACTGAGGAGCAAAAGGACACAAGTTCAACTAATCTATGTTTGCCTTTTTAAAAAACGCTCACAACACAGGCAGCTACCAACTTTGGATGGTGCATGAGGTGGGTGTACAGTACACTCTGTTAAATCAGAGTCACTTAATGTTGGGCGTAATATATTTCATTTGTTTGCAACCAATACATGCATAATGAAGACTCAAACCTGGGCCCCCACTGAGCCCGGGACAATAAACCCCTTTGTCCCTTTATTTGCAGCATAGCTTGCACTCATGACACTTGCATAATCAATCAAGTTGGGTAGAATACAGTACCACATCATTTGTACAAAATAAAGTACCCAAAATTAGATCAATCAATTTGAAAGCAAAACAATAAAACTATAATATCACTTGTTATAACTTGATATGAAAATTGAAGCTTCCAATATCAATTGGAAGTGCCAATTCATCAATATAGAAATAGAAGACTGTGTTCAGATCAACCCTTTAGCCTGATGACTCTAGGCCTATTTTTAACCTTAGTGCCTGGAGACACATATACGCTGCATTCAGGCTCTTGAAATTTTAGCTTTTTTAATAAAAATGTGGGTATGTTACAGCTGAATGAAGACATTCTAATGCAAGATGAGGGTCTTAGGGTTTAAATGCAACTCATTTAATGTTTTTATGTGCATCAGAGGCTGAGATATTTAGGTTTTTATAGGCTGAGGGCAACTTTCCCAACAACGGCAGGCATTCAGCAGGTGTTTTTTGCAGGTGCTTTTAGGCATCAATGGGTTAAGGAACTATGGTGATTCAGTGTTCCCTCCACAATTTCACGAGTTCTGGCTTCTGGCTCAAGAGGACCCACCCAGGCCGTGCAGCTTTGCCAGCTTTCATTTGTTTCTCAACAGGGAAATGGGTTCATAAACAGATAATTCAATCCAATCCATGTTTAATCAGAGACACATGGCTCCTATAAGCAAGTAGGCAGCTATGATGCCTGTCAGGTGTCAGCTTCTGAGGACTGGAGGCATTCGATTAAGATCCACTGCTGGTTTTGGCTCTTATACGGCTTGCAGTGTGACATACGTAGCGTGGAGGGAAATAGGCTAATGTAATGACTAGCAGAGTTCGGTGGAAGAACTTAAGTAAACCTAAACCTCCCTCCCGAAGACTCAGATACGGTGCTGAGCTATGGTCCGGACCTTTATCTCAGTGGTGTCATACTGTGACTCACATGCCGAACTGGAGCATGAACTGGCAGGTCGCAGGTTTTATCCCAGAATTGTGAACTACATTTTAACATATTAACCAATGCATTGATCCCTGAACCAATCAACTAATTAACCAGCTGAATGAACCAGTGAATCTATATGATCACAATGACTGACCAATGACTATCACCGCACCACCAATTCACTGAAAATGTTAAATTTAATTCATGCATGAACCAATGAATTGATTTCTCCACCAGCGGCTGGAGGGGGTTCACTGTTTCGTTGATTCATGAGCCACTGAAGCAATACATCAGCAGAGGTTCATGACTGAATGTATGAAGGAACACATTGGTTCATTCTCAATGAACCTAAATATAGACTAAATATAGAGTAATTAAACCTTCTTACAGAGTCTGCTCTTTAGTACCATCGACTTGTAGTGCCCAGAATAAGAGCTACAGGGCTGTAATGGCATTAGCTGCAAAATGCTGGAACCAGCTTTCTGTTTTAAAAAAGTAATCCTATACATTGAGTGTGTAGGCCCAGATAGTGATAAATAGTTGAGCAGCGGGGGATTCTGGGGAGCTGTGACTTTGGGAGAATCGGACCAAAATCCTCAGCAGCCCAACAGGCATTTGCCTTGTATACCCAGATTTGGCCAGTCCCGCCCTATTAGGGTCATCTTGTGCTAGGTCACTGCTTGGGGCTCGAACCCGTTAGCCTGGTTTCTACCAGACCTCTGTGTGTGTGTGTGTGTGTGTGTGTGTGTGTGTGTGTGTGTGTGTGTGTGTGTGTGTGTGTGTGTGTGTGTGTGTGTGTGTGTGTGTGTGTGTGTGTGTAGCTCTGGAGCTCCCTGGTGGTGCTCCAACACACATAGCAGCTTTAAAGATCGCCTCTCAACGTAATTTAATTAATATTGCCGTGTTCCCAATTGTTATTGAATGTGTTACGCGTTGGTCCTGTTTTAAAAAACGTTCTGGTTGCTTTGTTTCAAGGCGTTTTTGCAAGCTGGCAAGGTGGCTTGTGGAGAAACGAGAGAGTGTTCCGTGTTTCTCGTGGAAATGCGTCTCTGATTGGCTCACTCCTCCTGCTCTCAAAGAAACGCGTCTCTGATTGGCTCAGTCCTCCAGCCTTGGGAGAGAATGTAATGGGAAACAGAGTCGCCACTTCCCCGGATGGTACTGCACTATAGGGGCGCCAACGGAGGCGTGTAGGCTCCATTCAGGGCTGTGCTCTTTCGACAGCGACCCCTAGGCGAGCTGTAGGCACGGAGCAACCGGAGTGAGCAGGCTTTATGTATGAGGCTTTGTGCTGTGTGTGTACCTGAGAGTAGCAACCAGCTGATAGCTAAGCTAAGATATGTTTCGGACCACCAGACGTTGCTTGTTTTGAAAACAAGCAGAAAAAAATTACTCGACATGTTTTTAGATAAATGGGTCGATATAAACCTTTGTGGGCAACGCCTTCTTTCGACGTGACGAAACACAGAAAGGCTTTCGTGATTCGCTCGTTTCTCTGCATTATTGATGTAAATTGGGAAACACCGGGAAACACAGCCAGGAGAGTTGACGCACCGCTATGAGAGCCTTGCAAGTGAGTTTAACTTGGGGTGACCGTCCGATCTTCGAAAGGAGTGAGTAAAACTGAGTTTTATCGGAAGTTGGCCTTTAAAGGGACACTGTGTGAGATTTTTAGTTGTTTATTTCCAGAATTCATGCTACCCATTCACTAATATTATCTCTTTCATGAATATTTACCACCACCATCAAATTCTAAGTATTCATTATGACTGGAAAAATTGCACTTTTCATACATGAAAAGGGGGATCTTCTCCATGGTCCGCCATTTTGAATTTCCAGAAATAGCCATTTTTAGCTGCAAAAATGACTTTACTTGGGCCATACTAAAAAACATTAGTTTATTACTTAGAAAACTTTCATGAAAAGGTCAAATTTGGCAATATGTGATACAGTTTCAATGAGCAGCATATGCAGTACCTTTTTTGACTATTTCCTGCACAGTGTCCCTTTAATATCAATGGCAGCTTGCGGTGAGGAGTCACGCTTTAGAGATCAACAGATTTTTTTTTTGAAGGAATTTGTTGATAATGAAGCAATAAATGCAGTGATTATTTTTTGACTGGAGAAATGGAATCCTGTTACAGTCTCAGACCTAGTAGTGGAGCTTACGAAGCTGCGGAACTACAGGTCAGGCGAGAGCCAGGCAACAAACCCATGACCTTCCAGTCATAGCAACCCTTCTGCATGGGAACTGAAAAACCAATGAGCTAAAGGTCTAGGGCTAGGCCAATAGCTCAACACCACCACATCTCTATGAGGCTTTGGGGGGAAGACGTTCTAACATTCTACTGATAAACTCTGCTAGTTGTCATCTATTACACTCAGCCCCCTAAACCATACTCCCGTCTGGGTCTACGGCACCAGAATAATTCAGACCTTGACCTCGCGACCTCCTAATTAATCACAGCAACACTTCGGCATGGAGGAATAGGCAAGGGTCAAAGGTCTAGGCTCTAGGGTGATACCTCAGTGCCATTGTACCTGAGAGGAAGGTTTGTTAATGCTCTACCACTTTAAAGGCTTGTTATAACGCTCTACCAACTGCTAGTTGGTATCTGTGTAAATTAAATTAAGATAAACAAACAAATAAATAAATAAATAAATAAATAGGATATCATTTAAAAATGAATTGGTGTTGAAAAAGGCACAGTCCAAAATAGTGATGTGGAAGATGCAGTCATTATAATCAGGCCATTTCAGAACATCCTGAAGCCAAACCTCCATCTTAAAATTACAATATGGATTTATTAACCATCTACTAGCATCAACACATAGGCCCCTCACATAGGCCCTATATCTTGCAATGTTTTCATTCGATTTGATGAAGAAAAGCATAATCTCAACCAGTTTAGGCCTACTAGATGACTGGCTTCAGCTTGCCTGTGAGTGGTTGGGGGCTCCGGTGCATGACAAAAGGAGTGACGCATTGCGGGTACGAACGCACCAATCAGAGGCGACCACACAGCCAAACTGCTAAACATAACCTTACGCTGTCAAATAGTCCTTTATGTATTTAGTAATATAAATACTGATATGGACCCGATTCTTTCGCCGTGTTCACACCACACTCAAAATAAACACGTATAGATAATTAATTTGTAAATAATGGCAAATAACGTTGTTTGCAAGTAGCATAAAATTTGACACAGATCGAGCGGATTGACATTAGTTTATGGGAGGTGTTTATGTACAACCGTCAAGGCGGGTCTGAACGTGCCGACTGTCATATATTTGTGTGTCTGGCAGAGTGTTGAGCCCCGATCCTTTTCAAAATGGTGAGTCTGGAAAATATAAATTGTTATCGGAACTACCGACTCAGTATCAAATGATCTATACAGTGTGCATGTATAAAATTGCAGACGTTGTGCAAACTTTATGAGACCGTATGTACCTTTTCCAGTCGGCGCAATTGTTATTGAACCGGGAAATGGCGGGACAAGTGCTGTTGATTTAGACCTGGGTGTTATTAACTGAGAAAAATATACGTTTACTGCATTTTACACTTCCGGAACTCGTTTGTCTTTTGACTTTACAGACGGTGGTTATGTGAGTTGGAGAAGGTTTACACTGCTTTTAGTTATGAGTCAGTAAGCAATAGTCGCTCCTCGTATGCTTTATGGGATGTCTCTATAATAGCTAATCCATAAGTAAAACCATGAGAATTCATGAAATTCAGGATTCAGGAAATTGCTACTGGAGCCGAGTAACAACTAAGTTCATGCTGAATTGTGATTGTCTTCTTCGCCATGTACATGTTATAACAGCTGGAATGAATGAAATGGTAGTACAGTAGCTATTAGTACTAATACGCTAGGGGTGCTACACGAGGTAGCTCTATAATAGCCAACGAATATGAGCAACATAGGTTACCCCGCAAGACCAGTTAGCTTGCTAGTTACCAGCCCAGACGTGCTAAGAACTAATACCTACTGGGGAAATGCAACTGACCAGCAAATCACATTATGCACTGTATTAAAGTAGCAAGTTGGACAGCGTTGCTTTGAAAAAGTATGGAGAAGGCTGGCTCGTTTTCGTTTCATTTTATGTAGTGGTTAGCGTAGTGCTAGTCAAATGTACCCACCACCAGCTAATGTTTTGCTATGCTACATAAGTACGTAGCCGCAGCTGGGTTTGCTTGCTAGCAAGCGTCATCATGCAGCACTTCTAAAAATTTGACATTGCCTTTAGCCGTTTACCAGCTAAGTTGATGTGAAGTGTTACTATTTCCACGCTAAACTGTCATCGAAGAACGTGGTTATCGAACTGTTAATGCGAGGAGGAATATAGCTGATGTTATGCCAATTATGCCAAACTGGTGGTAGCTAGTATGGTGGGACGTGTTGCTGCACCCGGTAGCAGGCCGCTCAGATAGTTGATGATGCCCTGGTGGTGACTGTTCGGCCAGTCCACAACAGTTATTGTTTGACTTGAGTATATTAATATTAGCAGGGAAGTGACCTAAATATGGTCGGTACGCTGAAGTGGCGTACCTGGTGCGTTAAAGTAGACCTGTCTGTCTTTAGATGACGACGGGTAATCTATCCTTAGACCTGTCTGTTGCTAATGTGTAAATCTGCAGCCTGATGCTGCCGCTCAAGACGACGCAGTGTCAGTTCGGTGCTGTCAAATGACTAGCACTACTAGCCTGTTGCTCCTAACTTGCACTTGGGGTCGCTGGCATAATTGGCAACGACCGTTTCAACAGAAATGCGCCATTTCATTTTCTGCTGTTGCTGTTGAGGGGTTGTCAACATGGTAATCATGTAGTCTTTATTTCCCGTTAGGCTGATCAACTCACAGAGGAACAGATCGCTGGTAAGTGCTCCCTTCACCTTTCGTGGCCATTTTTGCCTGTATTGATTTTGGGTTGAACCTACCATTTCGGATTTGTGTTTGGATATTTGTCCCTGCTTGTGATTATGTTTGTGTTTTAGTGTAGTTCCAGGATTTACATCTATACTGGGTATTTGTATTACCTGGGCTTAGAATGGTTTTCCTAACATTTTTTATCAGGGCCAGAAGTTCAAGTTCCACCAGTGTCTGCCTAGCAGGATTATGGGCGTTGCCTTACTTTCATATCATGCTTGTCTTTGGTTTGCATTTATTGGCCTAACACGTGGTTCACTTCAGTGACCGATCCTATCGTGTAGACTGGCTGTGTGATGGCTATGGCAGCTGTGTACCTGACCTTAAAGTCTGCATGTTGTGCTTATATGGGTAATGTCCGGTTCTGCTCTGTGCTTTGGCTATGCTGGAGATTGACCCATGTTGTACTATGCTCTGCTGAGATGAGCAGCTCTTTCAAAAGAATTATTTAACAAGCATGGATGTTATGACTGATTACTGTGGTGTTGTGCTTCAAACACTGCTGGGATGTTTTGATGTAGCCTGATCATCATCGACTTTCAAATCTCGATCAAGACTTGGTCTGACCAAGAGCAAAACGGTTAACATTTCCTCAACGGCATGGTTGACCAGCCTCCCTTGGTTTGCTAATGGTTGTATGCTTCCCAACAAAGTGGGAGGAATTCCTGATTTTTCGGGAGCTCAGAAACTGCATTGTATTGCTCTTGGCCTGACTACACCGCATTCCACATTTATTACGCAACTGATATTTTTCATTCTAACTCACCAGACATAACATCCCATTCATTTTCAATGGGGTTTTATGTCTGGCGAGTTAGAATGTCGATACCACCAAAGCACCTGAACGTGGCATGGAAATCTACAGGTATATTGAAGTGTGGGTCACCAGACCAAACAAAAACAGCTGAGAGCAAAACATCAAGGATATCTGGTCTTCCATAACTCCCATGCAATGCCCTGCCATTGACTTCAATGTTAAATGCAGCATTCCAGTTACAGCTTATAACCAAGTTTTGAACATTGAAATGTAATTTAGAAGGTATCAAATGCCAACTGTATTGATGTAAATGGGAAAGATAGAAATTTGGATTAAAACACCACAGCTGTTTTGCGTAATAATTTGGAACAGAGCATGTTGGGCATTTTAAGTTTTTTATTATTTCAAAAAATACTGTTATCATTGGAAGGTTCATTCAAAAACGTTTTAATTGTACTCCAATGGCTGATGACTTTAAAATTATGACGACTGTCATTTATATTGATTATTTGGGAAATTGTCATTTGCATAATAGTGTGGAATGCGGTGTAGAAGCAATGCTGAAGGTGTTGCGTCACAAGGAGGGCACGGCCTGGCTAGTTTTGATGAAACACAAGTATTTTTTTTACACTATGTCCTAACTGGTTGAGTGAGGTGTGGCTTGTCTTCACAGTAGTAATTGTTCATAGATTGGTTGTTTTTCAGTCAGACCATGATGTCCTGATGTTAGGCTGCGCGTGTGTGCGTGCGTGCGCCCCTCACTGATGTGCTTCATATGTTCTCTCTTCACAGAATTCAAAGAGGCGTTCTCGCTATTCGACAAAGATGGCGACGGCACCATCACCACCAAAGAACTTGGGACGGTCATGCGTTCACTAGGTCAGAACCCAACGGAGGCTGAGCTACAGGACATGATCAACGAGGTCGATGCGGATGGTGAGTAGTACCAGACACTGCAGAGTTCTACCTGCAGGGTGGGTTTTCTAGCTCTTGTGGCAGCACTAATGCCTTACAATACAGCTTTATTATCATTATTGCTGTTTTTAAGGAAAGATGGGAGTGAATGTGAACATGGCATCACAGATGTGCATGTCTTCATGCTCAGTTTCTACTCTCTCTATCCTTAGGAAACGGAACAATAGACTTTCCTGAATTTCTCACCATGATGGCAAGAAAGATGAAGGACACAGACAGTGAAGAGGAGATCAGGGAAGCTTTCCGCGTATTTGACAAGGTGAGTTTTCCTGACGGGATATGAACTACCTTGGATCACGGTTGAATGAATCCAGTTGGTGGGATCATCAGTGTTCCTCTCTAGTTTCAGCCATGCATAATGGTTCAACCTGTTGTGGTTTTATTTAAGTGTGTACTTAAAAGAACAGTAGTCCACCCTTTTTTATTTTTACATATTTGCAGTATTTCCAAGAATTAAACATGAATGTGCGTATAATTTTCTTCAGTGTGTTCATTACTTAGATTTATTAGTATTAGACGTATTAACATAGCTTAGTATAATCACTGGAAGTGGATAGAACCATTGGCATCAAGCAACAACTGAATGGAATTAAATGGTCTTTTTGTGCTCTTGTGAATTTTACATCAATTTTAAAGAGGTTTCATGTTTTGTTTGGTTCCATAGACTTCCATTGCTACTCTTAATATGACTTGATCCTAAGTATTCTCACATTTTACCAGTGCTTAACTACGAGCAATTTCTGGAAAAGAGGTGGACTGTTCCTTTAAGTCAACTGTAGTAGTTGCTTGTATAGGAATGCTGAAAAAGTGAGACAGACAAAGATCAGGGCAGCATACTGAAAGGATGGCCATCCGCTAAACGCTCAGAACCGAAGACAAACATGCAGCATGTTACTCTATCACTGCCTGGTATGGAGAGATGGATGGAGGCTAGGCTGCATGAATCACAGCACTTAAAAGTTACACTTTGCAGAAACCCATAAATGTTTTTTGTTCTGTTCTGTAATGTTAGCAATTTTGATATGAAAGGGTGGAACAATGGGCTTGAGATGTTAAATTACATTGAATGAAAATCAGTTAACACATCTTTTGAGGCTGTTGTAATCAAAACTAGTAAGGAGAGTATTAATTGGAAGAATGTTTCTGGTGCCTTTTTCCACTTAACCAGAGCATGGCTAAAGGATGGGGTGCTTGACTGCCAGAACATGGCTAAAGAATGTTTGCATAGATGCTATAACATTGCTAAAGGAAGGCTGCAAAAGACATGCACAAGGAATTTCAAACCTGAGGAAGTGGAAAGATAACTAGTGGAATTGTGTGAAGTTTGGGTATTTGATGCACCCTAATGCAGTGGTTTTCAAGATGGGGGTGGGGTGGGGGCCACGAGGGGGGGCTGGGGGACTGTGACGGGTTGACGGGAAGTATAGCAAAACGGAAATAATTTAATAAACTGAATAACTAGCATAAACCAAAATAAGACTACGGTACGATACAATTTATTTGCATTAGTTGAGAACAGCATCATCATAATCTATTGTATCTATAAACATTACTACTACTACTATTATTATTATTATTATTATTATTATTATTATTAATGGCGGATTGCCTCACAGACCTAGACTATAGTTGTGAAAGGGGGCACACTGGAAAAAAAACCTTGTGGCACGACCCATGTAAGGGGGGGCCTTGCCTGAAATCTATCAGTATATGGGGACCTTGTCATGGTAAAGTTAGGAAACCCCTGACCTGAGGGAGGCAAGTCATTCTGCACGCCCTTTCTGAAATAGAGCTCTGTAGTGCTGCATGTATATCTACTGCATGTATACATATAGGTTAGGACATGATTACTCTAGTTCAGGGGTGTCAAAGTGGGGGGGTGGGGGACACACTAAATGTCAAAATAAGAAGTGTATTTTTAACCCATTACAAAATTTGCTGCTGTTGTCTGAGATTTCAGGTTTTAATAGTTGAGAACCAATTTCTTTTTTGGTCGCCATGTACAGTCAATGCTGCTGTTACAAAAGTTTGAGTTCAAGTTTATTATAGCCAAATCAACAGTATAATATACAGTTGCTAGGAATGTCTTTTAGTTTGCACACAAATTTAACAACACAAATACACATGGCTAAGACGAAGACAAGAAAGCAATAGGGGCTGTCATCCACCTCAAGATGATTGATAAGCAATTTGATTCCAGTATGAAACAGAAATGTTCTATATTTTGCACTTGTGTCACTGGTCCGTCCCACTTGAGATGAAATTGACTATGTGGCCCCTAAACTGAAATTAATGAGTGTTCTATTTTTCAGACTTTGTAAGTTTGAGGTGATTTTGTCTGCATTACACCTTCTAAATGGCACAATAATAATAATAATAATAAATTATAACACTTAGCCGACGCTTTAAGCCAAAGCAACATACAGATTTTTATTGTAAGTACGGTGTATTGATTACAGTCCCTGTAGCAGTGAAGTGTTGGGTCTTGTTTGTTGGTACAGAGTTGATGTGCTCAAGCATTAATGCCTCCTCCTTGAAGACAATTTAGTCGTGTTAGCTGAGTTTTAATGTGTTTGAGAGCGAGGTGTAATTGTAATTGTAACGTATTGCAATATCAGCATATGTGTAAATAAGAGGCTTTTTTGTGTGCAATTGGTGTGTGTAGTGGTGATTGAACTGTGTTGTCTGTCCGCGGTCCTGCAGGATGGCAACGGCTACATCAGCGCTGCAGAGCTGCGTCACGTGATGACCAACCTGGGAGAGAAGCTGACGGACGAGGAGGTGGACGAGATGATCAGAGAAGCAGACATTGACGGAGACGGCCAAGTTAACTATGAAGGTAAACGAGTGACGTTGCTGCATTGGAACATCGAGGGCTATTTTGCCTGATTCAATAGCCGTATCACAAAGTTAAAAACTTTATTATAAATTGAAAAGCTTTGCATCATGAGGCTGGAGGCCAAAGGGATGGACAGGATGAAGTAGAATGACTTGTGACTTTAAAGTGATACTGTCCCATTTTTGGAAATAAGCTTGTTTTACACCTCCCCTTGAGTTAAATAATAGGGTTTTACCGTTCTCCTGTACTTTAGACCGTTCTCTGGGTATGGCAGTGCAAATTTTACCTCCAAGCTAGCGGTTAACTTTTAGTCCTATGAGACCAGCTGGCAGCTAACTTTAAGTCATGTGAAGAACAGGACTGAACACACTAACTGGTCTTTCCTTTTTCTCCCCTCTTTCTCCCAATACAGAGTTTGTACAGATGATGACTGCAAAATGAAGGCCTTGTACAGAACTTCTTGTAAAAAAATATTACTTGCCTTTTCTTTGTTTGTAATATCTGTAAAATGTTTTACTTTTGTCTCATCCCCTGGCCCATATCTTAGCTGTCCAAAGGCTCTGCATGTTTACTGCTCTAGGGTTTGAGCCCTCCTCTCCCCTCCTCCATCCACCCACCCAGCCTTCTCATCAGAGATCAGAGACTCACTAATGTGCTCTTTGCTGCGTCTGGATCCACTGGCACTCACCGACCTTTGGGGCCAGTGGGCTGCCCACCCCACCTACTTGTGTGTGTGGGTAATGGTAGTCAGAGGGTTGCGTCTGATGGGAAAGTTTGGTGTCTTGTGACTGTTGGCATGTTTTTTTTTGTTTTTCCTTTTCTTTCTCCCTGTCTGGAGGAGCCTGTGCATGGGCAATGGACTACGCATATGACATGGAAACATGTCCTCGGCATTGCACAGCTGTGATCATTCATGAGTAAAATATTACTGTTTTTTAAAAAATCCTTATGGCCAAGTTACCCGCACACTACACTCTTTGTACTTGTTGGTTTCTCCAGGATCTTACAATGCGTTTTAACTAGTCACCTTTTTCTTTTCTTTTTTATCAGCTTGTGGCTCTGCCATGCCTCAAAGAATCCATTCCAAGTTGTATATTTGTTTTACAATAAAATTGACAATTAACCCAACCTGATGTTGTCCTTTGCCTTTGTTACAGGAAGCTCTCCTTGTAGAGGTATTCCATGAAATTGATGGATCATGATGCAGTGAACACAACTCATTAGTTTCACTGTTTGAAATGACCTTGTTCTATATACACACACATACACTAAATACAGGTGAGTTGACTACCTGTCCACGCTGGCATTTCTTAAAACCTGTAGAAATTGAACTCCAGGCTGCCCATAGCGGATGTAAACACTGAAGCAAAAAGGATTTTGTTTCCCCCTGGTGCCAAGTGCTTTAATATTCAAGCTGTCTTGCCCTGTTGATTCTGGCGAGATGTTTGTCGTCAAACTTTTTCACTTTAGTGTTGTAAATTAATGAAGTCTTGGCAGTGTGTCGACAAAGAAGTGACTGTTGGCGTCGGCCTGTGTGTGGCTGGTGGTAGTAATTCATCCTTGGTCATAAGCATGCCCATAAATGGGTGTGGAGCAACTGCCTGAGCTGATAGGCCTGTGAGCAGTTGCAGAGACTGCGGGTGTGCACGGGGGGATTTTGAGAGGATAAAAAGGGTGGTTTTTTTTTGTGTGCTTTCAGCATAGGGGGGGTTACGCCAGAGCCAAAAATCTGGTAGGGAATGATTTCGAGATGATAAAATGGGGCTAATAAAACGCAGAGGGAAAAGTGCACCACAGCCAGCAGGCGCTCTGCTGAAGGTGAACATGAAGGGAAAGATGATTGTGGACAGTGCATGCTCCCCATCATCACTCTGGCAGCCAGAACTGGCAGTCAGTCCTGTGAGCAGTTGCTGGCGTGCAGAAATTGTTCTCCCATCACGTATCCTAGCAACCGTGAATCCCAGTCCTTTTCAAGTGTGCTCTCGGAAGGATCCTACTGTCAGAGAAGAGCTCTAGTGGATGTCCACATGGGAGGGTTGGCTGGAGTATTCATTACATGATTATCAAAGCGTCAGATGTTGTTTAGGCTACTGAAGTTGAAAAGCTTTTCCCCATGCCATTTCTCCCTCAAGCAGTTGCCACAAACTAAAAAGATCATTACCTCTCAACATCTTATCAGTTGAGGTGGGTGATCATGAGAATTGTCTAGGAAATAGAAATTGTAGACCTTGACACCTGGGTAATTGTTGACACAACATCACTCATGCATGGTCTTTAACACACACACACACGCACCAGCCATCCAAGCACGGTGGCCACTTGACTGCTGGGCCCCAGACATTTGACACATTACCGCCAGCTAGGCTAACAATAGTGCTCCTCTTTATTGTGCCTATGCGATGCCTTCGCTGGATGCTAAACCCAAGCACTTGAGAGAACAAAGCAACGCTTGCCTCTTCCCTGTTAAGGTCCCCGTCCCCCCCCATCACGAGTTCTCACATGAATTACATTACATCATCCTCTGTCCTGACTGATACAGACTTTGTAAAGAGGCCAACTGCTGATAAACAATCATCTGTGGATGTTAGCGCTTGGCATAGTAACCTGTCTGTTTGGGAATGTAGCACTGATGTGACCGAAAGTAGAGTGACAGGTGCAGGCTATTTCAAGGCGTAAAGGCCTCCTTCCAGTATATGGCCGGCCAGTCCACTTTACAGGCAGCTATGAGAAGAAATGGATCCCAAAACAGCACTCGCACAGAAATATGATGAAATCATGGGAGTTTCCCAGAAGAAAACAGTTTCTCAAATCAAGAATGACTGTCTTTCAAAAACAATCCACACATCTGTTTTTTTTATATGTATACATCCATTTGCTAGTTTCTTGTTTTTGTTCTGTCTTTTATGTAGATCAATCGACAATGAAGTAAGAACTCTTCAAATGAAATGTTTTTGTAAATCCAATATGATCTTTTAAAGATCTGACACAACAGTGTTTTTATCATTAGTCGAAACTAAACCGATATACTGTAGATATACTTCTATCTTGTTATTGGAAGTAATATTTTCCTCTTTGTTGTCAAAAATACTGGCAATAAAGAACTTGTATCGCTGGTGGCCCTGTACTAAAGGTTGAGAAAGTTATGCACTTGTGGAGTGTGGAGCCAGAGATAGTGGAAAGGGAACCTAGAAAATCTTTGACCTTGGACCTCCCTGCACTGCCACTGCACATAACAGCACATATTCCACTGAGCTATGATGATTTTGGTTTGGGCTGTTTTACAGGATTGCAGCTCTTCATCTGTAACAGAAGCATGGCAACTCCACAGGGACACTGGAGATTTGAAACCATCCCACCACCACCACTACCACCAGCCCAGCCAGCACAGCCACGAGTGGTGTTGTTCACTATGCCAGCCTGCCCTGCCAGCCATGTTATCCTGTATTCTCTCACAGCTTGGCCTTGGCACTGGATAGCACAAGGTGTGACTGCAAACTTGTTTATTGTTTAGATGCCCGGGAACAAGACCTATTACTTCCCACAGTGATTTATGACCTAA
This sequence comes from Engraulis encrasicolus, assembly GCF_034702125.1. NCBI lineage: Eukaryota > Metazoa > Chordata > Actinopteri > Clupeiformes > Engraulidae > Engraulis > Engraulis encrasicolus. Next base: position 683,595 of record NC_085871.1, read on the forward strand.
CTCGCAAGCTATTAAACCCATAGATAGTCTATTTCTAAAAGTTTAAGACTGTATGTGGTGTTCTAAACAGAACATAAAGTAGTTGTGTTATATTGTTAATTAGTAATAATTTATTCAGAATGTATCCGTGCTTTTTATTCATTTCAGGTGGCCCCAAATGGGGTCCTGACCCAAAGGTTGAGAACCCCTGCTGTATTTCCCCCACAGCTTGACCTTTCCTACCCGGCCTGTTATTTTATTCTTTATCCCTCAACCCAAGTGCTGGCTTTGTTCCCACTGAACATGCCAGTGGGAGCGGCTCGCGGGCCGAGGCTGTTGTTATTAAAGACTGCTGAGGGACGTGTGCGTGTGTGTGTTTGCATGCGTCTGTTTGTGGTCGGTTGCAAGCTTGCAGCAGCTGTTTCTTTTGTTGTGCCATCATAAATTAGCGTGAGCAGAAACACGAGGATCATTTATTGTTGAAGGCTTTTTTTGCAGGGGTGTTGCTTATTTGTTTATTTTCTCGAAATCTGTGATATCTTTGCTCCATCTATGAGGGGCACAGTTATTGTGGTTATCTCTAGATTGGACAAGTAGGGCCTACACCTATGCACACCGAAGAGCTGTAATACGGTCTGTCACAGAACCTAGTCTTGCTTTTGCAATATCAAGTAGAGATATCAGTAGAGATTCTAGGAGTAGGCCTATAATATCTAGTCTTATCCAGTCTCTCTGGCAGGAGTGCGTGAGGAAGGGTATGTTTGCACTAATGCACACAGCTTGCATGGGTGCCGCCGGGGGGGGGTTACAGATTCTAAGGGCCCAAGCACTGACAGCACTGACAAAGGGAGCCCAAAATTTGAATCTTTTCCTGGGCCCAAAATTTCTGGCAGCGCCCCTGACAGCTTGTCTAGTTATTTGATAGGCCTTGATCAGGTCAAGGGTTGAGAGCATTAGTGGGTTGAAAAGTTAAGCTGGCTTTAAGTTAAAGTGGCTTTACCTCCACTACGTGCCTAAAGCAAATAGCTGGTTTAAGAATGGCTGCATGGCCACTACTCTGGCATCTTGGTCTGAATGAAACACATTGGTGGAGTCAAATTGATTGAGTATAGAGATTGCCAAGACACGTGACAAATGGGTCGGAAACGCCTATTGCCCCAATCTTTGGCAAATCAAATTCTAGCGCTTGTTAGAGAGTGGCCTTGGTCTGCCAATCCTTGTCGTTTAAACAAGAAAAAACAGACCTAAAAGTAAATTTTGTTGGGGTAATGACGTCACGTTGGTAATCTCTAATGCCTGCTGTGTGACCCTGTGACTCAGCCCACAACACAGTGGCTGGATCTCAAATGGTGCACTTGTGCACTTCGGGCACTATGTTTCAGTGCGTAACTAATACGACATGCGCACTGAAACATGAACACTAAAGTGCACAAGTGCACCATTTGAGATTCAGCCCATGGCTTCTTCTCTGTTTTGGTAATGGCGTGGGCCTGTTCTAGCTGCTCTCTAAACAGAGCCAGAGCTCTTCCAGAGGAACAGTGGCTTTCTTTATCAGCCTTCTAGCTCACTGGCCATGAGTAGGCTGGCGCTGGTCTGGAGAGCAGAATGATCTGCCTTGTTACCGTTTGCTCATTTCATTTTCCAGAAAGTGAGTGTGTGGGCGTGTGCGTGCGCGTGCGTGCGTGTATGTGTAGGAGAGAGAGGAGAGAGCGAGCGAAAGAGAGGCAGAGTGTGCTATTTATGCCAGCCACAGCAAAGGTGGCAAGAGAACGCGAATGTGGGGGCGGGAGTGGGATGGGCAGACCCAGCTGAAAATAGTAGACAGCAATTAGAAACATTGCAAAGTTCATTGCCGCAGGGAAACACGGGTGGGATGGTGAAACAAAAGAGCTGTTCTGAACAAGACACAAGATGTTACGTTGAGTTGGGAGGGGACACATGAGGTTTGGGAAGGAGGGGTAGGGCAGATTCGTGATGTGACACTGGAATGTCACCTTTGGGGATTGGGAAGTCTGTAGGGAGAGCGGTTGTTTCGGACTCACTGGCTCACAGAGAGAGAGAGAGAGCTCTCTTTCGTTTGTTCTTTCTCTCTCTCTCTCCAGGAATGAGGATGACATGACAGGGGCTGAGAAGCCAGCTGAGACAGAAGCTCAGGCAGCGTGAGAACTGCAGCCAGGGGCACAGCCACGCTGAACTCCCAACCTGGGTCAACTGCTGCTGATCTGGAGTAGCTGACTGGGTGCGTGGCAGGGCCGTCGCTAGACATAAGCAGAGTATGCAGAGTGCTTAGGGCACCAACCACTTTGCCCACAAAATTGGGGCCACTTAAAAAATGTCATGAAAATTACATTTCAAAACATATATTTATTAATTACATATATGAATTAGATTAGTATTATTGATTATTTTAGTTATGAGGGGGCACTCCTGACCAGTTATGCGTAGGGCCTCCAAAAACCATAGCAGCGGCCCTGGTGCATGGCTCCCAAGGCAAACAGGCCTCAGGGACTTTACTTTTGGAAAAAAAAATCATGAGCAACCGATGGCATGTGATTTCTTAGTTCAATGTTCCTTTTGTAGAGTGACGTAATCTAGTCATCTTACAGAGAGAGCAAGGCAGCATGGGAATTCCCATGCTAGATGTAATCACACTCTCTGAAAAAAAAAACACATTTGTATTGCCAGACAGTCACCTAGGCAACCAATACCCAATATCACTTGACCTCATAGAATGTAGCTTAACCCTTTACCCTGTTATCTGGAAATTGTGCAATTTTACTGCCGGTGTTGCGCTAATTGGACACACGAGGAAGATGTGAGTCAGTATGAAGGAAACAATGTAATTTGAAACGGCACAAACATAGTTGTTGTGGTTTCAAGCATCTCCCAAAACCCTGTCAACGTATATATTTTACGTTGCATCTTCTAGAATATTATTTTCTTACCAGTAAATTAAGGATCAGTAGATGGGATGCATACAGAGTGCAATCAGCAGCACAATTTTCAGTGTAATCCATACCGTAATAATCAATACCATTCAGCTTGGTATCTGCCACCCGCACCCCCGGAAACTACAGAGTAAAGTCTGAAATGACTGTCATGGTCAGGAATCATTTCACAACCCTAACAACATTACAGCCATAAAGCTAAGGGACATATTTAACCCTGTGTGTTCCTCCTCCCTCAGTTCTCCCTGGTTACTTCAGTTCCCACATGAAATCTGTTGTAATTCTCCCCTTTTGTTCATTCACAAATGGCTATGCCAACAATGGTTATGCTTATGTGTAATTTTGAACATTTTGAGTATTTTTGTTTGTAGTGTTTTCATGTCATGTTGTGTAGTAGCCCTTGTTTTGATCCCACTTAATTTTTATGACTATTCCGAATTACAAAATCATACCTGATAATGACTCAATAGCTTATCAAAGTTTCCAAGTCAAGGTTTTAGTTTTCTTATTGTACAGTATGAGCTATACAGAAAATGTGACTGTTTTTGCTATTTGGTTTAGCACATCAAACTCTGTCTGTGTCTGGGTGTGTGGGTGTACTGTATGTACAGTATGTGTGAACAGTGGACACATACATACATAGGCCTACAGTAGACTGTTGTGTGTTCTTGAGACGGAGGTATTGCTGTAATCTTCTCTATATGAGGGCAGCATCATCGGTAATCCCAGTGATGGAGGGTGGTGGGGAGAAATAAAATGGAGGATTAGACTGCCTTCCAGCTCCAGACTTGTTGCCAGGGAGATCGTAGAGTCTGAACTTATAGTCTAAAGGCTGAGATATTTTAGAATCTTGCGTTTTCACACTCATGGGTGACGTTGGGAAAACTGCAATACTAACACAATCTCCAGTCTTCCAGGACACCCACACGCGTTTGCCTGTAACTCTCTCAATACTGTGGCTGAAAGCAGCACATTCCAGAGCCACCGGATTTTGCAGTACCAAGGCCAGGAGTTGGTGGGAATTTCAGAGTTCACTAGGGGACAAAATGAAGTTAAATGGAAAAAAGGAAGTGGAACAGAAAAAAAAACATCCATTACATAATACTTACATGAGAACCGTGGCCATTTCTGCAATCGCAGCCTTTTTAATTGAGGCTCCATAGATCTTGTTACAGCACTTAGCCTACTCAGATCTCGGTCCCACTCTCTGCTGGTCTTAAGTGCCTGGACATTTTTGCATGCAGGAGCGAGCTTTCCTGAAGCAGTGTCCTTATATGTCAATGTGTGTTGTCATGCATTTGTGACATTGCATGTTAGGGGATCACAATAATACTGTCTGTTCATGAATTGATGCACATTATTGTCCTCAAGCTTAATAGTCATATCACACTCATATATGTATGAAGCGAGATAATTACCTGATTTAAACGTATAAACATGTTATAATTGATTCAAGTACAGGATTACAGTTGGTGCAGAGCCAGCCAGACAAAAAAAGGCTATGGCTGTGGGGTTTGCTCAGTAACCATTTCCAAATTGTCGTGTGGAGTTCACCATTTATCATTTTATGTTTACATAGTATTGGTTGAGTGCAACCTCTTTGAGTGATAGTAGATGTTGGTGTGGTAGACTTAAAGGTTATCTGTGTGGTTTGGTAGACGTGAGGTAATCTGTCTGATCTGATGGAATGGAGTTAAGTACAGGCCATCAGATATATGCTTCTATCTAATCTCTGACATATGCTCCCAGATTGGATTAGAATGCTAGACAGGAAGCACTGTATTCTGTCATCAACTCTCTGTGTGTGTGTGCGTGCGTGCGTGTGCATGTGTGTGTGCGTGTGTGTGTGTGTGTAATGCGTAATGCGTATTGAGATGCATGTGTGATGAGCTGCAAAGAGAGCCGAGTGCTGTTAATGAAAGTGCAATCTCTTGCAATCTCTTTGACCTTAAAGAGAGGTAGCTCACCACCCCCACTGCTCCAGGAAACTCCACAATATTAATGCAAGGCAACCTGGGGGTCGGGACCCCATGTGGGGGTCGCCTGGAATTCAAATAGGAGTCGCCTGAAATGTCGATGTGAAAAAAGAATACTGATAAATATTACTATAACAGAGTAACTAGTTCATATTCTGACTGAAACATACATACAATCTTGTTCTTTAACCCATCTAAGCCTGATGCTGTGTATTGTAGGTTTTTATAGGCTGAGGGCTTAGGCATTCAGCAGGGTTTTTTTTGCAGGTGTCAGGCTTAAATGGGTTACTGATTTAGAAGTTTAATGGCATATAAGTTACCTTGTTGTGTTTATTGTTTTTCTCAAAAGAAAAACAAAATGCGTGCCCCAGAAATTTGAGATGCCAAAATGAGGTCCCGGGCCAAAAAATATTGGGAACCACTGATGTAGGGTGACAAGCCACCCCCTGTTGTTACTGTCTTCTAGTCCAAAAGGCATGGAACACTTGCAAATGATGAGAGGAGCAGGAGCATGTTGAATATTAAAACTCTCATCTATTAATCAAATAACACTGGAGAATTCACCTGTGGTGGTGGCAGCTATACTGTTCAGATTTGAGTTTTGGCATGTTGTATATCAGCTTCACCCAATCACACCACTACTTACACACACACCCTGCCACACTACGCTGCGAAGCCTCAAATCAGCACTGTGTGTGCTCATTGATATTCACCATTTGTAAAAACGAACATAATATGACCCCCCCCCCCCCCTCTCTCTCTCTCTCTCATGTGGGGGGTTGGGTAAAGGGAGATGTTATAGCCACATACCTACAGGGCAGGAAGATGTTTCAAATGACCTGTGTTGTTTCACTTGCTGTATGATGCACTTTCGGGAAGGGATGTGTTCACCATGTAATTGAGCGCGGGGCTGAAGTCAAATGAATTGACTGCATAAGGACTACAGAGGATGAACCAGCTCTCTGTGAGTCTCAAGGAATGTGGAGATGTCCCTGCATATGGTAGTCAGTCATATCATCTACAATAATCCAGCTCCCCCCTCTCTCTCCGAGCACCATTCTCCATTGCCGGAGCTGGGCTGAGCTGTTGCAGCGTGGGACATGTGTGCAGAAGAAATCGGGAGTTATTTTTATCCTCCCCATTACATAAACCCTCTCACTAAAACAGGGACCGTCTGCAAGAGCTTGCTTGACCTCCCTCTGCATGTTATTTCTTTCTAACTACTTTTTCCACTCCTCGGCATCATTAAACTCGGTAGTTGTTTTGAAATACTCATGAATGCCGCACATAGCTAATTCATTTTTGTTCTTTCTCTCTAAAGTCATATTCATGCTTTTGAGACATTTGTTTGTGGGTGGACAGTGCTGCACAGGAGTGCTGTTACCAAAGTGTTCCACCCCATATGACTGATGATAGTGGCCAAGGGAGTATCTATCTCCTGCAATCACTGCCTCTCTCTCTCTCTCTCTCTCTCTCTCTCTCTCTCTCTCTCTCTCTCTCTCTCTCTCTCTCTCTCTCTCTCTCTCTCTCTCTCTCTCTCTCTCTCTCTCTCTCTCTCTCTCTCTCTGCCCCAGGGCCAGTGCAGTTAAACAGAGTAGAGTAGATGTATTTGGTACATACTGTACATATAACAGAATGACTTGCAGTGCCATTTAGACTGACTGACACCATCACTGTGCAGAAGGACTTGATTAAAGGAATTCTTGCAGCATTAAATAAATACATGGGCTATCATTACACTATTAAAACATGTAGACAAAGTTGAGACATAATACTCACATTTAGGGTATGCTGCTTACAAATATCGTAATAGAGCATTCAGATGCAAAAGTTCAACCTCATATTCTACAGCAGATAATATATCTGACCAACAATCAGTGACAAACACTACTGATACTGTACAGCAGCTTGAGAACAATATGCTTACTATTTCTAATAAGATAGAAGTTACAACACACCTTGTTTCTAATAATGCAAAAAAAAAAGTGAAAATAATAGTAGGCCTAATGACAGTCCATGCTTGAGAGGCAAGCAATGCAATAATTACAAATCAACAAGTTTGCGTTTTATTTAGCTGTCAGAGTTCTAACTTGAGTACAGTTCCGACTTGTGTACTGTATCAATGCACGTGTAAAATTGGTTAAAAAAAGGGTAAAAGTGTTTTGGTATAGGCTACACAGTGCAAGTGTGTGTTGTTACATGAAAAAGATCTGTCAAAGAAAGGATAATAACTTCGCTATGCAGCGGATTCAGAGGTACTGATGAAGATCTGGTACCCTCTTACTCTCACTGTATTGGGTACAGGTCTTTTCGTCGAATGGATTCTTGAGAGGGGACCATTCGAACAAAACGTTGGACCATTCGTATAAGGCAGGGGATCTTTCGTCGAGGACGTTCCGTCTACCGCAAAAGCCTACGAAACATCCTTAAAATTGAACTAAAGATCCTTAGGTTTGAACTAAACGTCCCCTCAGCCTGCCTATATTAGAAATGTAAATTCTGTAAACACTGTATTCATAGATAGGTGGTGGGGTGGGGGAGGGGGGTGGTATCCCTCAGGTGTTGTGCAGCGCTGCTCTCATCTCCTCCTCTGGTACTTCCTCTTCAATAATGCAGCTTCTCCTCTCTGGTTACGGAGGGCGGCCGGCCATCATTTTACAGCGGCTGTGTCTCCACGGCAATCGCCATCTCCCATTAAAATTTGAGCAGACGAGACGAAGAATGAGAATGGGAGATGGTCAAATGACACGATGACAAGCCACAGAGGAGCTTCCACTAAAGAGATGGGGGAATAGGCTACTGTATGTTATCCAGCATGGCTTCCTCTCATGGGCTTACATTGTCCAAGAAATTAATGTCTTCATTTATCAAATGAGGTGGGTATTTATTGAAGCTCAGGAGTTAAGGTCCACTGCAAAATAACCATCAAAAGACGTCTTGACATACTATGTATGTACTGTACAAACTACTATAACATGCATAGCTTTGTGAGGTTGCAGTGGTTTATGGTACTGTTGCCACACAGCCTACAGTACACAGAAGAAGCTCTACCATACAGTACATCATCGATGAACCATCAAACACAACCTTATTTTTATATGGATAGAAGACGTGTGTCTGTGTGTGTGCGTGCGTGCGTGCGTGCGTACGTTAAACTTATCTAGGTCATGTTTGGTGAGGCAGTTATGAATTACGTACATCTTGAATCTCAGTTGATCAGTTAATTGGCAGGTGATTTGTCATTAGAAATTGTGCAAGGATAGAAATCAATATACACCCCGCACATGCACACACACACACACACACACACCTCGTGCCTCGCGCTAGAGACAGCTTAGATTGAGACGGGACATATGGCGGCCATCTTGGTGACGCCTTCGGAGTGCTATTTCGCGATTAAGTAGACCAGATCTGAGAGTCAATGGGAAAAATGAATGGGGAAACTGAGTATAGGACGGGGAAGAACCCAGCGGTTGTGAAAACCATATGGTTGAAACCACCGTGAAAAACTGATCAATCTAGACTGCTTGGTTGTGGTATACGAGTCAAAACAAAGCTTTTTAAGCCACTTTTCTCACGTTTTTTTTTGACAGAGCGCAGGCGCAGTAGTTCCGTAATGGCACGAGAGCAACGGCTTTTCACAACTGAGCATGCGCATCATTTCGCGTGCGCCGATGCAGCCAGATGATTGGATCACTGGCACCGCAGCTCAGCAGGCACATTGGCTCTTGTTACCAGAAAGGCGGGAGATGTGCGGGTAGACGCCATATTTGCATTACGAATCTTCACCGTTAATTTCTATGTACGATTACATGGCTGTCCTATCTCCCCTTCCTATCAAAATCTCTGCTCGCGCCCTCCCATGTTGGCTTGCTCTGGGCGGTCACTATAGGGCTTACAGGAAGTGTTGGATGCCTTTGCTAAAATACACTTACCAGCTGTGATGCCACAGGACTTCCCCCCTGCTCCGCTGCGGCTGTTGGGATTAGTGGAACCCAGAGCCTGGGTCAAGTGTAGATTGTAGGTGAGTGTAGATTGTTAGACATGCTCAAGTGTATCAGATGATGAATGGGTGAAAGGAGATCATCTTACCTTTAATATAATGTTACCCACTGTATAGATCACACCAACTCCCGCTCCTTTGTAAGTTTGTATACAACATTTTCTCTCCAATTCTCTTCCTCTGTAATACATGCGATTAGCAGGCAGCACTCCTTCAGATAGAGCCATTGGTGAACTCCCCTAGTCTTCAAAATACAGCATAGAGCACTCTACTCTCTAAAAAGCACTCTACTCTAGAGGGCAGTGAGGTAAAGGAGACAAATTCAGGCCCAAATTCCTGTCCCTGGATTAAGTTTGAAGCTTATTTCAGCAACAAGGTCATTGCAATCTGTAAAGATGAGAAGGGCATTCAAATTGAAAACATTTACAGTAAACCCAGATGGATGCATACTCTACACCTTTAATTAACTGTTGCGTATATTATCATAAGGCCTATTTTTCTACACCCAGTCATGGTGTTCAAAATTGGAATGTGGACTGTGTTACATCCAATTCCCACTCTCACTTTTTGCCCACACTCCCACTTTTCTAGGCAGCTGTTTGAAGGACAGCGTGCTAAAGGGCGGACCACCTCCTTCTGCTGATTCAACTTCAGTAGCTACAGTAAGTATAGGCTACTGCTGAACTCCTCAGTCACTGCTATACAGTAGTGTGTGTGTTTGTAAACAATGTGAGCCATTGGATTTCAGATCTCTCTGCAGGAGCATGTCTGACTGGGCTGGTGTGAAACTTGGACTCGGTATTGTATGCTGTCGGTTTAGATATTACCCGGTGCATTTTAACATGATAAAATAAGCATGAATGATGACAATACGTTTGCATGGAACCTATCTGACAACCATGCAACACATCCAAGAAAATCTTGAACTGCAAGAGGTTTGACATTTTGTCACAGCCTTTCCTTGCCCACCGCTATAAGTGTGCCTCAGATGAACCCAGAGACTCGGAGGACCATGACCGTAACTACCATTGAGGACACAGAGGTCATGTCCTCTGTATTTTTTTCAGTAATGAAAAATGTATGAAATGGATGAAAATCGATATATGACAAACAATGATAAATTCAGTCTGTATATGCCACCCCCATTTATCCTCAAGGAATGTGATTAATGAAAACAAACAAGTTTGACTGAAGTGTTTGAAGCATTCTAAATGTACAGTATGCAGTACAGCACGCAGTATTTGACCTCTGTATTTGAAAATGTCAGGTTACGGCCCTGCGGAGGACCTCATGTTCCTTCAAGATGGGAGAGGAAGGCAGGCAGAAGCGGAAGTGAAAGAGTTGTGTAAGACTGTCCAAAAATACTACAAGCCTTCCCAACTCTTGTGCTGAGTCATATAGCCATCCTACTGCATCACCCCATCATTTTATCCAGCGTTTCAGTCTGGTGCCGGGATAATGCTTGCAAACACACTGTATACTATATTCAGTTCACATCACTGGTATGCCTTACACACGCATACACATGTATGCACGTAGTGTACTGTATATCTGCTACACCCACCATGTATGCCATATATAGCTACTTATGTCTCTCCCTTCCTTTCAAACACACACAGCTACACATGCAGACATGCACATAAACATGTGCCACACCACACCCCGCCTTGCAATCAGCCTTTCCATTTCAAGTGATTGCATTCAGATGAGAGAATTGACTTCACACAACCAGACCTGGCGATCTCATTGTTCTGTTGAGTTGAATTCACATAGAATCAAGTCAAATCAAGATCATATCATCATCAACAGATCACATAAATCCTCATCAACAAATAACAATAAAGGAAATGAATAAAATACAATTCAGTAGCCTATACAAATATGAAATCTTTGGGGTTCGGTAGCTGAATGAGCTACTCAATTACAACCCAGGGTCCTTTGCTGAACCCCCACCCCCCCCACCCCCCACCCCCGCACAACCACACACACACACACACAAATGCACACACTCATTTCCTTTCTCTCTCACTGTCCTGTCTGCTTAATAAAAGGTGGCCATGACCCTATGTTATCATGACTATGTGGGAAGTCCATCTCCACAAGTAACTCAGCAAGGCATGAGTGTTGAGACTGGGCTGTTCAGCTGTGCCCCCCGTGTGGCCACTTCATGTCACTTTCACGACTTCCTCCTTTCTCACATTATCTCCGGTAATCAGATCACACACAGCAGGCCACAGTGATCTACAGGGTGGGGAGTATGGGGTAAACAAGGATAATCAGCTGAAGAAATTGTATGGATACTGAGGAAAAGTGGTGTACACAAACAGACACAACAACAGGCATATGGACACACAACAGCATAAGGACGAGGTGGTGCTAAAGCACCTGCCCCTTTGCCCTACAGGACAAAAAAATCTGAAAATCCCTTTTTTTGGATTTTGTTTTGTCACAATGTACTGTTGTCCATGTTGACATGATCATCTACAAATGCTTGACGATC
>NC_085871.1:702500-795000 GCF_034702125.1 Engraulis encrasicolus
GTTTTTTGTCAACACCGTCAGACACAATTAAAAGTTATTAAAATTGTATTGATTTGGTTGCATATGTATCTGGAGTTTTTAAGTGATTATGTGTATTTTTTGGTTCACACATATGCCTTTAAATGTTGAAAATTCACTTTTGTTCTATTTTAATACTGTTTCATGTGTTCTAATTTTAAAATATGTACCGTCATACGATGCTTACTTAACGCCTAAATACAACAAACATTTTTTTGTAATTTCACAAATATTCGTGTAGGCTTAAATTGGCTATTACTTTGATATTTCAACAACTCCTAAGGAAAATGTTGTAAGCACATTCCTTTAAAATGTCCAAAACTCCTTCTTACGGTGGTGACTTAAGAACTGACAGTGGTGACAGTAATCTGAGAGTGGTGAAAGTGGCCTAATGTAAATAAATAGCCCTCTCAAGTCAATGGCATCTTGCATAAACACTTTATTTTTGTGTGTGCACAGTATGAGCATGTGTTTTTACTTCATTAGTTAGATTATCTAGGAAGTAAGCCACTGGTTGTTGAAAATGTGGTAAAAACAGCTTTTAAGTTGTTCAAATCCAAAATATAGAGGTGTATTATCATAGATGTAGGTCTTGGCTGTGCAGTGAATGCATTGGCCAAGCTCCCCATGTTTAACATTTTTCATAAAATGGGCTATTTCTTGTTTTGTCAACAGCGGCAGACAGAATTAGAAGTAAAAACACATGTTTACTGTATTAAAGTGAATTACTTTAACAATTCAACATAACTGTAGATACTTATTGTATGCATATTCTTAAAACATGTCAAAAACACGTAAAACATGTGTTTTTTGGTGAACTCTATCAGATGTCACCACCGTCAGGTTTTCTGACTAAAAAACCTCCAAATGCACCTCAGTGGTGGCTAGAGTATCATTTTGGATCACAATTATTACTAACATGCCTAGTAATGTTTCATTAACCAGCACAATTTAGTAAAATATGGAACAACATGATGAGCAGAACAAAATCTGACGGTGGTGACATCTGACGGTGTGAGACAAAAAAACACTCTTTTAAATATTATGCATTGCTTGTTCACATTAGCCATTTCATTTTCGCTCTGTTTCTTGGGTGCTTCATAACTTTTCTGAAAAAAAATATATTTATTAACATTAATGTAATACAATACTATTAAAACCCCCGACGGTGTTGACAGTTTATGGTTGGGACAGTACCAGTGTCCAAACAAATTAACAAATTGAGGACAAAATAATAAACTTACAGGAGCTTCAGTGATGGTGAAGTATGCAGTAGAGCTAAAGGTTTGAAAAGGGGTCCTCAGTAATGAAAATTACCTTGTGCATACCTGATTTTATTGTCTTTTAGAAAAAATCTGACGGTGGTGACCAATATGCTGGACACATTTTGAGCAATCAGTAAATAATAGTAAATATTGTTTTACATCCACTATGTGCACATCTGTAGAACCACTTTAATATGGTCTTCCACATCATGGTGATATTGTTCAATTCTGTTTGTGATTTTTGTATTTTAAGTCAATTGAAATGATGATGCCAGTCCTTGGGACAGGCGTTTTTACAGGGTGTGGACAGGTTTATAGCCATGAAAAGTAATAAAATTACACTTAAATATTTCAAACAACTGTGTATTCATGTGACAGACCCCTTGGCCATTACCTGGGTTCCTTTTGTTTGTGAAAATTTAGTTGATTTTCAACAGAATTAATATTTTACTGCAGGGACATGTTTTTGCCAAACTTTCAAGAATCAGTGCTATGTCACACAGACATTACGCGCTTCTCTATGTAACCCTCTATCAGTGTTCGGGGTGTGGTGGCTCTATGAGCTCAGACGCTATAGCATTATGCCAGCGACCCGGGTTTGATTCCGGCCCGAGGTCCTTTGGCAACCCCCACCCCCCTCTCTCATTCGTTTCCTGACAATCTCATGAAAGTCCAAAAACATATATTAAAAAATAAATAAATAAAAGTCTCTCAGTGTTGCCTGGTAACCATTGGTTTACCATAGGGACGAGGAGACAGGAACTCCATCCGGTCCCCGCTGTGAAGCAGAGCCATCCTCATTTCCTTTCTCTCCCGTCCATTATAGTCGCTGACTCACCTTGTCTCTCTCTTTCTTTATGTGCACTTCTCAAACAAACATACATGTGCACACACACACGCGCACACACACGCGCACACACACACACACACACACACACACACACACACACACACACACACACACACACACACACACACACACACACACACACACACACACACACACACACACACACACACACACACACACTATCTTGGTCCTTGCTCTCTCACTTGCACTTTTAGAATAATAAAAAAAACAACCCATGAAACCAAACACTTGTCAGCTGCGCAGGTGAGTAGGAGATTGTTCCCTGAAGCCAAGGAGACATAATAGGGGACAGGCGAAGGGCCAAGACTGGGGGGAACTAAAGGACACACACACACACACACACACACACACACACACACACACACACACACACACACACACACACACACACACACACACACACACACACACACACACACACACACACACACACACACTCCAGTGTCTGGAGGAGGGATGGCAAAGAAACAGGGATGTGAAAAGCAGTGTCATTTCAGAAATCCCCACAAAAAAATCAGGAGAGTGAAAAAAAAAATATGGAAAGAAAGGAGCATAGCAAGAAGACATAGCAAGCAGAGCATATAACAAGATGGGAGTGTTGGGAAAAGATAGCAAAGAGAAAAAAATGGTGAGAAGCAATGGTGCAAAGAGGACACTGGGAAAGTGATGCAGGAGCATTCCACCTAGAAAAATGAAAGGAAGGACAGAGAGGTGAAGCAGAGGGGAGAAGAGAGGAGAGGAGAGGGTAAGAGAGGCTGGTCACAGCACAGACCTGCATCACCGTGGGCCACTTTGAGTGAGGCCGTGGTTGCTAAGCGACCGTATATACGAGCAAGCAGTCGCAGTAGCAGCAGCAGCCGCTGCATTGCGACATGGAGCTGCAGAGGTCTGAGAGGAAAGTTGACCACACTCGCCCTTCCATTCCTGGGCCGCGGGTGGGGAGCCTCCAGTATCAGGGAACACACACACAAATGTACGGGCATGCACACACTTTGTCACTAGGGTAACTTTTGTAATGTGCACTAGGCCTACAGGAACACTTTTTAATGTGCACATCTGGACAAATCTGTCAAATCTGCCTGTTTTTTTTCTCTAATTCTCTTTCTCTTTCTCTTTATTTCTCTCGCTCTCTCTCTCTCTCTCTCTCTCTCTCTCTCTCTCTCTCACGCTCACGCGCGCACACACACACACACACACACACACACACACACACACACACACACACACACACACACACACACACACACACACACACACACACACACACACACACACACACACACACACACACACACACACACACACACACACACACACACACACACAGCCTACACGTGACTGAAGATACAGTACATGCTGGGTAAATAAAGGGCAGGCGGAGACTAATCTGGTATTCTGCTTACTTGTTCCAAGAAGGCTGCTGCTGCATGCCGCACTTCCAAGAAAAATAATGCTGCATTTGAGGATGAGAGATGGGGCAGGGTGGTGGTGAGTGAGGACCGAGGGCACTTTAGCAGAGGAACGCTTTATGCAAATGCAAGGAGCTGCTGCTTGTGAATGCTGCTTGGTCATGTTTCAAATAGGTTGTTTAATCACTAACCCTAAGCTAAGTTAACATCCTCATAGAAGAGACTTGCTGGTTTATCCTTCAATCAAAAGAGCTTTATGAGCTACCATTTGCTCAGACTTAACGAATTGAGCTAAGATACACTAACCCTGCTTTCTGGAACTCACCCCCGATATGATTCAGGCCAGCCAAGAGTGTGCTAATCTCAGCTGATGTCTGGCTAAAGTCAGTAAAAGGTTGTTGCATCTCTTGGCGTTCTTTATCTGCAGCTGTGTGTGGAAGCTGAGCTTGTCACTAACAGCTTTCGTTCCATGACTTTACTGCCATCTGCTGTTTGATTCTGGAAGCCACCTGGATAACAGAATAATCACCTGATTTTAAAGGTGCACTGTGTAATATTCAGTAGCTTATTTCTAGAATTCATGCTGCCCATTCACAAATGTTACCTTACCACCAGCGTCAAATTCTAGGTCTACATTATGACATTACTTTTCATACATAAAAAGGGGGGATTTTCTCTATTCTCCGCCATTTTGAACTTCTAGAAAAAAGAAAAAAAAACATTTTAGCTGCAAAACTCACTGCACTTTGGTCATGCTAGTAAATGTTCATTATGAAGTACATATTAATGAAAAGATCAAATTTGGCATCAGACAGCACAGTTTCATCCTACACCTTGCACCTTTAACCACCAAAAAAAGCCCTGCTTAACAAAATTATCCCAAAGTAACCCTATGCAGACTGTGTTTCGATTAGATTCTCATTCAAGCAGGGCTGAATCAAAAGGGCTGAACTGAATAGCCAAATAACTCGACAAAGTGAAATAAATATTTCTTTGCTATACTATGACCTTACAAATGAGCTCTTCCAAGACCTTACAACTTCTCAGTCACTGCTGAGGTATGTAAACATATTGGCATGTCGTCCACTAAACATAAATGAGCTTGGTTACTCGCCCTCACCTGTCAGTTTGCAAGGAGCCACGCCACCTCTACCGAGTATTTTCTCTCCGAGGAGGGGGGTGTCAGCTTAATGTCTGCTTAATGCTCGGAGGAGCGTGCCATGTTGTGTGTTTGAATGCTTGGCTGTTGGTCGGTCGGGAGAGACAAGTAGTCCCTCACTCAGCACCTCCCGCAGCAGCTGTTGCAGCGTGACATGCCCGCACTGGACCACCAGCATCTCCTACTGGGACTTGTCAGCACTCATAAAGTCATGATAAAGTATCCACGTGTACGTGTTTGTCTGTCTGTCTGTCTCTCTCCTTGTGTGTGTGTGTGTGTGTGTGTGTGTGTCGGAGCTGGACAGGGTCTTAAATAGCACCCAGGTATTTGTGCCGTAAACCAATTCCGACGGTATTGCTAAGGTAAGTCTATTGTCTACAGTATATTAAAGATGGACGTATGCACCGCCCCCTTCTAAATGGTGGGCTGGTCTCT
Source organism: Engraulis encrasicolus (assembly GCF_034702125.1). Classification (NCBI taxonomy): domain Eukaryota; kingdom Metazoa; phylum Chordata; class Actinopteri; order Clupeiformes; family Engraulidae; genus Engraulis; species Engraulis encrasicolus. The sequence goes on from NC_085871.1 coordinate 707,658, forward strand.
AAGGGAAAACCACAACCAAAGTAAAAAACCCCCCAAAAAAACAAAAAAGCAAAAACCCAACAACAACAGCAGACCCTGATAACCGTCGACTCATTGGGAAAATGCCCTGTATGCCAGTTTACCAGTCCAGCCCTGGCCTGTGTGTATGTGTGGCCTCCAGTATGTTCAGTTACAGCTGTGTGTATTGATGAATTTAATGAGGACTTTGAACCTTACCTGAGAAATGAAGAGCCTGGGCAATCGTTCTCTCCGTGTTTGTTTATTTGTCCCTATGACACTATGAAATCAATGGATTAAAGTGGAATGTTTTTTTGGAATACATCAACACACTGACACCTCGTGCCATTTATCACGCACGCACGCACGCACGCACACACGCACACACACACGCACACACACACACACACACACACACACACACACACACACACACACACACACACACACACACACACGCACACACACACACACACACACACACAAAAATGACTCATTAGTGATTGGTCACATACTTAAAATGGCTACTCTGTGATTGACAGGTGTAAAGTGTGGTGTTGTGCGGAGGAGGTGGTCCACACCAGACATTCCTGTCTGGGTGAAGTGCAGAGTGTCTAGTGTGACATACGGTTACTATCGAACTGACACACCCACAACATGAACTACAAGAGACCTTACAACTGATTTATTTATTAGAATATCATGTTGTAGCCTAGGCCGCCACATTTCCCACCAAGACTGAAAGCAAGCAAGTCAACTGGTACTAACCAGTGACTGCTGCTCTTCAAAGGTAAAATGTACCAACACAGAAACTGTCGTTTGTAGGAACAGCAACAGTGGTACTAGTCACAACTAAAACAAAATTTGATGAGGCCATTTTCCATTTTAAAGGTGGTGTTTAAATATCTGAATGATGTAGCTATTACCGGTACCTGTAGGTAGATGAAGCCTACTTGACTGATTTCCACTTCTGTCTTTAGGGTGGTGTATGCAAATGAGCCTGCCCTTGATTGGGTGCAACTTGGCCTGCAAGAGGTTTCTCTGGCACCACTAGATGGCAGGAGCAAGTTGGTATCTATGGCAACCAAGAGTGATGAAATATCATCCCCAACAAACCCCATCCAATAAACCTGTAGGACTATAAGGTAAATTACACAATATCTTGGTCCTTGCTCTCTCTGGCACTTTCAAAATAATACAAAAATAACCCATGAAACCAAACACTTGTCAGCTGCGCATTTAGACTTCCAGGTGAGTGGTGAATAGGAGATTGTTCTCTGAAGCCAAGGAGACATAATAGGGGACAGGCGAAGGGCCAAGACTGGGGTGAACTAAAGGTCATGATCAGTAGAGGCAGACGCAGACACACGCATGCACGCATGCACGCACGCACGCACACACACTCAGGAGTGAGAGACTGAGAAAGCAGAGGCTATCACTATGTCAAGCTGCTAGTGTTATTTCCATGGTCCTGGATGGCGCGGCCAGCGTATTTAAATATAGCTCCCTACAGCGTCTTCAAGGCAACTCTGCTCGTAACCTCCCTCTGGCCTCTGCCACCATGGAGAAAGGGTCTATGTTCCCTCATCCGGCACAACTTGACTATAAGACCATTTACTCGATCTATTCTACTAGTATTCTCTGATTTATGCTTTTCATATTAATCCCACATTCATGTGCTTTCTCTGCAAACCTTATTTTTGTGTGGCCCCTGTAAATGGTAGGCCATTCTTCAAGAAAAAAAACAAAACAAAAGCTAACAGCATCAGCATCGAAATGCCCCGTATGCCAGATTGCCAGTCCTGACCTGCGCTGCTGTGTTCTCATGAAGACACTAGGCTACTTTATTATAAAGGGCTTTATTATAGGCCTACTTAGAGCCCTCCATACTTACCGGTACTCTAAGTAAGTTGTGCGTTACTACTTAAAGGTGTACTGTGTATGATTGGATGGACTAATAGGATAGGATTAATATGTAAGTAAGTAATATGTATTAGTATGACTGAAGTACATTAAGTTTTGCAGCTAAAAATGTCTATTTCTGAAAATTCAAAATGGTGGACATGGAGAAGATCCACACATTTTCATGGATGAAAAGTACAATTTTCCCAGTCATAGTGAACACTTAGAATTTGATGGTGGTGGTAAGTGTGACTGAAAATTGTAACATTTGTGATTGGGCAGCAGGAATTCTGGAAATTAAAAAAAAAGTGAAAAGTGAAAGCCCATTGGGAAACTCCAACTCCCATTGTCATTGTGCCACAGCACTCCACAGCACACAAGTGAACACTGCACACAACGAAATTGCATTTATGCCTCACCCGTGCAAGGGGGCAGCCCTCAGTGGCGCCCCATGGGGAGCAGTGCGGTGGGATGGTACCATGCTCAGGGTACCTCAGTCATGGAGGAGGATGGGGGAGAGCACTGGTTGATTACTCCCCCCACCAACCTGGCGGGTCGGGAGTCGAACCGGCAACCTCTGGGATGCAAGTCTGACGCCCTAACCGCTCACCCATGACTGCCCTAAACTACTACTACTACTAAACTACTAGGCCTACTGCAAATATAACACTGTGCACCTTTAAGGACAGAGCAAGTATGACAGGCAAGCAGTGGCTGGGCATGGCCCGTCATACCATTTATCCTTTAAACGTCAAATTAGTCCACATCTCTCACAGACACTATAGTTTTCCTATTTGGATTGTTCACATCCTTTCATTTGTCTACGGACATGCCCTGCTGACTGCCTTTCAAAACTCCCAAGGTCACCCAAGATATTCCAGCTCTCAAAATGCATCCTTTCTTCACCTCAAATTAGACTATTGGAATTTTCATACCTTTTCTTCCTGCCTCATGAATATTCAGGGGCCTGTCCAGATGACAACTTGGAACCCACATCCCCCGAGCTATTTATAACCTCAACTTCAAACGAAGAAGGACAGAGATACAGTGATATGGCAGGGGGTGAGAGGAGGGATACTGTTTCTCTGAGCCTTGGGCCATCCTTTAAGAAGGCACAACAGATACCTGGGGAACACTCAGTAAGTCTCAGTGTGGCCCATATCCTGGGGGTGAGAGTGGGTGAGTGGAAGTGATTCTGGGCCCCCATGCCAGTAGAGACCCTGGCCAGCTACAGTAGGCGTTTGAGATTAAGAAACATATGATGGGCTGGATGTTTGCAGGGCAGTACAGTCACGAGTGCAACAATGTACATTCATGATGAATAGTTTGGTTGAAGTGAGAACAGTTGAAACTTTCAAATCTCGTTCGATTGGGTTCACACATGTTGAGACATGTCTGAAATGGGGACATGTCCTATGCGGTGACGTCATGTGGGATATGGGTCAACTGACCTACATTAGGTCTATTGATCCAGAAATGTTTCATCTAGTTCCTCAAGACAACACTCCTACAGATATATAGCGCAAACTGAGGATGGCACCCTAATGACCAAGGCTGTTACGTCACATTTAAAATGGACGTGCTCAGGCTAGCACCCTAAGGGCCTTGGTTTACATATGGAGCATTGGGACAGGTCCTGGCCAACATTTTGCAACAGTTTACTATTCTGTAACAAAAAATGAAAGGCTTTTGGTTGGCATAGTCCCTTTCAAACCCAAAACCAATCCCAAGCCTTTGTGTCCTGGATATTGCTTTAAAAAAAAAAAAAAAAAAAGTTTGAGCATTTATGCCTTGATTCAGGAAAGAATTTGACAGGAAATAAGTGGCAGAGAGAGGGGAGAAGGATTGGCAAAGGACCTCGGGCCAGAATCGATCCTGTGTCGCCAGTGTAATGGTAGGGCCTACAGGTTTTTAGCTCAGTGAGACACCGCGTCCCTGGTCATGGACATTCTTGAGGTGACAGCTGTATGGACAATAAACATCAGCCGGGGAGTTACCATGGCACAGACACAGATTACACCAACAAGGTTTTTTTTTTTACACTTTTAATATTAAGACAATGAAGCATAAGCCAATAGCACCAAGAGGGACAGCTACACGTGAGCAAAGAGCATCTTCTGCCCGTTATCATCAGCGTACTGCAACCCAGAGTCAAACAATAACGGAACTAAATGATGGGAAAAAAAATTAACGGCCAAATAAGATAGCAGAAAGGAGGAGAGCTGTCAACTGTACAATGAGGCCAAGGGGGCCAGGAACAGGCAGAAAAAAAGAGATACAGAGATAAACATACAGAATGATTGCATTGTACAAACCAATGTCCAACAAAAGACAGCAAAAAAAGAAAAGAAAAAAAAAGTACGTTGTGAGAAGTTGGTGATATTCATGTGAGTCCAGAGAAAGACCGTCCGTGCCCGCTCATTTTTATCTGGATGTCGGGCATTCAAAGGGGGGAGGGGGGGGATCAAGGTCCTGGATCCAATAGGGAGGGGGCATGTCCAATCGTTGCCATCCTGACAACATTGCCCTCCACAAGCCCCCCCCCTTGGGTAAAATGTGCACTTGCAGCATTAAAGTGACAAAACTCTGTGTCCACATGTGACCATGGAGACATCTGTGATCCAACTTACACGTCATCATTTTTCTTCTTCTCCTCCAAACGACACAGAAGTCCACGAGGTGTGTTCACAGCACACCATGTTCTGTCCAAACGTTTCATTTATGTGTTTCTATTGTTTCTGCGGAGCACACTTGGCCTACTACACCATAGCAACAATACAGGGATAGGCGCCCCTAGTGACTGTTTTCAGCTTTCATTTGGATACTTGGTGCATACAAATGTGACACTTTGCATGAGAACTTAAGAAAAAAAAAAAGATAACAGTTGAGGACCTTTGTGTAGTCAGTCCTGTAGTATGCATCTGCGCAGAATGAAAGTGCATTTTGGAAACTTGAAACCAAGGAATAATTACCACTGCCCTCGTAACCGCCTTTCATCCACCTGCATCCACTGAGGTCAGGGGAGTTCCCTACGCCACGCCACACACTTCCAAAGGTGCCCGGGTTCACAAACTAAAACACCCAGCCACACATTTGATCCAACCAGCTCTGAATATAACTGATGATCGCAATGAGCATTCAAGACAGATAGACCAGTTACTCTGCAAGGGTCAACTAGGTGGGGAGGAAACCGTGGCAGGGTTTAAAAAAAAACCCTTCTGAACTGAGTTTTTGTCACCTCTACACAGTCCTTGTCAGGGAGGTCAGGGCGGGGTGGGGGTGGAGGGGGTGGCTGGCTGGCTGCTGTCTGAGGCCACCTGTCTACATAGGACACACCACATGTAGCCAACCATTTTTGGGATTTAAAAAAAAACTATTAGTCATGTGCATACACATTACAATTGCACACACCCCCAATATAGACAGACACAGGGACATCTGCAGTCACTCATCACTTTAAATTGACATGTAGGTTGCCATGCCATCGGGTGGGAAATGATTTTTTTATGGATTGCCAGAGCAAAACCAACAACAACAAAAAAACACAGACAAATTGTGAGTCATAATCCAATGGGATAGTGGAATAGCCCGCAGAAAGGGTTCAAGGCACTATCGTCTCATGTGAACACAGGGCAGTGCCTAACCAGCAGATGCTCTGCAGAGCCAGCTAGCATCAAACGGACCGTCGCCTGACTGGCTGGGTGGCCTGTGATTGCGTCTGGAAAGGAGTCGGACTTTGAGAAGGGATAACTAGTACAGAAAAGAACAATTACACGGGGGGGGGGCGGTGGCTTCCAACCTGTGCCTCATGGAACAGAGCATGCCCGTACGGAGCTCTGTGATTGGCCAGACTACCCCTGAGCATAATCACGTCGTGTGATGAGGTGGGCTTGTAGTAGGCCGGCATCCACCATCCACACTGAACAGACTCAACAACAAGCACTGCTGACATCCAACACCTTTGGTCACTTTTTAAAAACATAGTCTTGTTGGTGTGAAAACCATTAGGTTGCTTCCTAAAGTCGCGTTCTGCTCATCTCCTAAAACTTTGCGTCGTCGGAGGGCTGAGTAACAGCCATCAAAATTATTGCATTTTCTTTAAAAAAAAAAAAAAAAACCCTAAATATTTAAAATATTTCCTTTTATTAATCTATCTATATACACTAATTATATAGATACATACTTATATATGTCCTCCTATGATTAACATTAAGTAGGTGGATGGGTAGGTGGTAGGGGAGAGCCCCTACCTACAACACACCTCAGCTCGCGTTTCCCTGGAAACTTGGTGTTTGTGCGCGGAGGTGTGGAAAGATGCCCGGGGTGCGCACATCGCAGGGGGCCCAGAGCAAGTGCATGACCTCTGTCATCTCTTTCAGGTCAGCTTATCATTTTTCTTTCCATAACCCCTCATGCCCGCCCACGCACGCACGCACACACACAGGGGTAATTCCAACATCCACCAACTCACTCACCCACCCACCCACTCACTCACTCACTCACTCACTCTCCCCCACAAATTCTGTTGGCTATCCTGAGATAAAACTTTGCACACACAGATTCAAATAGGAGGGGAAAAGAGCTAGGAAGGGCTGTCATGACGCATGACTGACCAGTCCAGGGAGGTTGGGGGTGAGGAGAAGGGTTCTGGGAAGGGAAAGCATCTGTGTGTAAGTGTGCGTGTAATGGCAAGTGAGTGAAATGCTAGATGGAGATGATCAAGTGAGTTTTAGCTTATAATTATTAGTATTTAACCAAACCCTTGCCCTTCCTGCAAACGTGCGCACGCACGCACGAACACACAGACACACACACACACACACACTGGGGGGCGTGCGCACAAACATGCATGCACCTGAATGAATGCCATTTGGAGTTGCACCTTGTCCCCATGGGGTTTTTGCACCATTGTCTTAGTTATGTATTATCTTATTGAAAAGTCTTCCAATAGCAATGAGAGCACTCGCAACAAACAGGCTTTCAGGCCTTAATGATCCACTGGTCTGGACTGAAAAACTGCTGTCAGGCAAGGCACATGGGCTTCAGGGAAAAGGGTGTGTGTGTTATAGGATTAGTGTATGGGCATGGCGGCAGTGGTGGGAGGATGATGGGTTTTCCCCTTTTTAGTGTCCCCATTTATGTCTGTTAGACTGCATCTGTTCAGCCAGAGACCTAGCCTGTGTGTAGTGTGTATGTAACGTATAGTATGCATATTGTGTAGTGTGTGCTTATCTGCCTGGCTAGGCTAGACTGAGGATTAGCCTATGTGTAGTGTGTACGTAGTGTGTGGTACACACACAGGCCACGTTTGCGTGATGTTTTTAACTCAGAATTAAAAATTCAGAGTTAAATAGCTCTGTCGAGTTTACATTGCACTTTCATTTAATTCAGAATTAATTCAGAAAGTTTTTACATGATGTTTTCAAAGCGCAATTAAGCTTTATTCAGAATTACAGATTCAGAATTAAATGTCTCAAGAAACGTTGCCATTGTGTGTGTGTGTGTGTGTGTGTGTGTGTGTGTGTGTGTGTGTGTGTGTGTGTGTGTGTCTGATTAGTCTTCAACAGCTAGCCCTCTTCAGAGGATCAGTCATATTCCAAATATCTATGGCAACCTGCTGGATTCATTAGCTACAATCCAGTGCCACAATATTCCAGGCAATCACCTGACAGGTAAAACCAGCTGATATGGACCATGCGGCACTGGATTGGAAGCTACTGGGTCCAGATTGCCCATCGCTGATCTAAGGTCTGCTTTTTGTTTTGGCTTCCTGCCTGCCCATGTGCAAAGGGTGCTTTGTTCAAGGGGCCTGCCAGGGGTGGGGCCCCCAAGGGGAGGCTCCTGAGACCAGGCGACCTCCCCACTCCCCTGCCATCTCATTGGGCTCACTTCACACCACTGCCAGGGATGATGCCGCAGGGGAAGGTAACGGGTGTGGAACTGGGTGAGCGTGACAAAGGCTGTAACTGTGAGTGTGTCTGTGAGTGTGAGTGTGAGTGTGTGTGTGTACCGCTCACAGCAATGGTCCCAGTGTAGCAGAACTGACATTTGGCCGTTGCTGCTCCTATACGCGATAATAAGCACAGCTGAAATAAAGTGCTCTTTGTCAGTGCCCTCCTAGCGCCATCACACACTACACACACACACACACACACACGCACGCAGGCGCACACCATTACAAAAACATGACGCTGAATTAGACACAACCTCTCCCCCCTTTCCTTCTTGTGCAATTAGTGGTAGGAATTAAATGATTACAAAACATATATAGCTATATATTTTTTTTGATAGTAGTGACAGAGAAAGACAAATGTGAGCGACCATATTTGTATTTTTTCCTTCTTTTTGTTCATTTTCCCCCGTTTTCTTAAAAGAGCAGATGCCCCTCACATCACAACAAACAACCCTATGTGCTCATCCTTATGATCACCATCGCTGTCACAACACAACCATCACCACCAAAACCCTCTCCCCTCCTCAAATCATCATCATCACTACCTGGAAGCAAACATGGAGACAGACAGACAGATCCCTTTCTGCCCAGAGGGGGTGAAACTAAAATGTCTCAAAGACGAGCCTCCCTCTATCAGGTACACGCACGCACGCACGCACGCACGCACGCACGCACGCACGCACGCGGCTCTAAGCAAACCTCCTCAAATGAAGAGTGAAGGCAGTAGTGTCTCACCGGGAAACAAGACTGGGAGCTCTGGTGTAGGCGAGTACTGTACCCCCACCTCTCCTGTACCCCCCCGCCCCCTCCTTTCGAAACACACCTTCAGCATCACAGTTATGTAAAAAAAGAAATCACTGCCCCTCTTATTTCTCCTTGCTCTGACCTCATCCTCTTGATAACTTGTGTGTGTGTGTGTGTGTGTGTGTGTGTGTGTGTGTGTGTGTGTGTGTGTGTGTGCGCGTGTGTTTGTGCGTGTGTGTGCGTGTGTGTCTGTGTGCACAGGCAAGGACAGCTCAAATCCTGGGTCCTGCATAATAACAATGTCTGAGGACAAACGACAGGGGAAAAAAAAAGTTGAACTAGAAAAGAACAAGGTTAGGTAGTAACAGATGAAAGACAAAGAGAAAGAAAAGTACAAAGCAGTGGGCAGATGCTGCCGTCCCTCTCTGATGACGATAATGAGGATACGCGAGTGAGTGTTGTGATGACGCAGTGGCTGCTGCTGGGCTTGCTTACAGAGGGTGGAGCACCAATTAATATACATCTTGATATTAGAGAAGTAACTAAAACAAAAGAGAGATAAAAGTTTTGTTGCAACACATGACTCGTGTTTTTTTTTTCGTCTTCGTTACAGGCCCCGAGTGACACCCTCCGTTTCCCTGTCCCCGTCTCACTAATCACCAAGTAGACACTCACGGGGACCCCCCCCCAGCCCCAGATGAAACCACCAAGCGAGAGGCCCCCAGGGGACACTAAAATAATCATAAAAAAAAAGAAAAGAAACACGTTGGGGCGACACCCCCACCAATCTCACTTGACCTTCAGCTCGCGCTCCAGCCACCGGACGCGCACGCGCTGCTTGTAGTGGTACTCCCGGAGGTAGTCCTGCAGCGGCGGGGGCAGGGGCAGCGCGCCGATGCTGTCGTAGGACACCCGGCCGCAGATGGCGCCGCGCGCCAGCGTCTGCAGGCCAAAGGGGAAGGAGCGCGCCAGCGGAAGCGTGAGCAGCGGCTCGAAGAACATGCACGCCGACGGGTCCTTGTAGTGCTCCAGCAGCGCCGTGACGGTGGCGGCGTGGAAGACGCAGGGGTCGTGCGCGTCGAAGCTGAAGTTGTGGTTCCACTGCTCGATGCGCGCGTGCAGCGAGCGGCCGTAGCGCCGGAAGCTGACGGAGAAGAGGTAGTCCTCCTGGGCCGAGTCGCGCAGCAGGAAGCTGCCCTCGGGCCGGCCGTCCAGCAGCGCCTCCGCCTGGTAGCGGTCCATCACGCCCCAGTAGCAGGGCAGCGCCGCGATCCGCTGCAGGTCCGGCACCAGGCAGTGGATGTAGTCGATCTGCGTGTGGACGCGCCACGGGCCCGCCGCCTCGCCGCCCGAGGAGGAGGACGCCGCCGCCGCCGCCGCCGAGGACGGGGGAGGGTGGTGGGTGTGTCTGTGGCGGCTGCGGCGAGTTTGCAGGCACAGTGTCGTGCCGTCTTCCTCCTCCGAGTCACAGTCCGGGGGTCCTGCCGCTCCTGTCCCCGCTCCTGTCCCCCCTCCTCCTCCTCCTCCTCCTCCTCGTGCTCCTGCTCCTCCTCCAGCCTCCCCGAGTCCCTCTCCCAGCCCCGGCGCCAGCTTGGGCCCCAGCTTGTGGAGGGCGGCCAGGGGCGCCGCCGCCTCCAGAGTGTGGATCTGGGCGTTGGGCGGCGGGTCCACGCCCTCCTCGATGCTGAGCCGCCGCCGCTCGCGAAGGCGCTCCTCCTCGTCCTCGGCAGAGAGCGCCGCACCCGCTCCCCCACCACCCCGAGGCCAGTCCTGCTGGCCCAGGGCAGCGGAGGAGGAGGAGGAGGAGAGGGTGGAGGCGGAGGGCGGTAAGGGAGCCGGGGTGGTGGACGAGGAGGTGGTGGTGGAGGAGGAGGAGTCGCCAGCGTTGGCCACGGTTGGCGTGGTGTGCTGCTTGATGAGGTGCCACTTGCGCGCCAGGTCCGAGTTGGGCGGGAAGGGGCAGGTCTCCATCATCAGCTCCGTCAGGTGGATCTTGCGCTTGGGCGGCGTGCGGGACGTGGAGCAGCGCAGGGGCAGACACAGGCCCATGGTGTCCTGGAGCTGCTGCCGCAGCGTGCGCACGGTGCCCCCCGTCGTGCCGCCGTCGGCGTCCAGCTCGTCGCCTCGGTGGCGACAGCGCCCGCCTCCGCCCCTGCCGCTCCCGCGGCCCTCACGGCCCTCCAGGGAGCCCTGCGCCCGCGTGGAGCACGAGTGCCGCTTCTTGCCGCTCCAGGGCGCGTGGCGCGAGTAGGAGTCTCTGCGCATGCCCAGCTGTCCCAGCCGGCCGTCCACCTCTTGCTCCAGCGTGATCTCCAGCACCTGGGCCATGTCCACCACCGCGCAGTTCTGGCCAGGATGCCGCCGGATGCTGGAGAACACCGACAGGTCCCCGCTGATGCTCCTGGTCGTAGTGACGGCGTGGTTGGACCTCCCCGACACCGTGGGCGTTGCTGAGCTGCTGGATGGAGGCCTGGGAGGAGGGCTGGCCTCCAGTGTCGTGGTGGCCTGGTCGCGTACGTCTCCATCGGGGTGGAGCAGAGACTGGCATCCCCTCTTCAGGTTGCTCCACACCTTACCCACCCTCTCCATGGGGTGGGTCGCTGGCACCTGCAGGACAGAACAGGACAGGAGAGGAACAAAGGTGAGATCCTGTAACAAACCAGCTGACATACAGGTATATTTAGGCTTCTCTGCTTAAAAAAATACAACCGATCGATTCCGATACTATTTCGCCGCTCATGCAAGTCACAAATAAAACTAGAAGCATTCAGAGTGCAAACCTCTGCCAAGACCTTGGGGTCACTGACGCCATAACATCTACACACTGTGGAATCCTTTGTCTATAGTATAACTTACAAACATTTGACTATGTTACACCCTATTTTTTCCAAGTCTTTCTGCTTTGGTTTTGTGAGTGAAACTGGAATGTCAAAAATCGCCCTATCCCGCAATGGTGAAGAATCTTTTTTTTTTAAATCCTGGATCGGGATAGTGATCCAGATCACCATCAAAATTTACTTTTTCCATTGTCATTTCCAGCAACTTTCCAACAAATTTAATCTAAATCCTGCGGAGAGACAAACAAACAACAAACAAACAAACAAACGCGACCGAAAACAACCTCCTGGCACATGTAAGTTTAAGTTGTAAAACAATGGTTTAATTAACCATGTAAATGTCTATTTGGATCTGGACATCCACCACCACTGAATTGGAAGAACATGGGCAATGAAGTACAGAGTTTTAAAAGAATAAAAGAACTAAACAGCCGTTCTTGTGAATGGAGTCCATTAAGTAATATCTACCCGTTGTGAAATCCCATGCCTATAATATAACTTGCAACCACATCCGGACTCCACATACGATAATGTTTTTTTTTCGAGTTAGAAACTGGAATGTCAAAATTCGCCCAATCCTGCAAAGGTGAAGAAATGTAATCACTTGTCCGTCATTTCCAACAACTCCACAAAATTTCATCAAAATCCATTCATAACTTTTTGAGTTATCCTGCTGACCGACAGACAGACAGACAGACAGACAGACAGACAGACAAACCAACCAATGCGACCAAAAACATAACCTCCTTAGCGGAGGGCTATTGAAAGTTCAATAAAGAAATGTTTGGAAAAGGTGGGCTATTGTCCTGGAAACATCACTTCAACATGTTAGCCAGTGTTAATTTTGTCGAGACTAGACTAAGACTAAATATATTAGTCGACTAACCTTTTGAGAGTTTAATTGACTAAATTCTGACTAACAAAAATGATCTGTGAAAGACTAAAATGAGACTAAAATGTTGAGGACTTTTAGTCGACTAAATAATGACTAAACAAAAATGATTTGTGAAAGACTAAAAGCGACTAAGACTAAGAACTAACTTTTAGTCGACTAAATTCTGACTAACAAAAATTATTTGTGAAAGACTAAAAACGACTAAGACGTAGACTTTTTTGGGGGCTCAGACATAAATTGGTACAACCACAACTAAAACCTATAAAATATAGCTGCAAGCAGCAATGCGGGGCCAAGCAGTAAACTTGCCAAAGTTGCCATGGCAACAGAAGGAACTGCAGCGCCCCCTCTCGCCAATGTTGGGGTGCATTCCTTGGAGGGGAAAATGGGGAGAGAGACGGGGAGGGTAGGCAAAGGACCTGGGCTGGGAATCAAACCCGGGTCAGTCGCATGATAGACGAGTGCCCTACCGGTTGGCCATGACAGGGCCTGTGCTGCCCTTGATTTATATTGAGTAACACATTTCCATTCCCTCTCAAATTAGTCTATAAAATATCAGCAAGTCAGTTCTACACTTGAGAGGCTTGCTTTTTGGACAGCAATTATAATCCTCTGTGATCATTCTATTTAGTAAAATTGTTTATATGACATACAATATTATGGAAAAGAATCGGGAGCCTACTGAATATAGATATGTCCTTGAAATCCTAAACATAAGAATCCTATAGGCTGCAATGTAATTTTGGCCAGCCTTTTGAGAGACTGGTCTGAGGAATTGGTGTATATAGAAGCAACGTGTGTGTGTGTGTGTGTGTGTGTGTGTGTGTGTGTGTGTGTGTGTGTGTGTGTGTGACAGAGGAACCGAGAGAACAACAATGGTCTCTCTCTCTCTCCCTCCCTCCTTCCCTCTCTCTCCCTCTCCCCCTCCCTCTCCCTCTCCCTCTCCCTCTCCCTCTGTCTGTGTGTGTGGGGTGGAGGTGGGGGGGTATGTGCAGGGGCTGGGGCAGTGGGGCTTTGGTTGACACTAGAGCAATAGCAGACTACGCACACACCTATGCTCGCGTCTCTTGTGTGTCCAGAGACCCCCTGCCGAGAATGGTGTCAATGAACGTGCGCAGTTGCCGTTGGCAAAGGGGACAGAGAGATGAGAAAAATCCCTCCATTCTTTCCACAATTTTGAATGGCTGCTGAGAGCTGATAGTTTTTTCAATCGTTACGAAAATCCATACCTGGGTGCAGCATAGTGTGAAGATGACCTGTGTACCAATATTTTGAAAATTGGGAGTACGGTTCAAAAGCTACAGGCAAAAATGTAGCTAAAATTTTGACCTGCTGGTGGCGCTACAGGGTTTGAGCTGGGGATCTGATTTTTTTTGTGGTAGGTCATGGGATGGACTACTATGTGTGTACAAAATCCCTGCCCAATTCGACAAACGGTTGCTGAGATATGACCTCACTTCCTGTTTTGCCACGTTTACAACAATTTTGATTGGCTCTCACGGCTGAACGATAAAAGATATCCAATATTTCTGAAGACCCCATGTGTAGCTCAGTACAGAGATACTATATACCGAATTTCGGGTGAATTGGTCAAAAATTGCTGAATAAATAGCATTTTTATTGAATTTTACAAAATCCAAAATGGCGGGAAAATTATCCTGGCGGAAAATGACGTCATAGGGTGCGTTGGATTCGTCTTGGCCCAAGGATTCCAGGGATACCAAGTTTATGAAAATCGGCCCAGCGGTTCAAAAGTTACAAGCAGAAATGTACCTGCAACTTTGACCTGTTGGTGGCGCTAGAGCGTTGGGGCTGGGGACCTATAAATTGCTGTGGGTAATGCTGAGCCGGGCCCGAATGTGTGTGCCGATTTACAGCATTTTCCTACGTACGGTTCTATGGGCTGCCATAGACTTGCAGAGGGAGAAGAATGGTGACTAGAGAATAATAATAATGAAGAAAACCTACTAACTCTATAGGGGCCTTCGCCAGCTTCGCTGCTTGGCCCCTAATTAATTGTTAATTGTTAATCAACCTTTAAAGGGACACTATGGGATTAAAACATGATTAATTACAGCTGAATCCATCCACCGATACTTATTTGAGTCATTAGTAAATGAATGCTCTGGACCACTTTCGCACCCCACTGTCACAATATCCTGAATGTAACTTTTAGCAGACTGACCCTAACGAATATTGGGGGAGAAGATTCTCAAACAAAACAAAAATCCCTTTACGAATATGTAGCACCAGCGACATATTCACATTTGTATGCACTATTGACTGCTGGCACAGTGGGATTAAAAACATTCTCACCAAAAGCTTAGCTAGGTTAGATTTAGAGACAGGCCTGACATTGGCACATAAGTCTACATAGTGTCCTTTTAAGACACAGTGTTATACATTTGCTATTGCCAGAATGACAATAACCAAGTCCTAGTGCATTACTAAAGGCCCTGTGTTTTATTGTATTGTGACTTAAACTAAAGACTAAAATGTTTAGACTAAAACTAGACAAAAATTTTGAAGACTTTTAGTCGACTAAATAATGACTAAACAAAAATTATTTGTGAAAGACTAAAACTAGACAAAAATGTTGAGGACTTTTAGTCGACTAAATAATGACTAAACAAAAAATATTTGTGAAAGACTAAAACTAGACAAAAATGTTGAGGACTTTTAGTCGACTAAATAATAACTAAACAAAAATGATTTTTGAAAGACTAAAAGCAACTAAGACTAACAATGGACTTCGACACAAGACTAAGACTAAACTTGGATGACAAAATTAACACTGATGTTAGCCCTCACCAGTCAAGTGAAGTTGCAGTGCAATGTTGTACACTTTTTTAAGAGCATCGCCAGGGCAAACTCTTTGATATGGAGGCACAGATGAGAGGCGGCATTTCCTATTTAGTTATATCAATATTTCATCTTCATGTTATATTGAACACAGACATGTTGGTTTGGAACATATGGTAATACTGGAACCCAAGCCACTGAGACCCAATGATTAATCTAGGATGCATCAAGGATGTGACGTGCAAGAAAGTGTGCCACTATCCGTCTTGAAAAGCCCTTTTCAATCCAACTAGACCTCCAAATTACGGCCGTTAAAAGGCATCCTGAGAGGATGTTTTCCACTGAGTAGAGAGGAGAGCAGCTCATCAGGGCACGGAGATGCCGGAGGCAGATGTCACTACAGGGACCACAGCAAGTCAAGTCCCCACTGGCTCCACATTAACTATGCATTATGTGCAGATCTCTACCAGACGTCATGAAGATTGGAGCCACGAGCTGTGCATTAGCCCACTAAAAGGTACATCTGATTTATTAAGGGGAAAAAAGATGTTCTTGGGTTTAATATTGAAATTCATATTCATATATTATCTTGAGTGATAAAACTGGGAGACATCTTGCCATTTGTCCTTCTTTCCCTTCATGTGGTAAGTTATGTGCGTTTTAGCACACAAACCAGAATGTGTATCTGCACAGTTGGCCTGAACCGAGTCAACGACCATATTAGTTGAACTGTTGAGGTGGATGAGATTTTATTTAAATATGGAGGATCTGTAGGAACAACAACTAAACACCAATGACTTCCTTCTACTAGTATTAAAATACCTTCATCAAATACTGGCAGTATTCTTAACAATAACAATAAATCACCCCTTTTCATCCAATTCTGCAGAGAAATAAGGGTTTCATTTTCTTTTTACCTTGATGAAGGTTATCATTCCGTCGCATTTGAGGTCTGACAACAAAGCTTACAGAAACTCCCGAAGAGCAAAAAAGCAGTAAATCTGACTGCACACTTTACAGTTCACTTGACAATCCACAAGCTCTTAATGGGTAGCAACATTACTTTCAGCCTCGTCAAACACACCACCAGGTATTTACACTTACACTACTCTGATCTACAGGCTGCTTCCCAACTCCATTTCTGGATACCCCAAAGGTACACGTGACATACTGCCACAATGCATTGAAGCATGCACATGTGCATTGAATTACCAATCCATGTTCAAGTACCAAAAAAGGATCAACTATGATCTATGCCCAGCAAAAGTAACCCCTACTTAGTCAGTCATACTAAAGGACTTTGCTCAAATAATAGGTCAAGAATAGTAGATCAACTTTGTCAACGTCAACTACATGCTCAATAATATATTGCACACCAGTCTTCATGTTAAATCTTAATTTAAGGCGTCTGTGTAAGTTAAAACTTTCGTGACACTATATTGAAAAAAATAAAACCATGGAAATAAATGTCCTGATCAGAAGGCATTGAGCAATCAACGCACTACACTATGCTTCTTATGGTATGGTGAACCAAAGATGTGTAGGTACTTGCAGAGAAGACCTGTGAGAAAGTTGGCCTAATTTGTTGCCTTGCCCAAGAGAGTGGGGGAGAGGGCAGCGAGGGAGTACTGTGGGGAACGCTGTGCCTCTTTCCCAGGTGATGGCTGCCATGACTCAAGGTTTTTTGAAGTGTGCGTGCGAGTTAATGTGGGGCTGTAAAAAAGAAAGTGAGCGTGAGTGGAGTGAGCGAAAGTGAGCAAGTGTGTGTGTGTGTGTGTGTGTGTGTGTGTGTGTGTGTGTGTGTGTGTGTGTGTGTGTGTGTGTGTGTAGTGTGTGACGCTGACTAGAGCGATTAAACGAGTTGCCAGGCAGACTGAGCGGGGACCCAAGGCCAAGGCTAAAAATGAACGCATGGATCCCCTCCAGTCTCTCTGCCTCTCCGCTGAGGGCTGGATTACTGCGCCAGTCTGGGCCTGCCTGCCTCTCTCTCCCTCCCTCTCTTTCTGTCTATCTTTTGCTCTCTCGCTCGCTTGCAGTCATCGCCGAGCCCCCTTTTCTTCTTGCTTTACCATACAGTACGCGATAGGCTTTGAGAGTATGTAATGGGCAAGGCCTTGCGAGTAAGCACGTTCTCAACTAGCCGACACAGATAATCACGGCAGGGCTTGACATTCACTTTCTTGCACACCGGCCACTGTGGCTGGTAGGTTTCCCAAGTCTCTAGCCATTTAGCCTTTCTGCTAGCCTTTGTTGTCAGCTTTTTAATGCAAATTGATGCAAGCACTGTATACAAGCACTGCAAGTACTGTGATTTGTCACACAAAAAACAAGTTACCTGCCCATGTGAGACTGAAAAAGTGAGACTGAAATTGTTACGGTCAGAAGGCAGTGGAGCAGGGAACCGTGGAGTTCTTGATTGTAAAGGATGGGTTAACTAGCACTGCCAGGTTGACTATGGGCCAGGCACCTTTTTTTTGCGAGGCGGTGGTGCTAAATTTGTGTCTCGTCAAGGCGTCCGATGCCGGCCCAGCCAGACTAACTCCCTCAGGACTAATTACCGTGCTTCTGTGTCGGCTAATCCTTTTACCTCCCCCGCTCTCCTCTGACCTCTCCGACACTGCTTCACTTCACGGTCACTCAGCGCAGCCAGGAGAGAAGAGGAGTCAGCGAAGAAGAAAGCGTCATGGGGTTAATCCTGCCAGCTCTCGGGCAGCAGATGATACAGTGCGTTTCAACAAGCCTGCTGCGTTCAGGGAACCGACCGACCACGGACTTGTACTGGTTCTTCATAGCAGCAGTATGCATACGGTCGATGCCAAGTATTTCACATTTGCTGATGTAACCAAGGTGATCCTGCTCTAGTTCGCCACTCTGGGCTCGAACCCTCCACCTACCAGTCAGCGCTCCAGTTCGGGAGTGGGAGGCACATAGCAAGATACAGCTGAGCTTAAGGTCCACACCGGTAGCTCAGTGCTACCAATACTGTATGAGGCTTCGGGAGGGAGGTTTACCAACGTTCTGCACCAAACTCAGCTAGTTGGAGTCCGTTACATTCATGCACACATATCTGCACAAGACACAACAGATGACTGCAGCGGAAAAGCACATAACTCAAGAAAGACAAAATGTTGCTGAGTGCAATGCAACAATAACATGAAGAGCTCTGCATTATCACAACAAATCACCTGGTAAAAACGTGGTCAGATGATGTTCGAGTTCGAGAGGAGGGGAGGAAGACTCTGTACCCTAAGCCCTTTTCCCAAAGAGGAACTGTACAACAGGATGTCAACCAGGGCTTGACATAAACTTTTTCAGTCACCGGCCACTGTGGCTAGTGGTTTTCCTGAGAAGCTAGCAATTTAGCTATTCTACTAGCCACAAATTAGATGTTTTTTTAATTTGTATTGATCATGACACTGTACATCTAATCTCAGAAGATAAGGTGCTATAGGGTCATTTCACGTGAAATCAGACACTTTGGGACCCGACCGACAACGATTTCAATCATACTTGCTGTGCCTGTTTAGTTGCAAGGTAGCACCCCAGAACTGCATTTGTGTGAATCTGACACCAATATTAAGGGAGAGACAGACTAGCGAAGGTTTACATATTAGGGCAGGACACTATACATTCAGCCTTGATTATATCAGTCAGTGTAACTTAAGTCACAAAAAGATGTCTAAGGTGTTGTTTGAAAGCTCTTTTCTGGCTCTACATATTACACAATCAGCTTGGAATACAACAACCTTCAGAATATGAATTATGATACATTGAAAATTTAAAAATTGAATATCAAAAAACGTATATTTTTAAATGGCCGGTTTCCTGTCTAAACATAGCCTGTAAGGTGTAAGGTAATAAACAACACGTGAAAATGGGGTGTTTGGTTCTTTATTCATTTCAGAGATAATGGGACATAAAGGTTGAAATTAGTTGTAATAAAGTAGTAATAGAGTAGTGTCAGGGACAGGACTGGACTGGCCATCTGGCGTAACAGGCATTTTCCCGGTGGGCCCTGCACCCTCGTCGGTCCCAATTCCAGGTACTCAAAAACTACACAGCTTCTGCCCATTTCAGGGCTGTACATTGCGACCAATTGGTCGCATTTTGAGCCTAAATGTTTGACTGTGCGAGAAAGAAAAATGAAACGGGCGCACGTGTGCGAGTATGCTTTTCAACCCTTTCATTTGCATTTTGCTCTTGCTCGAGTGCATGATTGCGAGAGCTGCGCTTTTTTCCGATTCCCTAATGCTAAATACGTTATGTCCTCCTCGCATAAATGCACTGCCTGTCTGACAGACAGCGTCAATCTCCGTGTGGGAATGCACTTCAAAAAAGACGGTCAATGTTGCTTGAATTCCGCGTTGGCTAAGGTTGAACCATTTATGCTCCCGTAGCGCTCAGGGGAAAAAAGACCGGTCGCGCACAGCGCTCTAGATGGCATAACGCGCGCACGTTCATCTCCCAGTCGAATGTTCTGAGCCAATGGCAAAACTTTTTTCTTTTTGAAATGGGCTGCTGTTTAAAACGTTCAAATGCAGGAGTTTGTGTTGTTAACAGGAAACCTTTTGAATCCGGTAGTGAAATAGCCACTCGGTTTGCTAGCTCATGTGAAGACGTCGCTGTTTTGGCGTTTTCCCAAACCGCTGTCTTCCCAATGACTTCACAGAAAATGCATCGCAAACTAAGTAGTCAAGATATATTTCGAGGAGCATTCAGAACAAGAAGTGTTCACTGCGCGCAAGGGCCAGTCTAGTTGGCCCAGCAGCTAGGGCTGTAGATCAAAAAGAGCAGCCACCACAGTGAGATAATTTTGCGGATCACAGTTTCATTACACAACGTTCCAACCCATGCGTTTGAGGAATACAAACAATAACAAAGCCTGTTGGATTAGCGTGTAGCCTACTATGTTTAAGACTTATAAACTAGACTAAAATAAACTAATCAATTTAGTTCAGTAAGCATGTGATTACATGCTTCAATCACGAAGCTATAGTAATAATAAAAGGCTAATAATAATAATAATAATAATAATAATAATAAGGTAAGCGTACCCATTAAGCCCACCAAAATCTAAATTGCTTTATTTTTCAATCATCTTCACACAATTTTTTTGTGAAATGATTTCTTAAATAGTAAGATTTACCTCTCTTCTCAATGTTTATCACTGAATTGATGAATATTTCAAAGTACAATATGAAGATTTTTTACGAGAAAAGTGAAAAGTCTGAATGGGCTTAAATGGTACCTTTGGTACCCACTTGTTATTTCTCTATCAAAATACCTGGTGAGGTGTGTGAGTTGAGTTTAAACAGTGTAGCCTACATGGCATAAATGGTTTCAGATCAAAATATTCTTCCAAAATGTAAGATTTGCTAAAAAATAATGCATAAAACCTAATTAAACATTACAGCATCTCTTACTTCATATACTTCATAAAATTCTTCATCCAAACAGAGACATTTATTTTTTCTTATTGATTATTGTTAGTTCATTACATTACGCCTTTTTGACCTACTACTTCAGATTGTACAGCACTTTTTATGTCCCTCAAAGGCATTTTTCATTAGCATGCATGCCAACTTGCATGCATTTCAATGGGGTGTACCATTTAAGCCCACCTTGTACCCATTAAGCCCGCCTATACAAAAAGCTATTTTATGGAAATAATCAACTCCACAAAAACATTTCATGATGCATTTCTTTAAAGATCAATGCCAAACAAACTGGAATATGCTTAGAATTCATACCTAACCACCTTAAGTCTTACGGTAGAGTAAGATAAAGATGGTGTGTGGTTGTATCAAGAGAATATCGGCGTTTGCTCGCTCATAAAACACATCTTTCCATTTGAAGGGAAATGCTATAATTTAGTAAAACACTGCATGTATATATATACAAATCATTACATTTACCTCTTAGTTCACTAAATATGAAAGTATTTTCAAAATATTTTACTTAAACTAGCTGAAATGCTATGATTTCTGACATGTCCCAAAACAGCAAAGTTTTGAGGCAACTTCTTGTCAGTAGTCCTGAGACTGGGTTCACTTGGACGGGGATAACTTGACGATAAAAAATGTGATTTGTTTGCAATAAAAAACATTTTGTCAGTTACTAAACCCTTTAATTGGATAGGGTGATGAACAACAAAATTCACCTTTTCCCTTTCTTTAAATTAACCTCAAAGTTGAAAGTGGGCTTAAAGGGTACATGGGCTTAATGGGTACGCTTACCTTAATAATAATGGGTTTTTTGTTGCACTGAGTAATGTAATGGCATAGGCTATTGTGCATGAAGATGAGGAAACAGCCCTTCAATTTCTCCCCATCACTAAGTTAGGTCACCAACCACCTTGACTGGAGGGGGGTCCCACTTGTTATGGAACTGCACAACACAGAGCTTTTTCATATCTTCCTAGAACATCTGTGGTTACAGGTCCTATTCTGGCCAACCCTCCTTGGCTAATATGATTTCTGTGGAAAACACAACCAGACTCTCTCTATGCATTATTGTCGCGGTAATCAATGGTGCAATAAGCACAGTAGGCCTATTTTACATTTTTTTTAAAACAAAAAAAAACAAATATTTTGTAAGTGTCACGAAATTTCAGAGTGCTCCTAAATGTTTGTCTGTGCTCCTAAATTTTTGTCTGTGCTCCTAATTTTTTTCATTTAGGAGCACCAGTGCACGTAGTGAAAAAGCTTAACGTACAGCCCTGATTGTCAATGGACACAGTGGACCATTTTGAGCAGAGAAGGCAGGGTTGAAATAATACGCTCAGTAAAGGATTATTTTAATGTTCAAGCATCAAAAGGTATGTTGTAGCTGTATATGAGGTCAACTAGTGGCTAGCATGTGTTGAGGAAAGTATGCCGAGCACTGGAGAGGTGAAACTGAACATCCTGCATCCTCATGGACCTCATCTCCATCCTTAACATATTCCGATAGACGAGCAGTCATGTGATATTACTATGGTATTACCATATTATTACTAGGTGATCTGTATGATGCCATATTTTTGAGTCCCATTATCTTTGAAATGAATAAAGAACCAAACACCAGCATTTCAGGTGTTGTTCATGACATTGCAGGCTACATTTAGACCAGGAACTGGCCATTTTAAAATATAAGTTTTTTTGATATTGAATTTTTTTTAAATTTTCAATGTATCATAATTCATATTCTGAGGGTTGCTGTATTCCATGATGTTTGTGTAATTTGTAGAGCCAGAAAAGGGCTTTCAAATAACACCGCAGACATCTTTTTGTGACTTACACTGACTGATATAATTAATGCTGAATGTATAGTGTCCTACCCTCATATGTAAACCTTTCACAGTCTGTTTCTCCCTCAATATTGGCGTCAGATTCACACACATGCAGTTCTGGGGTGCTACTTTGCTACTAAACAGGCACAGTATGATTGAAGTCGGTGTCGGTCGGGTCCCAAAGTGTCTGATTTCACGTGAAATGACCCTATAGGAAGAAGATGAGGGCATAGCTTTCTACATGGAAACAAATCATACAAAATACTCTGATATGTCATACCAAGGAGTAAGCTACCTGCCAAATTGGCTAATGACACTAAAATTATTACTAGCCACAGCCAAGTCTTACCAGCATTTGGCCAGTTGGCAGGTGCCAATGTCAAGCCCTGATGTCAACTATGTACATCAGAAAATGCTATACTAGTGCCACCAAGCCAGACACCTTTCTGAGAGCCAATGTCACCACAACTCTGCACCACAGGTGACACTGCACTGCACTGCAGCGTGACACTACTACAACGGATGAGTTTCGCCTGTGGTGCAGTCTGCACGTTGTCACGTTTGCCCAGCCGACACTGTATAGAGTACCCGGGAACAAAACAAGTCTGAGGACATAAATTAAGTGATTTGCCAGTTTGCCAGCGTCGTCGCTATGGCGGGAATGAGGCCACCGAGGCCAGGCAGTGCGGCCCGGCTGTGAACCCCAGCACCACGCAACTCAACTCCCTGCAGCACTTCCAGACTGAACCTGTTCAACCCCTCCCAAATGGCAGCACACCACACAGCACCCAGTGCTATCTATGACCACCGCAAGCCATACATTGCTGCAGACAATTAGATTGATCAGCCACATGCAAGACACACTGAATCTGATCCTGAAGGGGACATTAGTCCGTTATGGATGTTAGGTGGTTTCTGCACCCCAATACATAAATAAAACACTCCCACTCAGTGAAAAACCCTAATGCAACACTTGCATTTAGGCCAAGCTGTTGCAGTCTGCATCATTTCCCTTGATGAATCATGCATGCAGGGCTATCCTTGTGCACGAGACCATCACACAGCTCAATGTATTGTGCAATGCGTTAACAGTGCACATGCGAAAATGTGCTGTTTTTTTTTTTTTTTTTTAAAAAGCTGATGATGTTAGATGTGTCAGGTTTATATTGCTTTTTGAATGCTTACAATGCAACCTCTCAACTCATCTGGGATACCACCAAGTGATTCCAGTAGAGTATAGTATTGTAGTTCAGTGATGATGCACCCACTGGGCATCAGCATGCAGGAGACCCACTGGGCGACAGCCACAGCAGTGAGTGGGGGGGGGAAACGGACCAAAAACCTTCAACCTTGGTCAGAGCTCAAGATATATCCACAGAATCCCTGATTATCTTTAAACCATAAAACCCTTTTGTGACAGTCAGCTAGTATCACAGTGACGACTATTTTCCACGGAATGTGTCAAAAAGTTTCTGGATGATTTGTTTATAAAACAAATACGACAATCGCATCATGGGAGATCTTAGGCCCTGTGCTTCCACTGGACAACCATGTTGCACTCTTATTTTGCATTAGGTTGAACAGAGCCCAACTTCTTGATGTGACAGAGTTGGTCAAACAGATGTGCTGCCTTCTCCAACCCCCTTTGTTAAGGCATCAACAATCTGACAGACTCCAGAAACAATTCATTGGTGGCTTTTGATGTGCCACAGTCACATGCTTGCAATGGAAAATACACTTTGAAATGCATTACTACTGCAAGGCTCTCTGGCGTCTTGACTTGAATAATTAACATGCATACCTCTTAATGTCTTTGAGCATATACCGTACTGCAAGGAGAATGTGCAGAAATTGGAACTAAAACCATCTCAGCACAGAGGAACGCAGAATAGGCATCCAAGCTTGCATATGAGGAAGCACAGTGCAATTTGCACATTAGACACCTTCATTTTGCAGCCTCCTGCAACTTCCCACAATAAAAACCTTGCTGCCTGTGGAGTAGCACACTCCTGGGGGAGGGTACTCGAGAGGGCCTAGTCATTTACCTGGGTGTGTTAAATCGGAGCAAGTAGTATCTCTCGTAACAAAAAAGAGGCCTTTGGCTTTGCTTTGATGCAAGGCTAGACTGGCGAGTCTCTTCTATTAGGAGCTTTACGACTCTCTCCGAGTTCATCTAGCTGGGTTAAGTAACTCAACCATCTTTGTGGAATATGCTCCTGGTCCTGAGAGCTGGATGTGGCGGCGGGGCAGGCTCACCGCGGTGCTCACCTCCTGGCCAGTGTGTGGCGGGTGCCGGCGGGGCTATTCTGGTGAGATACGTGGCTATTCTCTGCCCAGCTTGGGTTACAGCTACCAGGAACACCCAGAGGTTCGGGCCAGAGCTGCTGCTTCCTGGTACAGCAGACTCCACCCCGGGAGCCCCCACCCCCTGCACCTGATACCGCTGCCAAGCTCCACACACACACACACACACACACACACACACACACACACACACACACACACACACACACACACACACACACACACACACACACACACACACACACCTTACGTCCTATAGTCTGAGCATGAGTTCCAGCAAAGTTCACGTCACCCACCTCTCAAGTCAGAAAATGCACATTTTCACACATGCACATAGCACTACACTGCAGTATGAAACACACCAACATAAAAAAGATCCTAACAGCATGCACACCCAAGTTACTGCCTGAACTTGAAACCGCACACAGACCCAAGACAAGCCAGATATTAGATAATACATTTTACACTCTGCGTCTCCGTCTGAGCACGCAAAACCCAAACTCTACACTTCACCTCCTGATGTTTGAGCATGCACGCGCGCGCAGTGCACACACACACGGTGTGATACTTGTAAAACTGTTAAGTCAACACTTAACACTTTCAGCCATAATAGTATATAACTACTTAATGTGCAGAGAAGACAGATGTTTTACGACATCTCTCATGTGCTAAGAGTTCTCTAACACGAACACACACACACACACACACACACACACACACACACACACACGTCTGGGAGCCAAGCCCAGGTCATTTGCCTGGCAGCATTAGAAAAATGACAAGCGACACATGAAGGGCCAAGTGCGCTCAGAGTCGCTCTGCCACACATCTCGTCACAAAGAGCCAACCTACATACTGCAGCGCAAGACCCCCGGGGCATATGTGGAGGCAGATGGTCTTGGAATTGAATGGTTGGTTGCGGGTTCAAATCCCATATCATCCACGGCTGAGGTGCCCTTGAGCAAGACACCACCAATAGTATACTCTGTACCTACCCAAATAAGTGACTTTGGATAAAAGCGTTTGCGAAGTGTAATGTAATGTAATGGACACATGAAGCCTTGGGGTGTGGGAGGTGGGATGAGATCCCAATACCTAAAAGAAGGGGAGAATCACTTCAAATTGAAGGCTGTTTTAAATACACCAGTGATGAAGTGTTGTCAACACCTTAAGTCCTATGCCAGGGATCACACTCAAAACGAGCTGGGAAGCCAGACTGATAGCCATGTAGGGGGCTGTTGCAGCAACTAAGCCAGCACTAGAATTCACAAGGGTGCAACAGTACAAACTGCCCACGGTTTGGTTCATGGTTTCACTAGCTTTTTTGGTCATGGTACTTGATATCAGGGTACAATGGTTAAATGTAAGAACAATTTAAAAAGGTACACTGTGTAGGATGGTGGCCAGAGTTGGTATTGCATAGCTTGGCAGCCAGCCAAACCCCTACAGCACAAAGCTGTACATGGGGTCTGGTGAAGCTCGATGGCAGTGTGGGCAGAATAGGATGCCGCAACAACCAATTACATCGAATCCCCCCACACAGCAAACTGTGGGGTGTGGTCGCCAATAGTTCCAGGAGATACCTAGTGGGGGCAGCTATTCCTTTTCACCCGAATGTACACACACCGCGGTAGGTCAGCCTTTAGCGGCAGGCAGGTTTCAGACTACGTCCAGACCCAGCGACATAGCATTCAATTTCAGCTAATGTTGTTTGTACACATAACCCACTCAATATCACAACACAGTGTGACAACGACTAGTGTGTTTTGATCCCCAACATTAAGCTTAAGCGACCGTGATATCGTTCTACACGTACAGGAAGTTGACTAATACAAGCTTGTGGCTGTCTGGTTCCTAGACATATTGTGTCAAATAAGCATTTTATATCAATCTGTGGCAATCACAACATTTATAATCACTCAGGCTCTTTAAATTAAGCAAAAACTTTGATGTTGGAAGTCACACAAACGGCCACCATGTTTCTCTGAAAATTTTGCAACTCCGGCCCAAGCAACCCATACGCCCATTTAATTGGTTATTGGACCGTCTAATTTGCATGATATTCTGTCGTCACTAGGTAGCCCGGGGGGCTCAGGGGCTGTAGCATTAAGCTTACATCGGGACCCAGGTTCAATTCCAACCAAAGATCATGTCTCGATTCATTCCCATCTGCCTCTCTCTGTGTCTCTCTCTCTCCTGGTTTGCTGTCTCGCTCAACCTGACCTATAGAGGTGTAAACGCCCCACCAAATATCTTTCACAGCAGGAGCAGATAACCTCTGAGGCGACAGTAGGGACATCTTGAGTCTCTTGCTGATAATGATATGCATTCAGCCCATGTCGAACAAACACTGATAGTGTACTGTATGATTTCAATGACACAATGCATGAATTTCTCCAAGCTCTGCGTTTTTTTCTCTTCACATCAAAGCAACGGGAAAGATGGATGGAGAACAATACCCTGCCCTAAATAAAATACTCCTCGCCGTCTAAGATCTGTGATCTTATCTGTGATAAAAACCAAAGCTGAAAGAATATCTCTACTCATCACAGGCCAGCTCGTCATCGTAAAACTTATCAATGTTATGGCATAATCGCATATTCATCTTAAATCGTGCAGCTTTAGTAAGCAAGCCCTCCCTAGGTAGTCACAATGTGGGCATCATGCCATTTTGTCTTATGCAGACAATTAGCCTAACATACTAGCTGAAGGCAACCTGACTGGGTGTATCTGTTGTGTGTTTCAGCAGTAGAAGAGCACTGGTGCAATGCAAGATAACAACACAGTGCAGTAACAGCAGATTGTGGCCTACACCTCTTACACAAGTAAAGGGGATTTCAAAACACTATAGATATCACTGCCTTGTAGAGCGTATTAGTTGCAATCTCCCCTCATCTCCATTTTAAAAAATGCATTGGAAAAATGTCCTCAATCTTGAATCTCCGATTGGTCAAGTTGAGCTGTTCATATCAATAATAACCACAGAGTGACGGTGGTGTCATTAAGGATGCAATTAAGGAAATAGCTATGGCATCATGGACACAAAAGTGTTTTTCATAAAACGCACCAGAAGAGTAAGAATATTGTGTAGAGTCTCTTACGCACACAGCTGCAAAGGTAAGAAAGTGCCGTTACATCATATCTGCAGAAACTACTGTAGAATCACATACTATGTAGGCAAGACTAAAAAACATAATCCTTATTTTTTCTAAACATCAGTAATTTTATTACTTTACATCCTTTTAGTGCTTTGCATCTTATCAGTTTTCCTAAATGAATGTTAAGTTAAATCGTATTCTACCCTTTTGCTTGGGTGCTGCACTAGTACCTTTTAACACACATACACATACACTATATTACCAAGTATTTGCTTGTCCATCCAAATTATCATATTAATCAGGTGTCCTCCAAATCACTTGGCCTGGCCACGTGTAAAATCAAGCACGCATGCAAACTATTCTTAACTATTTGGAATTAACTCTTAGGAGCTCAGTGAATTCCAGCGTAGACCTGTCTTAGGATGCCACCAGTGCAACAAATTAAGTCATGAAATTTCCTTGCACCTAAATATTCCACAGTCAACTGTGTCAGCTTTAGTATAAGAATTTGGAAGAGTTTGGGAACAGCAGCAACTCAGCCACGAAGTGGTAGCCCCCATAAGCTAATGGAGAGGGGATGCTGAGGCGCATAGTGCAAGGTTACTGATACTTTGCACAGTCAGTTGCTAGAGAGCTCCAAACTTCATGTGACTTTCAGCTTAGCTGAAGTACAATACACAGAGCGCTTCATGAAGTGGGTTTCCATGACCGAGCAGCTGCATCCAAGCCATAACTTGCATTACAAAGTGCAATGCAACATGTTGGATGCAGTGGTGTAAAGCATGGAACCACTGGACTCTAGGGCAGTGGAGACGCGTTCTCTGGAGTGATGAATCGCGCCTTTCCTTCTGGCAATCTGATGCCCGAGTCTGGATTTGGAGGATGCCAGGAGAGTTCATTTCGGACTGCATTGTGCAGTGTGAAATTTGGTGGAGGAGGAATTATGGTGTGGGGTTGTTTTTCAAGAGATGGGCTTGGCCCCTTAGTTCCAGTGAAAGGAACTTCAGGATAGGGGTGGGCGGTATGGACGGTATACTATCGTAAAAGGTATTTTTTCCACCAAGGTATGGATTTTGGCCATACCGTTCTACCGTGATATAGCGCATTGCATCCTGCAGATGGCAGTATAGACAACGTTTTGAACATCCACCCGACTGACTGCCTCAAGTTGTAGCAATGTGGGGTTGTAGAGAAACAGCACAGTCATTTCCTTTGAATAAGCTTCAAGTGTAAAATGCATGGTTAGTGTAGTGAACTATTGTTTGAAATGGTATGTGATGGCAACACATTTCGATTCTGGACTCCACAATTTACTGGGCACGAAATGCAAGCTAACTAGCTAACAGCCCAAGTCATTCATGCTGGTGTCTGACAAAATAAATGTGCTTAATGTGCCAACATTGGTTGCCTTACATTTAACACATTGCGCCAGCCGTAACAGCTGTATGTTACTGTTTCCAGTTGAGATAATATCATTCATGATATCTGACTGGTGTTAGTAACTAAAATGACTGTTCAGTGTTTAAAATGTGGCATTAGCGATTTCGCTAACGTTAGCACGCTAACCGCTGGTGCAGTGAAAGCTGCCATTGCCATTCAAATGCATTAGTTCTGCAATGCATTGCTAACTGCCTCATGTGAAAGTTCGTTTTTCTTAACTTTAACAATGACAGCTTAAACCATTATGCTTGGCATAATCACAGATGCAAGCACACATTTCAAAATGACCATAAACAACTCCAGAAATAGAAAAAGGGTGCAATGAACGATGTAGTTGATACAATCCACGTTCAGTTCTATTTACTCTCAATGTGTTCAGTTTAACACCCCTCCCCTTTTCCCCCTCTCTACCGTAGTTTAACCCCTTCGACACTTGGTGAAATTGACAGTGTTCTATTGGGTAGCATTGCATTGCATTGCAAAATGCATTTTACATAGGCTAGTTTTTGCTTGTTTTTTAAAAATGTAATGGCAAGAATTCACACATATATGAAAGGACATTGTGTCATTTCCAAAAATCAAATGCAAAGGTTAAAAAAATGTGTTTTTTTTTGTCATTTTGCAACGCTTCAATTTTAAACAAATGTACAATACCGTGATATATACCGTGATATATACCGTGACTAAAATTATACCGAGGTATACATTTTTGGCCATATCGCCCACCCCTACTTCAGGATACCAAAAGATTTTGGACAAATCCATGCTCACGAGTCACAACCTTGTGGGAAGAGTTTGGAGCGGGCCCCGTCCTCTTCCGACACGACTGTGCACCAGTGCACAAAGCAAGGTCCATAAACACATGGATGACAGAGTCTGGTATGGAGGAACTTGACTGGCCTGCAGAGTCCTAGCCTGAACCCAATAGAATACCTTTGGGATCTCAGGAGTGGAGCCCGAGAGTCAGGCCTTCACAACCATGGTCAGTGTGTGACCTCACCAATGCACTTTTGGCCAAAATTCCCATAAACACACTTTGACTTTGTGGACAGCCTTCCCAGGGCACTTGTAGTAGCTGCAAAAGGCGGACCTACATCATATTGAACTCTAATGGGATAGCACTTCATATGTGAGTCTAGGCAGGGGAGGCAGGTGTGCGTATACTTTTTAGTAATATAGTGCATCTTTCTCTCTCTCATTCTTAAAAAGTGAAAACATATTGGTGTATAATCAGGGCACATTGAAATGCAAATTCCTCTGACACTCACAGGGCACTCTGTAGCTCTCAGTCTCAGTCCAGGGGACGATTAAGGTGCTGGGTAAAGCTCTGAGCTCCAAAACTAGAGAGCACGCCAGTGCATTACAGAGTGGAGGATAAGATCTGTGTCTCGCATGGCAGACAGACTGGGGAATGTTAGGAGGGAGATAAAAGAGGCCAGTGCTGAGTTAGTGGGGTCCCCCCCTTCACTAACGTACAAGATGTGCACACACACACACAAACACACACACACACACACACACACACACACACACACACACACACACACACACACACACACACACACACACACACACACACACACACACACACACCTGGGCACAGAATGCATAATTCTATTCAAGTAACTTTACAACCTACAGTTAGAGAATGCCAAAAAAATGTCTTTTCACTGTGCATCATAGATACAGGCCAAAAACAACAAATTGATTAACTGACGACCAAAATATGCCTTACAAGCAATTACAATGTATCCGGGTTCATCTCAATTGTAGTTAATGTGGCAATTGAATGTTAAGAGTGTGGCCATAAGACTTTCCCATTCGATGTTGCTTTGAAAACCCTCCATGTTGCTGATGACAATGTCCCCACCACCAGTGTCTACCTTTGCTGGCACCTTTGCGTCAGTGGATTAAAATATTTAAGGCTGGTAACATTTGCAGCGTGTGTTTCAATAGGCTGACAGGTAACAAAAGCAACAGCTAGGGAGTAAAGAATCAACTACCGTATACAAGGACCATGTAGCCTGCTGTGGCCATATCTTACAAAGAAGATATGTATTGTTTCGTGTGAGGGGTGAAGGGTGGCTAAGGGAAATGATAAGATGACAAAACCTAATACGAAATCATATTTAATGTTTTTGTTAGCTTCTACTCACTTCTGCTCAAATAGGAACACATAGCCAGTGCCATGACCAGTTCAATGTTTGAAGGCAATTAGGGTAGAAGTGATCATTGACATCCATCCAGATCATTCATCATTCACACACAGTGATCATTCATAGACATTCACATCTTGCACGTAGACATACGGCGCATCAGTGTGGAAGTTGTCTGTGTCTTCTCACACAGCCACCAGATTATGACTTCACACACTGCAAGGAACCCACAAAGACTACAGGCAAAGCAGCCCACAAGATAATCCTCCTGTTTCAGACAGTCTAGTCTGCGCGTGTGTGTTTGGGATCATTGTTGAAATGAATATGGCAACATAATGTGAGGCCTGTTTATTTTCGAAGCTGGATCCGATCATGTCCCAGACATGCCCATTAGACATTTTCAGTGTTCCTTTTGACAGAGCACCTACCTCAAACCACAATACCCAGTATTTTACGAACAGTAAGGTAGAAACTAGCACAATTACTAATGCGTCCACGCTTTGTAATACTCCACTGCATGCCGGTAAAATGAGAACACGGCTATTATGCATTTCATGTTTTAAAACTACGTTATCATTTGCATCTCCACAAAGTCAATATTACTAGTCCTGTGCATTCATATGTAGGCCTTAGCCAAGGTCTGCTGACAGATAGCTAACTTGGACCTGAAACAAAACGTAGTTACGAAGTCCTTCACAGAAACATTTGGGCCAAACACGCACACACTTCAGCTGAATGGCACGGTTAACACGAAGAGGAGAGAACAAAGGTTAAAAAAAATAAGCGTCAATTTTGAATATAACAATTGGTAATGTACGACGTGAAGAACAGGCTACACTCCATGCTATTTGGATCTTAGCTAGGCTGGCAGACACCCGTCGTGGCTGCCAACTGGAGTTTGTTAGCTAGCTAGTTTAGCCGGGTCCCGACGGAGATGGCTGACTAAAAATTCTAAAATGCATTCATTGAAGGAACCACAATACACATATTGATTCTCAACAATACGCGTGGCAATTAATGTACAAATAACTCACCCTGAGTCCTTCCTTTCCTGAATTATTTTCGGGACAGTTTTCTTTTGTTTGCGAAAAAATACATGTCAGAAAAAGTCGAGAGGAAAATCTCCTTGGGTCTAGAATCAGAACACAATATAGCCCAATTCATATCGGCGGCTATCATTGTAGTGATCTGTCTGACGGAGATCATCGATTAAAAACTCGACATTTTCTGAATCTTTTCATAATCCAGGCCTGCGATTGCCGTTCTCTCCCTGACGGCCGATATGGTCGCCTGTGCAGCAGTGCTGAGAGCCGTGGGGAACGGTAGCTAGAGACGAAACATGAATGACATCAACCAACTCCAATGGAAGGCCTCGCTCACGGTAGTCCCACTGCTGGAGACCCGGATGGGGAAAGAGTCTGGCGGTGTCATGGCCAGATCACACGCGTCAGATCCATGTGCATCAAATACCTTCCAGATTCGTTTAATCAATTCCGAAGAAACGCATTGTGTTAATCATATTCTGTTGGGCGTTGCAGGTACATATCACTAGCATAATTATGTAGCCTAAAGGAAACATTGATAAAAGATGGATGTGGACATGTGGAATATGATTAGGCCAAGGGCCTCAGCCTAGGCCTACTACTAGTGTGCAAAACACTGTTGTCTCAATTGAACAAAGTTTGTTGATTGTCAGATACAGACCTTCAAAATATGATCCAAGCTGTAACCTACTTGTCTTTGTCTTTTAAAGAAATTGTTTTTTTGACAGACTAGGCCTATATGGCTTTTTCCCTTAGTTTTGTCAATAGATTTAGCGAAATGACGATTGCTAATTGCGCTTTCAATAATGTCATGATGAGGATGATGATGATGATGATTAAACAACTGCACATCACTGGAAGCAAATGTAGCCATGCTGGCATTAGAAACGCTTAGCTGCTATTATAAATAATGGCCAGCAGATGTCCCCATTGTACTAATAGGCCTTTGCCCTCTCCATAGAATCCGTATTGTCACAGGTGTATGAAGTAGGCCTAGAAGTAGCTCTTACTGATGCAAGGTTACAACACTAGTGCACGCACGACCCTACATAGGTATCCCACTGTACCTAATGAGGTTCACTGCAAGAGTACTTCTACTTTACTTTACACACCTGCATAGGCTGGCTGTATATTTCTAAGATAAAAGTTAAACCGTAAACGTTAAGTTTAACCACATGGTCTTTTATGGCACCTTTTGCCATGGGTGCAAAATTATGTCATTTAGAAGCAGTCACAGTCCTGTTGCAGTAGGCCTGGTAGATATTTGGAAGTGTTGAGCTGTCTTGGACATGAGACAAGTCCACTTTTTTTACAGTCTTGGCCTTATCACAGTCTTGTCTTTTTGCTGGTCTTCTTGATTTCAGGTTAGCCCAGGTTATGTCTTCATCTATCCATTTTTTCACAAAAGGAAGTAATATCTTAATCATAATTCAACACAATTTATTTATGTAAAATACACACACACACACACACACACACACACACACACACACACACACACACACACACACACACACACACACACACACACACGCACACCGAGTTGCCACTGAAGAACTAGGCCTATCTGCTTTAAGACTGAGGTAAGCTGTCTGGTGAACCTCTGGATAACACTCGCACTTACAGTGAGATTGCTGCCGTGTATGTTCAGTTGTATGTTATGTAATTACACTTGACTGCTTTTATTACACAGCCTTGTTACAAAATAACATACTGTCCACATTTATATTATTTCATTAGTGTTCCAGTACATTGCTTTTTATCAGGCAACATCATCAAATTTCTGGATCTCCTCAGACACACCTAAACAAAGGACGGCTTGCATACAGTCTTCACATCCTTCTGACTGGGATGGAAATGGCCCGGGAGAAAGTAGTCCCTGGACATCTGTCACGTGAGTTTCCAGTGCTTGTTTTCGCTTGCGCTTTCTCGTACACCTTGGCATGTGACTTCAATGTGTGGAGCATGACAAAGGGGCATTGTTGGGCTCTTACAGGCCCTTTAAGCTCCATCATCAGCCTCCCATGGACAGACTTGACTGCACATTCATCACCGGTCCTGTCTTGCTGTGGCTTGGCAGTGCTGTTAATTATAGGGCCTAGTGTCAGTCAGTATAGGACAAAATGGAAAAAATAGCATTCAGTCACAAATATCTGAACTTGTCATTTAGTGATTTTGGGCGTGAAACAAAAAAAAATCCTTTATTTCCACCTTACTGTCATGAAGCCTACGTAGGCCTACGTACATGCAGGCAGTGGAATATTTTTTATATGTGTGAAATTATCGGACTGATTTGCTTTACTGCCACCTAGAGAGCAGACTGCATCACTACATCACTGAGAGAGCAATGCCTCCAGAAGATGCTGCCCAGTCTGAAATGAAAATAACAGAATTGATCGTTTTAAAACACAAAGTGTGCTTCTCCCATAAAACCAATAGCCACCGTCACCATTCTGTCTTTACTTACGATACGATGCAATACGATAGTACTTTATTGTCAGTTTGCACTGAAATTTTTTTTTATAGGGTATATTATTTGAACACAATAGTAATCAATGGCATTTAAAATGACAAATACAACTTCCATAGTGACAAGCCACGCAATACAGTGTACAGTGTACATATATTGTGTTATCTGTAAGACTAAATGTAAGCTCTATCCAAAATGATCACTGTTCGCTTCTCTACAGTAAGTGAGTGGGTTTCCCACTTGAGCACCTATTCTGCTATTCTGAGGGTGACAGAGCTGCATCATTTTTCTTTATTCACTGTATTGATGTGTCTTCGTCAGTTCAATAAACTGGGCATATAGCTATTCCATCAGTCTGGGTGACAGGAATATCAAACTAGGTCAAACGTAGCCTCGCGAGCCATTCACGTACTTCCGCCCAAGGATTGGCTCCAATACGAAATGAAATGGTAGTATTATGGGATGGTCAGGACCAGGCTAGGTCAAACGTATATCAAAGGTCATTTCCATCAAGTGGACAGATAGCTGTTTGATCAGTCTGACAGAAAGATAGTTACACTATATTACGCCAGCGTACTCTAGTCAGCAGAAGAGCAGAGATAGACAGAAACTTTTTACAGTATTTCTCAATTGCTTTTGGACATTTCTCGAATCTCTCGCAATTTGCAAAACATAATATTCATTTTCAAAACAGCTTTAACAAATGGCAAAACACTGTGGAAGACCTGCAAAACCGAGTCTCTTGCTCATAATCCTTAGTTTGTCTTTCAAAAACAATTTTTTGCGTCAATGAACGTGTCAGTGCCAGCAGAATGGTTAACCATTGTGTCATAGTGTATGGACAAGCTAGTCAAATGGATTTGTCATGTTGTCAATTGACTTGTACACTCTCGAGGATCTTTTCTGAAGTGAAATGTTGTTTAGATTGGATGGGAAATGTTGTAAATTCGACTTTATATTACATTGATCAGATAAGATTGTAATAGATATACATTTAGAGTATGACCTATTTATTGACAGTTTTTTTCATTGCAAAATACAAAAAATAGCCAACTCTGGTTGAGGTGTCAAAGTGCGCCCTCTACCACCCTTTGTTACTTGTCTTGCAGGCCCATGTGAAAAAAATATAGAGCTGTAAGGCAAAATAAATTAGAAACAATACACTGATACTGTATAAAGCGCACTTACTGTCTTGTGAAATTGTAGGGAAATATTGTAATTTTGCACGGAGCATAATTATAAAGGGCACATGAGGCATAGAGTAATATAATGCAGTACAGTGCCTATCGTTGTATTGTATGCCTGTTTTCTCTATCCCTTCTACTGCCTTTGATTAGAGAGAGTCAATATTTACCTGCGAGCAATTTACCAATTCAGATCACATTTATAGACAAAAATCCAATGGAATGTCCATATACAGTGCTTATCACATTATGACAGCTTGGTAAATCATTTTGCATGTGAAGACTTAAACTATGACCTAGGGCCTAAATGTTTTGGGGGGTGCGATAGTTTCATGCATTCAGTGACAAAACTTTTTGAGTGATATGACAAAAGCAATTGATAATGTACGAAAAAGCTGAGAATTGTACACAACCATTACATGGTGGACAAAAGTATTTGCTATATGCTGAAAACTATGAGAAATTGATTTTATCATGTGCACAGGTAACACCAGGAAGTCAGAATTGAACAAAACGTTTTGAGAATTATTATTCTGTGGTGAGAAATGTACAAAACCAATTGAGAAAAACTGTAAATGAATGTGCAGGCATCCTATTGGCTGAAGATAGATGAATGTGACAAAGCGCATATGCCAAAAAATTAAAGCAGTGATTGGTTGATTAATGTAAATGAATGATTGAGCTAAATGCCGTCTAATCTTCCTGGAAGAACGGCATAGCTTTCATTTCTTAAATAATGGGATCATTCTTTCGCTTATTTTTTTGTTTATTTTGGTGTAGGCTACATGTCTTGTTCAATTGATTTAATTGCTTAATTTGACCAAAGAGAAACTGGGTTCTTTCATCTCTGAAATCAGAAATGATTTCTTTATCCTGAAACTAGTGTTGTTGATTAGTTCTATGTTAATGCACTGATATAACGAGAGTGGTGTAGGCTACTTAAAGTAGCTCAGGTCTTTTGTGTGTGATGTTGGGGGTCGGTGCCTTAGGGCACTGAGATGCCAGGTGCAGCAGGAAGTGATGTAAGCTGGGTAAAGGTCGATTTGGATCATGCCTGTGGCTGCTGTCTCACAGACTCCTAGCACGACAACACCAGAACCAGCTGTATCAAGGCAAGGCAAGTTAATTTGTATAGCACATTTCATACACAGATGCAATTCAATGTGCCTCACGAAAAATAAAAGTAAAAAAAGAAAGGAAACAAGAAAGAATTAAGAGTCAAAGAAAATTAAGACATTAGTATAAACCGTTGAATAATTACAATCAAAGAAAATTTAAACCATCATTTAGAGCTGCTAAGGGAAGGCATCTGAAAACAGCTTGGTCTTTAGCATAGATTTAAAACTGTCAATAGTGTGCATTGTTTTTTTACATCATCTGGAAGCTGGTTCCAAAGCTTTGCATCATAGGAGCTAAAGGCTGCCTCTCCAGACGTTTTGAATTACCAGCAAGTTCTTCTCCATTGACCTTAGTGACCTATTGGTGCATATGAAACATATCGCTGGGCACGGGCGTAGGTTTAGGGGGGGGGCGGTTGTGACATGTCCCTACCAATATTTTAGGGATATAAAATTGTCCCTACCCATTTTTGTCGTATTATTTTAATGTAGGCCTATCGAAAATCTACATGATTAGTTTATATTTCAATAGCCGATTACAAAGTGGTAGCATTCA
The DNA here is from genome assembly GCF_034702125.1 of Engraulis encrasicolus. Lineage (NCBI taxonomy): Eukaryota > Metazoa > Chordata > Actinopteri > Clupeiformes > Engraulidae > Engraulis > Engraulis encrasicolus. The sequence continues at coordinate 745,427 of NC_085871.1, forward strand.
TTTAAAAAAACATTTTAAACTGGTTGTTCTTTATGACATGAGAGATAACCGCTGTTTATTTGGAGCTATGATGAGTGACGATCCATGTTGCCGCTTGCAAAAGAGTGATGGGACATTATACGGCCAGGAAGTTCGGTGGAGTGGTCCATGTGCTAGTGGTGCTGAAAGCCCTCAAAAAGAAAAGGGTGGTCATTAGTTGCACCGCAACTGGTGCAGCTAGGCGGACAAGTTATTTCGCCATCGCAACTAGTGCAGCTAGTACTATAGCTTCCCTACCAAAGCTCAGATGAAACCTACGCCCTTGTCGCTGGGTTCCATCCCATTTAATGAACACAAGACGGTCAAGATGATCAAGACCCAGGAGGATATCAGGGAGAAATATCAGATATTCTCTCTGACTTTGTTTGCATCTCACATGTGCAAGCAGGCACGCACACATGCACACACACACACACAAGCACACACACACACACACACTTTCTGGAAAATGAAACGAGCAACCAGTAACAAGGCGGGTTGTTCTGATTTCCAGACCAGCGCCAGGCTTAGTTCAGCAACAATCAGCACAGATTTAATTAACAGAGCTGAAACATCGGGGAATAGCATGTGCCGGTCGCCTACTATATCGCCATGGAAACTGAGATGATGTGATGGGCCTTTGTGATTCACAGGGAGCCTGCTGAGTGACACAGGCCTGCCGCACGTCTCAGCACTGTCTGATGACGTCGGCTTCCCCCACGATTCCCCACTGCAGTGCAGCATCACAGATCAGTCGCTGATAAGGGATAGAAACAACAGGCAGGTCTGCATCAACACACGCTTTGTGCACACACATGGACCGGCCACATACGTAGGCCTAATAAGAAAGCTGAAGCAGTACCATCTAAAATATGCAAAATTCATCTTTCATATTGGTTTTGTGGTTCACATTATTAGGCCTATGTATACTACTTTAACATGCAGAATTACATATAAATCGAAATGCAATATGTCTTAGGAAATGGGAAAAGGATTAGGCCTAGTTGTTACTGTAAGTACTTAAGTCTTTCTTTTCAAGCACCCAAAAAGGAAACCAGGGTTTGGAGAATGAAGGAATGGTGCAAAGCCCTGATGCAAGAGCCTTAGATCACATCTAGTTTATTATGTAAGTGAAACACAAAGCGATTAAGTGATTACACTTAATTAATGAAGTAAAGTTATAGCCTTACTTTCAGGTCAAGGTGTGGATGTAGTCTAATCCAGGAAAATTATGAATTCACCAAATGTGTCACATAGTCTAACCTTCATGCCTTGTGTGTCTTGTTTCTTGTAGCCTTGCCTATGTACTGTTTTCTTAAAGGCCCTATCACCATGAGGAAGTCATACCCATGAAACAGCATAGTTGATCGTCAACCAGATGTAGAATTCAAAATCAATGTAATGTTTGAATTGTCATACATCAAAGTGGCACTTCACTACTTTGGTTTCTTCTAGGTTGAGTTTTTGGATGTATTCATATTATCAGTATCATTCACACTAATTGATGGTTTGAATATGTCTAATCAAAAACTTCAAGTGGTCTAAAAATGATTAGGTAGATCAAATTGTCCAGGCAGGCACTGAAAATGTAATGAGAAAAACGCGTGACAGCCACATTCACCTTCGTTATCCAATACCTTGAACTGAATAGCCATTTTTAAGTAAAAATCCATGTGATGGAGATGTTCCTCAGCTTGCGTGCAACCTCTAGCTATGACGTCGTACGTGGGTAACGTGACCAATTTCGCAACACAAACCCCTTAAATACAGCCCCTCATCTGGAAACAGTTACAGAGGACAGGGAATTGCTACAGTTAATTACCCGCTTCTTTGGCCGAGAGGGGGTCAAAGATAGGCTACATACATATTATCTAAATATTTTCTTTCAAAGGAAAAAATAGGCTAAGTCTTACAACAAACGTGTTAAAATTAAATAAGATCTTGAAAATGGAGTATCAAAAGGTTACAGAGACGAGCGGCATTTGCAACGGCAAGTTATTATCAGAATTCAACTGCAGGAGCGGTTTCTCAGAGCTGTCTATCGACACCAAGAAAACACCTGTTCAACGCACCAATGAGACATCCCGCAAAGAGGAGGAGGACGAGTGTCGTTTGCCCATCTTGGAGGCGGCTTACACCACTATCCTCCAGGGTTTGGGAGAGAACACGGAACGGCAGGGTCTTTTACGCACGCCACTTCGTGCTGCCAAAGCCATGCAGTTCATGACAAAGGGATACCACGAAAATATCTACGGTAAATTTATTGAAAAACCAGTTAGTGGCCTATCAGTAAGTGCTAAGACATTATTATAACATAATTTCAAACACGTGTATGATTTTTACGTTACGTGCGTACAGGTTCCCAACTTTTGCGGATTTTTTTAAAATCTCCATCTTCGTCAATCCACATTAATGCTTTTGGTTGCCAGTGTGGAAAAAAATGTAACATTTTTGTGTGTCCCTCTTATGGAAATGGACATGAAGTGGAGACATTAAGTTGTAGAACATAACTAATTGGTTCATTTTAACGTTGTGTCACTATGTAAGGGAATCTGCCTATTCCATCTCTGTAGATATTCTTAATGATGCCATCTTTGACGAGGACCACGAGGAGATGGTGATTGTGAAAGACATTGACATGTTTTCTCTCTGTGAGCATCATTTGGTACCCTTCTTCGGAAAGGTAAGTGTTGCTCTGCTGACATTGATAGAGGGCTGAAGCTCGTAATAATAATGCCACACAGATATAGGCCTCTAGCCACAAAAAATGTCCAAAATAGTCATCTTTAAAATATATATATTTAAAATATGGCTATTTTTGTACATTTTTTTGTGGCTATATGTTTGGCTATTTGTGGTTATATATCTCAAGTCAGTTACACTTGCTAGCTTCATCTGAAAAACTAACTGGGCAAGTGTACAAGCTAAGCATTTTCAAATAAGGTGGGAGAAAAGAGATGGTCTGGCAATAGGGTCAATGGGTTTACTTGCGTGTGGAGGTAGCTATAACAGACTGTGTCTGAGGTTGAACATTGATTACCTCAATGACCCCCAGGTACACATCGGATATCTGCCAAACAAGAAAGTGGTCGGACTGAGCAAGCTTGCAAGGTAGGTTGGCATCATATCAACCTCATAGCACTCTTTATCTCCTTATTTACCTTTTACACACACACAAACGAACATCTGGACATAGCCTACAGCACACCAGACCTCATCATAGGCCTCTCAACACCCTCTTCACCTCATTATAAGTCTGCCAATACACCTCACCCCATAGTATGGCAATAAATAATGCCCCTAACTTACAACCCACCCACTCAGCCGCCTCCTTCTCAACACCCCCCAAGGGCTCCCTAACACCCCTTGGAGGGCTGTAGAGCCCACGTTGAGAAACACACACTAGCGTACATAAATGCTTCCCCTTGGGTCAAGACCTCTGAGTCCAGTACATTTAGTGCCATGAAACCAGTTTAATTGTTTGATTTGGCATGTGATGTAATACTGTACTTTTGGCCACCACATTGTGTGAATTATTGATGGGTCTGATATACGTCAATGGCTGCTCATTTCAATAATTGGACTCAGCAATGCCTTCAAGCCCTTTCACTTCCTGGATGCCACTCATCTCACATTTGAGATGGGTTAATTGTGGGATGACATGAAAATAAGGCATCTGTGTACCACTAAAAGTTATTTATGCATAGTGCAGCATAATCCCCCCCCATTGTAGTATACTCTTTGGTACTGTAGAAGAAAAAAGCATGTTCCTACCCTCATGAACTTATTTGGAGGCTTTAAATGTATTGTGTGCCGTCATTACAATGGCAGATGAAATTGAAAATACCTTTCACTGTCCTCTGCAGGATTGTTGAGATCTACAGCCGCAGACTTCAAGGTAAATTGAAATGTTAATACAAGAGTGCCTCTCTGGATGTACATAGAATCCTGTCTGAGTTTCACAATGCTATCTCGGGCATGATCACTATGTGACAATGTGATCTCTACTCCACAGTTCAGGAGCGACTGACTAAACAAATAGCCACAGCGATCTCGGAGGCCCTGCAACCGGCTGGCGTGGCAGTAATCATTGAAGCAGCGTAAGTGTTGGCTGAGGAATGTTTATATGTATGTTACATGTATAATATTTGACCGTTAAAAGCAGCATAGTACCATAGTAGTTGAAGTAGTAGTAGTAAGAGCTTACTTGTTAGCAAGTTGATTTCTTTTTGGAGCTGGGAAATGTTTCTCCATTGAAAAGGCGTCTTCAGTTCCGATTCTTCCTTTTGGATGAAAGGTGAAACAAGCTCCAAAAAGAACTTCCATTGCATACAACGTCACTTGGTGAAATATCTGTCTTCTCAGACATACTGTACACTAGTACGAGGTAATTGTTGTGCTGGGGCAGTTGAGTTTACAGCATAATTGAACACAGAGGCTCGTTTCAATAGAGTAAATGTGACACAGACAACACATATCAGACACACAATATCAGAGATAAACAGACACTATATTGAGCATTCAAAGTCCCATTGATATACTTCACCACATGTGTGACCTGGTGATTTTATAGTATTCAAACTGTGTTGTCCAACAATATCATCCAGTGCACGAGGCAGTGTTTCATGAGTGCATCAAGAGAATATATTTTCTGGAGTGTTTCTAAAGTATAGGCTGTTTGGAATCTGTCACAGGCACATGTGTATGGTCATGAGAGGGGTACAGAAGATGAACAGCCGGACCGTCACCAGTGCCATGTTGGGGGTATTCAGAGAAGACCCCAAGACACGAGAAGAGTTCTTGTCCTTAACAAGGAGTGCATGAACCAACACATTGCACGCACATGCACACACACACGTACAAACACACACATGGGTACCAGCAGAGTCTTGGAAAAAAAGGGGTTCCTTACAAGTCAGAGGTCACTCACTTTCTGCAAAGACAAAAGATCAGGAAAAAACAGGTGTGACTGTGCAGCCATATTATGAAGTGTGTCAGTATTTCTGTGTCCGTAAGGTCCTTGGTAAGATTTTCAGCAAAAGGACGGTGGTGTAACAATTTTCAGGGAGATTGTGATACTTTTTTTTTTTAAAGCAGCCATGAAACCCCTCGACACAGTGATCCCAAGGCTGTTACCCAATTCATTTCCCAGATCCTAATGCGGTTGCTGCTAAGAGTCTTCCTGAAAAAAAAAACACAACAAAAAAAACAAACGTACGGGTGCTCAGTGACGTGACAATGCACTTATGTAAGACCTGTTGTACTCTTAGGTGTGAATGGGATAAAGCCAAGCCAAACGTGTACATACCAGCAAGATTTCACTCATACAAAGCCTAAAAGCCTTATCAGCTGTTTCCCCCACCCCCTACTGTTTGGTGGCGATTTGTTTATAGTACTGGTTTGGTTCAATACATTCTTTACATGTTTTCATCATTCAATGAAATTAAGTTTTCTAAAAAATTACAGTGTCAGTCATTATCCCTATTCAAACCCTCGATCGACATCCCTATTTCCCTCATTCAAGCAGTGCCTTCTGTAAATCAGTTTATTGCATCATACTTTGGACAGGCACATTGTGTTATTTATATATTGTAATTAAAATATATTTACAATGCATGTTTCTGTGTCCCGTTTCTGTGTCCTATCTTAGAAATCGTAGAATGCACAAGCAAGGTCATCATTTGAGTTTTTCCACCTTTTCCAATAGCCTCACTTGCTCATTACAGAAAAGACTCAACTACATCATAACATTGCTATGACATTACTGAAAGCCTTACGGAATACACTAAGAGTTAGACATTACAATTTTGGTGACAGTAAGGTTATAAACAAAGACTCTGCGCAACGGCTTAAAATTGGGGCAATCATTTTCAGTCAGAATTTCTCCAAATCCAGTCATATTTATTGTCCAATCATCTTTGGTCATTTGTTGAAAGGATATGGTTTCCTTTGTAATTATAACCTGTTAATTACCTGTTGTGGTTATTTTTTTTCCTTTGTTATAATATAAACATGTGAAATGACCAGTTCAGTGGGTGAAAAGTATGGAGATTGAAGATTACACAAGTACTTTTATTACACTCGATCCAGATTTATTTAGATTTATCCACCATTAAAAAAATACAACAAATGAACACTATAATAAAGGGAGACCATAAAATAATTATCATAATAATAATAAAAACAGTTCCAAGGGAAGACAACAGCCATGACTCAGAACACACGTGAGCTCATCCCAGTCGTTGTGCTGAGGGCTCACCTCTACAAACCCGCATGGGATGCAGCGTGTTGCCTCGGGCTACTGTTGATATTTAAAGGTCATCACGGAGGTGGTCTCTGATACAAAGATACTGAGGGATCAAAGTCAGATGTCAGGGATTTCCACATCAGCAATGCTAGATATAGCGCACTGAATTGTGGAAAAATAAATTGCTTTGTGGAAAATAAAAATCTGATATTAAAGAATAAAAAACAAACAAAAATGTATTCTAATGTCAAGTGAAGTGGTGATCCACCTACTAAGATGTTTACAAAGCACTTCTAATGGTTCTTGCAGAACACGTCTGTGATGCTCAGACAACAGTGTAAGCCTAGGGTATTGCTTCTAGTGAGGGAACAGTATACCAAAACATTCAGACAGCACATTTTTGTAGCCAGTTAAGGTCCAAGGGAGTTGATGCACACAGTTGACAAACGGGGGCACATGCTGGTGAGTTTCAACAACTCCAGCTCAAGCGATGCGTCTGGGAGTTTACGTCTAAAATCTGCCATCACTTCCATCGTCTCCTCCCTTCTCAAATGGGAGCACGTCCAGCCAGTCAACTCTGCTCAGACGGAGGTCTGCTTGTAATTTTTCGTATCGAGCACCTTCTTCCCACACATGGCACAAATTCCTGTTGACGTGAAAGAACAGAAACATCAGGTACTCTGTTCAGTAGAGGTGCTTAACTCGAATCTTTGAGGCGTCCGGATTGATTGGATCATTCCAAGGAGGGTATCCGGATTAGACGGATCAATCGGATCACACGGATCACTTATTTAAAATAAATAAAAAATAATGTATTTTTTAAAACGTTTCTGCCGTTAAGTAGCTATGCGCCTCGCCTTTGTTGTTCCATTTATCAATTCACGTTGATAAATCAAAGAGTAAGACAGTTTGATCAACAAAACTCACTTTATGAATGTAACAGTTCCTAAACTCATGCTGCGATCCGACCCACCTGGGTCTCCTCACTAAACATGCAACCACAACTCGAACAGCCTTTGGCAGCAGTGAAACGGCATGTTCCTGATTTTGCAATAAATAATGTGTGTGTTTGTATTTAAGAAGACTAAAAGTCAAACATTTGGGAGCAGAAGTCTAGTTGAGCAGGGACAGTCAGGAGGCGAGCAGCAGATGACCACTCGCTTCCGCTGCCGAGTTGCCTTGCGACTCACACACTCGTGGCAAAAACGAAACTTAAGCGTTCATCCGATCCGGATCAGGATTCGTCTCACCGAGTCGCCGAGGGCGCCGCTGCTGAGTGACTCGGACGAGGGGAGTGACAGCAGCAGTGGCTTTAAAGACTGTAGCCTACGCTGTAACGCAGTGAGTGATAGTAGAGTCACGTCTGTAGACTATAATTTCCCTAAGAGTAGCCTACAGACTGAGATGTTAAAGCGTTGGCAGAGCACTATTAACATTAAAATGTAGACCTCAACAGAGTCAGAAGCACACGCATAGGGAGCGGTGATCCGCGACTCAAACACTCAATTGGCCACAACAGGCTGGACGGATCAAACAGGCTCGATGAATGACGAGGCGGGAGTTGGTTCAGTTTTACTCAGTGAGTGTTCGTGACTGAACAGCATAGGGAGATTAGAGAATGGCTGTTGTAGTCAACTAAAGAGGATATATTCCGGTTTCACAATTTCTCGCGCTGTAACTGCCATTTTGTTGACATATTAATGAAATGCCGTCTGACCCGCCTTTGGCGGATCAATGCACGACAGCCATCCGGTCTGTTTGGATGAGGTCTTGATCCGGCTCTCCAACCGGATCGTCCGGGTTTTATATCAGCTCTACTGTTCAGTCAACTCACATATGAATTAGAGTCAACATTCACATACGAATTAGGGTTAAACATTACTGGCATGTCTTCAATACCTCGAAGAATCAGGTGTGCTCAATTTCTAACACAAAATATTAGATGCGTGTAAAAACGATCAACTTAAATTGGAGAAAACCACACTTTTAAGCTTTATCTCATTATTGTTTCTTCAATGATTAATCAATAATTTGTCATCAGTACATACCTTTTTTGTAGGCACATCCCTGGCAGTAGTGGGAACCAGACTGGTGGACAGAGCTCTTGCATATTCTACAGATGGCGAACCCAGTTTTGCCTGGTTTTCCATAAGGATCGAATCTATTTTAAGACACACACACACACACAATTAAGGATGGCGAAATTTTTAAAAAAATCTAACCGGCTACTGAGCCTCATTAACCGGTGGTTAAGCGGTAATCTTAAATGATACAACGTTCCGTGCATGATATGCAGTACTGAAATGTTTTTTATTTTATTTTTCACATAAGCCTTTTGTTTTGCTGCACAGACACGACCCGTCATGTCCAGCGGCGTACAAATAGTCACTATAGCAAATTTGGCTCTGTGCCGTGGTTGCGCTTAATCGATTTCGTCATGGGACGGCTCATGCTCACGTTCATCATTTTTAGATATTGAGTGATCATATCGCCCCATACAATGAAACACCAATAACACGTGTGTGCACAGTGTCATAACAGAGGGGCGGGGGACGGTTAACCAGTGGCAGAACATTTTAACCGGTTAACGTTGATCCGGTCAACTACCGGTTAAATGGCTACCGGTTAACATCCCTACACACAATACAAGAACATGTTATGCACTGACAATGTGATAAGCGAACAATGATGATGATGATATAATGAGAACTACACACTAGATATCAGATACCATACCTGGCCTTTTTGGCAGTGAGTGCTTTGTTTTCATTCAGCTTCCTTCCACCACTCTCTGCAAGAGAACAAGACAGAACAGAAAGTCTTGATCACCATTATAATAAGTACAATGAACTCTAAAGTAGCACCTTTAAACTAAAGACCACACAGTACAACATAATGTACAAGAAAAAACAACTCTGCAAAAAAAAACATCCCAGTACACAGGGAGACAAACTCTGCTGTTAAAAACAGACTCGAGTTAAAAGTCGTGAGTGGTAAAGTGAGGGAGTGTCTGTGTCGGTCCAAATATGAAATATGTAGTGATAAAGAATTGGTTACAAAAAAACAAATACAGAAGTTGCCAAAGGAGATAGATAGCTGTGTCGGAATGTCTGAGGTGTCCCCTTTTGCCCAACAACTCCAGGGGTAGCCTACAATAAATGAGTAGGCTGGCAACACTGACCTGTTGTGTTTCTGGCACCATCCTTCCACGTATCTGGTGTGATGACCCGCCCGAGTTTCTTTTCACCTTTTTCAATGTCAACGTAAACAAAACGTGTCACAACAAAGTAGCGTTCAACAACAAGGATAAACAGGGCCTACAGCTCACTCTGGGACAGAATTCATAGAAGTGCATAACACAAATATACTGAATATCGGAAGGAACCAAAAAAGTCAGATTGATGAATATTAAACGATACATTGGTTACGTCGTGTACAACCAGATTTGATTTCTATTTTCATAAAATGATTGTTATTGCTCATGATCATTAGCACGTATGCTACGTACGTGGTCCCTACGATTATTAGTCTAGTATGAACAAACAATTCTGAGCAATAAACAAGAAATGAACATGAATAACACGAATGAGTCCATTACTTACACTTCTCACAAACCATCACTGTAATATATTAATTGCTGTAATCAAACAAAAATATGTAAGCTAATTCCTGTGAACCTAATTTTAGACTAGACCAATCGATTGTTCGACATCTATTTCCTGAATATAACGCCGGATGTTTACATTTTAGTTTTCCGGATTCGCATGATTGGCTTGCCTGTGGACTGCAGTTTTTTAGTTGGTCATCAAGCTTGTCGATCTTGTAGTAGTCCCCGCCCTGTACGAACACGGAACTGACCTTGCGCTGATCCTGTTAGGTGGCCCTTTTCCTCTCCTCATTTCTCTTTATGTTTATAGCGTATATTAGTTGGTAAATGTGTTTATAATGAATGAATTTGGTTAAATTATGCAGTTGACTTTCTAAAATCACACCACGCGTCTTTGTGGTTTCACATGCTGTTTGCCGATAACTTATCTGGGTTAGGTTAGCGCATTGCTACGCAAGCAAACGTCTGGATTTGAAGGGGGTAAGTGGCAGCTAACGTGCTGATATTGGTTCCTTTAGAAAAGGTGTATTGTGTGCATGAGCATAGGGCTTGTTATTCATAAACAGATCAAATTTGGCAGTAGACAGCAGTTTCAATAAACAGCATCGCAATACCTTCTCTGGCCACCATCCTACACAGTGCAGCTGCTCTAGCTTTCTGAAAGTGTCACTTTGGGAGGGTTCATTCAATATAAGACCTTGATGTTGAATGCTGTTAGAACTAGACACAGTATTTCATTGTTGAAGGGAGACTGCACAGATCTGCACTATTTCTGGCGTGTAGTCAGGCTAGCATAAGTCTCTACACCCTATTTTCAGTTCACTTCACTATTTTCGTGTACTGGTTTTGACAGCATGTAAGACAAATGAAACTTTATTCTCAAGCTGGAAGGTGCAAGTGTACAGATTTTAAGAGAAATATTAAATGGACAACCTAAGCTTATTTATGAATTTTTAACTGCAGACCATAGGCCTACGTTTCTCAGGGAACTCAACTATCAGTTAAACACATAAGCTTATGCTTTCCTTACCGATAAACATGATTCAGAATTATATTTTTCTTTTCTTTGTATATAACAATAACATTTATTTCATATTCTGTTCAGTGGATTGAGTGTAGTTACTGAATGTATGTATTCATGTATTGTGCTTATTTTTCTGTATTAAAAAAAAAGTATTGTTTGATCAGCTGATGTTGTTTTGTGCGTGCTCTACATAAATTGTCATTGCCCTTGTCACTGGCTTCAGCAGATACTCCAGTGACCTCAGCATGTGGGACACCGAGATCAGGGGCATGGCGTCGGCTCATGCCATCATCGCCTCCTCCATCTTTATGGCCACGGTGCTGCCGGCTGTCCTGCTGGAGAAGTTCTCCGTCTACGGCTCCCACATGCTCTGGCTCTACTCTGTGGCTGGCTCTGTTGCCGTTGTCAACATTGCTGTCTTTTGGCTGCTAGGCATCAGTCCTCCAACAAAAAGGCATACGTTGACTCACAAGGTGAAGGGAAGGGGGTTACAGGTTCTTCTAATGGGGGTTTAAGCTAAGTGCAACTGCTCAAGCTTTCTGAGTCACTTTGTGTTTTCACTTTTTGCTTTCTATGCAACACCTTTTGATATTCTAATTTACACTATACTGAATAGGTCCTTCACTATTTATATATTACTGCTCTCTGTCTCGCTGTTCTACATGACGCATATACTGCTGTATTGACCCAACACTCTGTACTTGCTTGAATGTCCTCTTTGTAAGTCACTTTGGTTAAATGTAATGTAATGTACTGGTAGGATATATATGAAAACATACAGTATGCCACCTTCACTGGTGTTGCCATTGACACTAAAAGCACTTTAGTGAATAGAAGTGCTAACTATTGAGCTTGTGCATCCATGATGCATGGGTCAATGTACAAGATGCTGTATTTTTTATCGTTTGCCATGGTGTTGTTGCTTAAATACTGCATAGCTAAGTGTGGAAATGCTTTGTTTGGTCTGTAGATGTCCAAACTGGTACGGTCCTGCCTCTACTTCCTGCTGTCCTGCTTGTTTTTCCACTCGGTGGTTGTACTGTATGGCGCACCTCTTCTGGAGTAAGTGATTGTTTTATCATCTTTGCTGTAAATGCATGAATGAAGAAATGGATTGAACGGAGGAGAAGCTGAAGTGGGGTGAAGTGCAGACTTCTGTAGGGATATGAGACAATGCTCCTCACACACACACGGGAGTGAATTGTTGTCCAACCAGTTCATGGGCACGTGACCTCGGCGGCAGAATGTAGACCCTTGCAGACGAGCATCAACGCCAAGGTATAAGCAACTGCGGGGGTTGCAAGGTTCGACTCCAGTCGCATTCATCCCACGATAGTTTGGCACCATGTCACCTTGTCGACGCAACATGACCGAAATTTGATAAGCTGAACAGGAAATCTAACCATCATGCAACATTTTCATCCAGAATTCATTGCTGGCTGCATAGGGATGTAGACGTTGATGGTAAATCGAATGGCTCTATTGCCTCATGGTACCTCCAGAGGTGGGACACAAAATCCACATCTCTGGACACTACCTGCAGAATAACTCTATTTTGGGGGGCATCTTTAATGCTTGTTAAATTTGCACAACAGTAGGCAAATGGATTCACAATCCATTTCTGTTGATTCCTAACCGGACAGGTTGGTATCACAGAAGTATGATTGACTTGGAGTTGCATTTCGTTGTTTTGGTGTTCCCTTTATTTTTTCGAGCAGTGCATTTATTGTCATTGTACATATGCCATTGCACAAATAGACCAGACGCAACTTGAGCGATTCCAGAGACGGAAGTAATTGACTTTCTATTGAGTTGCTGGTGACAGAAGAGACTAAAGCGAATTTGAGCGACTTGAGCAAATATTATGCAAATGAGCCATGATGCAATTCAGTGATAGTCGCCACAGCCAATGGGATAGCCGGAATGCGTGCATTCTGCTTTTAACAGACATATACTCTGTCGCTTCTATCACTCTTGCTGAACAGTCCAGCCATTCTCTGTCGTTTAATCTTGTTGCCGCCAGTGTATTCGCCTGGTCAGGTGTGTTTTAACCAGAAGACATTAAGGCAAGCACATCTTCATGCTGTACATACTGATTGACTTTATACAATCTCTCTCAACTTGTGTTAATATCCTACAGATATGTTTAAATCATAAATTATTTGCTCATGAGAACTGCTTTCAAGCACCAAATGTTTACTAAATGGTTACCAAATGATGAACTAGTTTTAGCAAATGTGAAAAAAAATATGTGTGCTTTCAAGCACCAAATGTTTACTAAATGGTTACCAAATGATGAACTAGTTTTAGCAAGTGTGAGAAAAAAAAACATGGTCAAATTTGTGGGGAAACTGTTGGTCTGATTGAGTCTGGATGTGTCTTAACAGAAGCGCACTGGAAACATTCTCCCTGGCTGTCTTACTGTCCACCATGACCACGTTAAGGTGCTTGTGCATGCTGGGGCCCAATGTTCAAGCATGGATCCGTGTGTTTAGCAGGGATGGGTAGGTATCTCTTTTAATTGTGCTGACATCAGTGTCCTATTTTTCCCACTTGAGAAATACTGTAATGTAATTGCACAACTAGGCTACACGCATGATAATTTAATTAATTGCCAAGCTGGAAGGTGCAAGTACACAGATTAAAAGAAAAACATGTTAATATATGGACAACCTATTCATGCATGTTTAACAGCAGGCCATAATTTTCTTCGTGTACTCAACTATCAAACACATACATTTATGCATTCAACGTGATGATATAATCTCAAAATCCTACTCTTTATTTTAATTCTCTTTTATTTTTTTTCCTGTTGCTTGACACAGTTGTGTGAATATTATTTGCTGCTTGATGTTAAAAGACACATCTTGGTTCTCCAAAACCATTGTGAATGGTAATCTGAGATTTGCCACTTGGGGGTGCTCTGAGGCCTTCACAGCGTTGTGTGCAGCTGATATTTTCAATATCATGGTGCTGTGTATTTTTTGCTTAAGTGGATATGCATTTAATTTGATACTTTTTTGCCTATAACTGACAAAGGAATCCCTCTCCACTCGTGCGTGTGTGTGCGTGCGTGCGTGTGTGTGTAATTCAGGGCTATGTCGGTTTGGGACACATCTCTGCAGATCACCACAGGATGCAGTGTGCTCGGAGCATGGCTTGGGGCATTCCCAATCCCCCTTGACTGGGATCGGCCGTGGCAGGTTAGTAGCAGTACAGGTGCTGTTGTTTTTTTGACAGAATTTTCTAGCAGACATTGTGCCAACAATATATTCATGGATTGAGTTTGTGTGGCCTTTATTGTAATCAGTGTTCCAATGCTGCTACTTGTCTTTGCGTGCTTAATGGTAGAGCAGGGGTGTCAAACTCAAATTCACAGCGGACCAAAAGACAAAGCTGGGGTGAAGTCGTGGGCCAAATTCAGTATTTATCCAAAATCGCACTAAAATTTTGCATACAGCACAAATTTTTGACACTTAAAGGTACACTGTGTAAGATTTTTATTTGTTTATTTCCAGAACTCATGCTACCCATTCTCTAATGTTACCTCTGTCATGAACACTTACCACCACCATCAAATTCTAAGTATTCATTATGGCTGGGAAAATTGCACTTTTCATGCATGAAAAAGGGGATCTTCTCCATGGTCCGTCTTTTTGAATTTCAAGTAATAGACATTTTTAGTTGCAAAAATGACTGTACTTGGGCCATACTAGAAAATATTAGTATATTACTTAGTAAACTTTCATGTAAAGATCAAATTTGGCAATAGGCAGCCCAGTTTCAATGAGCAGCATAGTTGCAGTACCTTTTTTGACCATTTTTTGAATGAAAGGGACACTACTCTGCACTTCTACTCCAGTTGACGCTGGTAGTACTATGGAGTTGTCATCATAAATAATTAAAACTTTTTCATTGACATGTTCTGTGTTTATTATTAGCTTTAGGCTATAGATACTCTAGCTAGCTGCTGTTGCTGTGTCCTCTGCACATAGTTGATGTGTAGTGTCAGTGTACCTTTGCTAAACCTCTGCAATAGATTTCCCTCTTTCTATGTTCACTTTGCCAAAGCAACACCCTTGTAGTGGACACTGGCAACTCGCTGCAGTTCAAGACTCAGTCAACATAATCCACCCAAAGCAGCACCCTGTTATCTGGCACTGTAGAATAGTATCCATGTATGGAGATGTTGACATACTTGTAAACCATGCTGTAGGGACCTAGAAAACAGTAAGACTTCTTATCTGTAGCCAAACCCATTCAGGAAACTATCATTTGTGATTGGAAACAGCAATGCTTTTTTGTCAGCAGCACACCATTAGCATGTCCGTGAGTGAGCAAGTGATGGGAGGAAGGAAGGATGTTCTCTTATGGGAGGATATGAGATTAATCAGAGAGGAGCATGAGAGACGGCTGGCTGGCTGGCTTGCTGTTACTTGAAATGAGGCTCTCCTAGCCGGCGTTTGCAGAATCAGAAGCTGGTAACCCTGGTAACCAAATCACCATGACAGTAAGGGGGAATGGAGGAATCAATCTCGGTGACATTTTTAATTTGGAAGCTCATGGGGAAAATCTGCATCTGTTGTTGGGGAAAATAGACACAGCTGACCAGGGCGTTTTGGACTGTTTCTTTGATCTTAGCTGACCGCACAGCTGTGAAAAAGTCTTTTAAAGACAAATGATGAAGAATGTAAAATGCCAAACACACTGTACTCCTGTATCAAATTGTGGTTGTCATAGCAACTGGATGAGTGTAAGATAAGAGGTTGGGCGTCGGCAGAAATAATGAAATAAAGTGAATTAAAACCAGCATATGGAACAGTCTTTATCAAATCTCACTTTTTAATGCAGCAAACTCAATATCTGTACATGTCTGTTTATGCTTTAAAGCCTGACATTTATGCTGTAATGCTTCATTCATGTTGTGCCTTGTTTATTCCCACATTCAAACACTGTAACACTCAACAAACCCAAGATTTTAACTTTACTCCACAGTCTTTGAAAAAGAAAGAAAGAAAAAAAAGACATTGAAACGGCCGCAACAATCACTTTTAGCTTCACCACACATTTTTGCATGGACTGTGCAACAAGCTTTAGAGTCAGGAAGTCGGACTGACTGGCTTCCTGCTCAGTTCACATCAGACATGACGACGACGACGACGACTCGGACAGATGGAGCCATGCTGAGTATCAAAACACACAAACAAACAAACACTCGCACGGACACAACGGAAACATGGCATAAAAGCAAGGCATCTGAAATGATGAAATCTGTACCGTATGAAAGAAGTTAGTCAGTTGTATTAAAAAAACACACACACATCATTACGACACAGTGATTCCCCGTCGTATGTATGTGTGTGAGTGTTTGTGTGTGTGTGATGGTTGGGAATGACTGCGTGGGATGAGGGACAGTGGGGTTTTCCTAGAAGCCGGTTCAGTACTAAACTAGTTAAGTTCACCTGGACGTAGGGCTTAACTCGGCTAGCACTAGAGCCTGGAGTCCTCATTTTCTTAGCTAAATGAGTCCTGCAGGCCATCTCTTTGCGAGCTTTTCGCTTCCTAGGCGAACTTCTCTAGCTTTATGTTTTAGAACCCCCCGTTGGCTGAGTTGTTGATGTTGTTCTGTGTGGTGTGCCCCCTGTAGGTCTGGCCTATTTCCTGCACACTGGGGACCACGGTGGGCTTTCTGACGGGTCTGCTGGTGGCCCCCGTCTGGATCCACTGGCATCGCAAGCAGCTTATCTACAAGAGCAAATAAATGCCTGTAGGCACAAAGAGACGCGCACACATGCGCCACAAGGCACACATACAGATAATATAAAAGCGGACTGGACTTGGACAAAAAGGATACTTCCACAACCCTCCAAGCCCCTGTAATCCCCAAACATTGAGACGCTTCGGTCAAGAGTGTGGCAACCCCCCACTGCACAGCACCCTCAGTCCTTGAAAACTGCTGCCCTCCAACCCTATTAGTCACTGAGGTCTTGTTCACAAAATGTAACAAAAATCTTGTCATAACTTAAAAACATACCATTTGTTCTGTTTGTACTATTTTCCTGCGTGTTAATTTTGTGGCAGTATGCTCTCTGGTTTTTCAACGTTTGTCCCTCTTCAGTTTTTGGTTCTGTGTGGTTCTCTGAGACATTTTAATTTTTTTTCAGTGTGTGTGAGAGAGAGATTTGAGAGCGAGATAGTGAACGAATTTTGCAATTCTTTGAGCAGAGATGCACTATTTCCTTTTTTCGTCTGGGAGTGAATAAACAATCACTTCTGTAAATGCCTGGTGGTGTGTTTGGTTTTGTGCTGCTGTCGACATGTGAGGTCATTGAGTCTCCCTGCAGAAGCCATGGATTGGATGGGATGGATATTGGGATCGCATCAACATGGTAGTCCGCTCCCAGTCCTCCTCCTCCGGTGTGCCTGTTGCTGTCTTCTGCTCTCATCCTCCCTGGCGTCACCGCCTGTGCTTGTAAGTGTCTGTCCATCTGCTCTGCTGATCTTTCCACCTTCCCTCCCCCCTGCTGAGTGTGTTCATTGCACCATCAACTGGACCATCTGCAATCCCCTTCACCATCTTCCAGGTGCCACACACACCTTTTTTCCCCTTGTGTAAACGTGTTGCAATGGCATGCCTTTGCTAGCTTTTTGTAAAGTTTAATTTTGTTTTCTGAAAATGATGTGGCCAACAGTCATTCCCCTTCTGTCCCTTCTTCACCAGTCTTCAATGGGGATCAGGGGGAATATATAAAAAAAAAACAATGAGTGACTAACCCAGCTAGGTTAACTCCGAGTGAGTTGTAAACCTCCTAAAAGAAGAGACTTTCATCAATCAAAAACAGGACCGACAGCTCTTTTCTCTTCTTCACTTGCTCTCTCCTCTTCTCTTCTTCACTTGCTCAGAGTTAACATACCCGGGTGAGAGACTAAACCCGCTGTGATCTCATGTGATGAGGCAGCAGTTGATGCAGCGCGGCCCCAGGCGTCTCTTCAGCGCGCCCTTCTTGAGGTTGTGGTAAATCATCTAATAGAAGAGTCCTCATTTTTCTGAACTAAACGGAATCTGCGGGCTATCTATTAGCAGGTTTACCACTTCCTGTTGGTGAACGTAGCCAGGTGTATCATTTAACCATGTTCTTGGAATTAGCGCCCCGCTGTGATCTCATGTGATGAGGCAGCAGTTGATGCAGCGCGGCCCCAGGCGTCTCCTCAGCGCGCCCTTCTTAGGCGCCAGGATGGCGATAATGGCCTCGTCGAACACCGTCTTCAGCCCCTTCTGTGTCAGAGCAGAGCACTCCACATAGCAGCAAGCCCCAATCTGCAGCAGGGTTACACAACACAACCGCCATCACATCTTACATTACATTCAAGATTCAAGAGCTTTTTAGTGTCATTGACAAATTTGACAACAAAATTGCGTTTGAAATACAATGTACACATACTCCTGGCCGCACTTGTCTAGCGCGCCGCCAATAAATTACATTTCGCTTTTAGACTAAGTAATTTACAAATGAGGACAGAATCAGTAGATTATGACGAATACAGGCATCACATAATTTGTGATAATATCTACTTTTTATTTGGTCCAACTCCAGTGCTTCAGATTGGGACCCTTTTCTACACGTCTACATCTTATACCCGTGTGATGGTCATAACTTTAAAGGTCCAGTGTAGTATTTGGTGTTCATTCTTTCCGATTCCCATTTTTTAAAGAAACTTTTCCCACTACCATCATTGTCAAGTGTTGCTACCTCAATAAGGGCTGACAACGACCACCATATTCCTGTGTCATTCTGGACTGTTCTCTTAATCAGGGACGCACTCTAGGGATGCAAATTATTGATGAATTCATTGTTAGTTGCTTGGCCTTATCGATCAATTTACGATTAGTTGATAAGCGGATGTTATCCCCAAATCTCAATATCTCAATGTCCTTGTCTTTTGAAGCGTGCACATTTGAACACCGCTCGTCTGGGTGTGTGTGACCCTCCTTACCTCCTTGGCCAGTTTCT
This sequence comes from Engraulis encrasicolus, assembly GCF_034702125.1. Taxonomy (NCBI): domain Eukaryota; kingdom Metazoa; phylum Chordata; class Actinopteri; order Clupeiformes; family Engraulidae; genus Engraulis; species Engraulis encrasicolus. Next base: position 764,335 of record NC_085871.1, read on the forward strand.
GGCCCTGTTCTGTTGGAATGGGCTTTTCTTTCACATCATTTAGCTTGGCAATGGTCTTTGGGTCATCTCGCAGGTCAACCTGAAATTAACCATGAACGACATTAAATTAAAAATGACGTAGAGACCATTTATTCCCCAACACTTGTATGGTCCTACTTTTCCCCAAAAAACTTTTTGTGTGGTCAGGTGTCTAACCTGCCCTCTACCCATTACCCACAGTGTATTAAACAGCAAAATGTTCAGAGGGCCATCATCATTGTCTATCGCTTAACTGAAAACTGAAGCAGCCAGGTGCGGCAAATCATGTGCTGACTACCTGCCCATGAAATGAACCCACTTCAGCCACCACACATCGCTCTCCCATTTCAGCTTATTTCTCATTTTAGCAGGCTAATACTAATTTCCAAGCCAGCTGAACCTGATCGTGTGTGTGTGTGTGTGTGTGTGTGTGTGTGTGTATGTGTGTGTGTGTGTGTGTGTGTGTGTGTGTGAGATTCTGGAGGGGTTTCAATTGTGTATGGGTGGAGGGATGGAGGGACTCTGCCATCAATCAGATCTGCATTTGTATTCTGCACAGCCTCTGCCGTGATTAAGACTGCGGCTCGGACACGGCAGTAAACATTCCTGACAGGCATGTGGGGTGATGACAAACACTCACCCACAAACTACCAGAGCCACAGCAGTATGGGCTATGACACATATAGGGGACTTAAAGGAGCAGAGAACAGCCTTAAGGTACGTTATGTATTTCACAAAAACAAAATCATTTTTCAGAAAGGAGACATTTCATGACAGAAATGGTGGTGAAGATTTTTACTTTTAGTTCTGAATGCAACTAATTCTGATTGCTCTTAGAGCTGGTCCATAAACAAGGTCAACCGACCACAGTCACATGTAATCAATAACTTGTCAGCAGAGGTACTGTAGGTGTAGACAGATGTTCTGCAGATGTAGAGACGACAGCATTACAATGTATATACGTAAAATGCTTTCATGTGTGAGATTGTGTATTGAACCAGCTCTCTTCTCAGACTAGTAGTGCAGTCATGGGATGCTTTCTAAATCAGGGATCTTGGCATGGGTCATGAAATATTCTATTGTGTAGTCATGTAGATTTCAGATGAAAATGTGGATGGAACCAGTGGACGACTTTTGGGATGCTGGCAAAGTAGACAGTAGACAGCAGAGAGATGTTCACAAGAACCCCAAGAGGAGAGGGCAACCAGACAGGTAGATATTCTATGGTGTAACTTAGTAAAAAACCTTGCAATGCACAAACTTTCTGTTGGTGCAGCCAATATTTTGTTGTAAACCTTCGTGGTGACTAGGAGGATGGGTTGAAATGTTTGGATTACATTTGTGGATTCTGTCTCCTTATGCTCATGGAGGGTATTTGCACGAACACATTGGTGCATATAGAGTTAAACCAGAGATTCTTTAAGTGAGATATGCCATTGTAATAGGTTGCTATGGGCACCTAACATGACCAGGTTCCGGTCTGCCTAAAGGGGTGTGTCATAATACTCCTAGCATTGAATAGAACAGTCCTTAGGTCTGCCTAGGTCTGCCTAAAGGGGGATTTCCCGGAAACAATGGGCCAATGGAACCTCTCTCTCTCTACTCTCTCTGGTTAAACCTCCTCCTTGTAGTGCACTTCATTTCTGAGCATATGAGGAGAGCTGAACTTGTGTGTGTGTGTGTGTGTGTGTGTGTGTGTGTGTGTGTGTGTGTGTGTGTGTGTGTGTGTGTGTGTGTGTGTGTGTGTGTGTGTGTGTGTGTGTGAGCATATGAGGAGAGCTGAACTTGTTTGTGTGTGTGTGTGTGTGCGTGTGTGTGTGCGTGCTCGTGCGCGTGTGGCATCCCACCTGGGTCCCGATGAGCAGGTAGGGCACGTTGGGGGCGTACTCCTGCAGCTCCGGCACCCACTCCTCCCGCACGTTCTGGAAGCTGGCGGGGTTCACCACGGAGAAGCAGATGAGGAAGACGTCGGTCATGGGATAGGAGAGCGGACGCAACCTGTCGTAGTCTTCCTGTGGACCAATCAGATGCAAGCTCAGATGAATAAGATGAAGACAGGTACTTGGTTAATGTCATCGCCCCCACCTCGTGCTTTAAATGTTTTTCAGTCCTACAGTGCCTGCCAACAATACAACAAATGTGATTGCCTCTGCTGAAGTGTGTTAAGTCCGATTTTCAGGTTTGACAATGTTTGACAGATTTTCAGTCGAGATTTTTGTCGTGAAGGTGATTCATTAACTTAACAATGGTTGCCTAGGTCGCCATTAGTGTGACATGATGCTCTAGCTACCGTTACCATGACGGCATAGTCACAGGTGCAAATCAACATCAGGCATGTGTATCTTTTCCTGCTTTGAAATGAGGGGAGGATAGTTGTGACTGACTGAGTGCCTGTTCCATGGAGAAGCATTTGTTGTGTATTCCCCTGTTGGGTCTCCTTGTTAACAGCTTGTGGCTTTTTTATGTCACTGCTTTTGAGGGTCTACTTCGGGCCTGGATCTGAGCCTGCGTAACAGTTAAGCCTAGATTTACACTTTCCATGTAAGAGATACGTGTGTGTGTGTGTGTGTGTGTGTGTGTGTGTGTGTGTGTGTGTGTGTGTGTGTGTGTGTGTGTGTGTGTGTGTGCAGTAGTATCCTGGTTAGATCAGATAAAGTTCAATAAGTTACTAGTTGTGGTAAAAAGAAAGGTGGCTAAATGGTTGCATACAGTGACCATAATCCACTGGCAATAAACTGTGCACACCCGAATAAAAAAAAGACAATGCTTTATTATTTCAAGGATGGTGTAAATGGCAATTATGTGTGTTTAACCTTTACTACTGTACAACTTTGGTGGCCATCTGACTATCTGACATGGCACTCTAGACGTAAAACAATGACAAAGGTTTGTCCCTGAACTGTGTGTGAAATCAATCAGGCCCAGTCAGCTACTATAAGACGTTGTGTGAAAAATCTGCATCAGCAATCTGACACTCAGTGTTCCTGCACCACTTTGACCTCTTATCAACTCACACGGCAGCTTGAAACTACAACAGTAACCTGAAACTTTACACACTCACTCGCAGCTGTCTAAATCCTTAGCTCATTGATAACAGCTGCGATGGGATCGTTTAATATCGCAACCCAATGCAAAACTATGACTACGACTATGAGAGTTTGAAACGGAATGTCCTTCCTTGGGATTAACCCCTTAAGACAAGGCATTATAAATGTGCTGTTACCAGAATGGCAATGACCAAGTCGTAATGTATTACTAAAGGCCCCATGCACTGTCATAGTAGTGAAGTACTATAGTTAACTTTCAATGTCTATTACAGTGTGCAACAGGATGTACGGTGTGCACTAAGGGGCTACGGCGTGAACAAAGGTGACAAGTTTACAATGATGTCAGAAACTTTAAACAATGCCAATGGTCTAAGCCATTATGAAAAAAAAAATCTAGTCTGTACTGTCAAGATCAACAGATCAATGTTAAAGCTGCATTGTGTTAATGTACTGTGTTATTGTGTGTGTGTGTGTGTGTGTGTGTGTGTGTGTGTGTGTGTGTGTGTGTGTGTGTGTGTGTGTGTGTGTGTGTGTGTGTGTGTGTGTGTGTGTGTGTGTGTGTGTGTGTGTGTGTGTGTGTGTGTGTGTGTGAATTTGTCGGTGGGCACTGATGTTATAAATATACCCCCCCTGCCTGTTAAAACATTCCGCCAGGGCAAGAAGGATATTATTTACGCCCTTTCTCTGCCAAACTGAAATTGGAATAAGGCAACAGATCACGCAGGCCACGTCTCAGGCTATCTCTCTCTCTCTATCTCATGGGCACATGGGGTGATATACAGCAGCTGAGAGTTGCTGCTGCATGTTGGATAATAAGCAGCCAGCCCTGTGCTGGGGGATGGCTTGCGTTGTTTACAACAGTGGTTTTCAAAGTGGGGGCCGGGGACACCTGGGGGGCCACGAAGGGGTGCTAGGTCCGTGGCAAGCTGGATGAAAAAGTATGGCAAAACAAAACTAGATTTAAAAATAATAATAATTAATGTACACCAAAATAAACAATTATATTACTGTATTGCTATTATTGATTTTTGATATATCCTAATGGGAGTTAATATACGTACAGGTATGTATCTCGGTATCTCTATCTGAATGGGGCCCTGACGGAGACATAGACTATGATTGTGAAAGGAGACAACTCATATAAAGGGGGCCTTGACTGGAATCTACATGTATATGGGGGGCCTTGTCATAGTAACGATTGGGCAGTGGCTCCCTACCTTTTTATGTGGTCTGGGATCCTACTTTGACATCCCAATTGTCTGGCAACCCCATACACTTACTGCGCCTTAACACGTCAGTTTTGACAGGACATTACCGTAAAATTGGATTTTGAAGTGGGCACCGACTGTTCATGATCCGATGGCTGAATAGTGGCCTCTTAAAAAATATTTTTCAACAAATTAAATCGTTTAACAAATTATCAGTATGCGCTTTTCACAACTACGCATTTCATGCAACCCCATCTGAAATTCAGGCGTGCCCAACCTGGTTGTTAAAACTACAGTAACACAGCAGAGTTGTAACGACATGTATCAAAGACTGAGATTTTACCATTCCACTGCTAAGATTGCAGACAGTATGCTGTGAGTTGCTCTTCAAGTCGAACTGACCAGAGGTGAAATTCAAGTTTTGTTTTAGCCAATACTACATAGACCTGTTTTGTTTGTTCACCTGCATGTGCAGTGCACAGTATACTGCATGTTAATAAGTGAGGGAGTGAGTCAATGAGAGAGGGAGCAACCGAGACAGATACAATTGAGACCAAGGAGTTTGCGCTCTAAAAGCGAAGGGGAAATGGTCTGGAACAAACAGGCACTAGTCTAATGCAGCGGACCAGTCAGTGGAGCACCCTGTCGTGCCCCTCCCTCCTGTGTGTGTGTGTGTGTGTGTGTGTGTGTGTGTGTGTGTGTGTGTGTGTGTGTGTGTGTGTGTGTGTGTGTGTGTGTGTGTGTGTGTGTGTGTGTGTGTGTGACACCCTCTCCTCCCTCCCATGCTTCTCTTTCCCACTCTGCCCCTGACCATGGCTCAGCACCGAGCAACCTGCCCAATACTGCCCAACCTGCACAGTACCTCACAATGTTCACACATGGACTGGTAGTTGTATGTGTTTGCCTGTGTGTGCATGATCTGAAATGCACACATATTGTACAGAGACTATGACATGCTTCTGCTCATGAACTTGTTTTCATCTTTAATCACGTCTAGGCTGCTCAGCTGTGTGATGTCAACATGCGTAATATCATCAGACACTGAAATGTGGTTCGTTCTCATGTGTTGCTTGAACAATGCTGGCTGCATTCCTGATAAGCAAAGGTCATGGGAGTCAGGGCGTTCTTTCCATTGTCCTAACTCAGTCCTCCCTTGTGCTTGTGGCCTTGTGATGATGTCATTGATGACAGAAGTTTAATTCAATATCTCGCAAAAGCGCAATTCAAAGGTCATTTTCTCATTTGCAATCGGGATGTTGAATGGGGAAAAGTCCCCCAAAAGTTGTTGTGGCTAGGCTGACAGCGGGGAAACTTCACTGTGTCCTCCACTGCGGCGGGGCATCGGCAAAGCGCGAGGTCACAAGCAAAGGTGGAGGACGGAAGTTAGGATAATGGAATGTACCATATGCTCCTAAGGAGGTGCCAGAGATTGTTGGGGGTCTGTGGAATTTTGTCTGTGTCTAGGTTGTGACCAAAATGATACTTTATACAAAATGACACTATAATTGGGCCGACAGAGTCTCAACAACACATCCAGCAGCATTTCCCAACCCTCCCTCATCTCCCTCATATCTGAAATCATCAAAAATATAGCCATAAAGAAGTAGCCTGGCGACACCATCCTATGTACTTCCACCCAAAGATTTTGGCTCCGCACATAGTCTGGCGAAAACCTCCTGACGGATTGATGGAGTCAACAGTTGGCTTTCGCCCAGGCTAATAAAGAAGTAGCGCCTTAAAGTTTTTTTTTGAAAAGTAGTACCTGACCCAACAGTGTCTTGACCATCTACCAGGTACTGCGGTAGGAATAGAGGCGATACAGGTATCAATTCTTTTATCATGAGAAGGGGTGGATGTCCTCTAGACAGGCTACACCCTCCTAGTGACGCAACAGTTTTGAAAGTCAATTATAATCAGGCTAGGCGTCCTCTGTCTTCTGCTCAAAATCAACCCCCACATGTTTGTCTAAATGTGCGTATGTGCTATGTTTTTTGTCTTATGCCTCAATGTTATAATATCATAATGTAGAGGCATAAGATTTTTTTCTCCTCACCTTTCCCAATGTTAGGCTGCACTGAGTCCAAGATGTTGCTGCATTATGGCGAATCTGTTCTCTGTGTAACCGTTTTCAATAGCCCTCCATTACTGCGTGGTCTGAACGTGTGAAGATGGCCACGGCTGTAATGCGTACTCATGGGCGGCAATAGAGTCCACTAATAGGGAGAAATTCTACACACTGGCCTTTCAATTCCAGTTTAAAATACCATGTGATATATCTGTGCATGTAAAACCTCAAATATGCCAGTACCACCTAACCCTAGATGTGTCTGATGTCAGGTCAAGTCACATGTATTTATAAAGCATCGCAACAACAGCTGACCAGAGTGCTGGGCAGGCAGGGTCAACTGGGAGACAAATAGAGAGGACAAGGTGAATTGAGCATGATGATGAATACACAGACAAGACATCCATGCCTTATTAAATACCAGAGAATAAAAACTGGTTTGTAAATGAGAGTTAAAATGAATAAATAAAAGAACCAAGTTTATGTGCAGTCACTGCTTTTCCCAGAGCTAGGGAGCAATCACTTATATTGAGGTACTGGTCACTCCTGCTTTTTGGAGATGGTTGACTGACTAAAGAAGGTGACGGTGATGGTGTGGTCTTAGATCATGTATGAATGTTTAGAATACTTGATGCAAGAATCCTATATGTCATGATTTGAAAAAAAGTACATGTAATTTAGCGATAGAAAGACAAGTGTTGTAAATAATGTATTGGAGGTTTTGTACGGCAGGATTTTTGTTATTGATTGTGGGGCGCATTGCAAAGGATTATGTGAATCATCACATTTTTGCAGAGCTATAAAATATGTATTTTTTCTCTCTCCACAATTTAAAGGTGCACCGAGCAATTTTTTGTAGTTTATTTCTTGAATTCATGCTGCCCATTCACAAATGTTACCTTTTTCATGAATACTTACCACCACCACCAAATTCTAATTATGACTGGGAAAATTTCACTTTCCATACATGAAAAGGGGAATCTTCTCTATGGTCCGCCATTATGCATTTACAGAAATTCCAGACATTTTTAGCTGCAAAACTTACTGTACTTTGGTTATACTAGTAACTATTGGTTTATTATTTAGTACTATTTGTGAAAAGGTCATATTTGGTAATAGGCGGCACCGTTTCAATGAGCAGCATAGTTGCAGTATCGTTCTACACAGTGCACCTTTAATAGTTCTTCATTTAGACCATCTGCTAGGAATGAATGCGATGCAGCCTTCAATCAATATTTTGTGCTCATTTAATCCATTGGCAGATAACTTATGATGATGCATGAAGTTGAACAGTAACATCCAGAACCATGGGGCAGTTGAAAAGATACACAAATGTATTTGGAGTAGCAATGGGGAGATATTGTTTGGGATGGATAAATGATTCCAGAACACAGGCAGGGGTCATTGACATTGTTAGAAGCAGACGTCAGGGTGGTACAACCACAGTTAATATATTGCCACTATTATATAAATTTAAATTATTTCTCGTTTCTACTGGATTAACTAAAAGCATATTGATTTGTACATTAGTTTTTGATCATTGTATTTAACTAATACAAGAATGCCAACATCTTTGCATGTACTACCTTGCGTATGCTACTAAAACCATCAATGACCCATAAACCCACAAGGTGTCATGGTGTCCACCCGTCCTCTTCACAAATGTGTACTGCATTGCTGTAACTGTGCTACCACAGGCAGCTGAGTGGAGTGTTTGTGTGTTTTCATTACAGTACTTGTGGAGTTGTGTCTGCCGTGGCGCTGTAAATGGTGCAATTTAGACCTAAGTGCCGCTCTCCAATCAGGCCTCCGATCCTGCAGTGAGAGGTGAGGAGGCAACAGAGAGGGAACGGTACAGTCCAGCTGTGCTCTGTGTGTGCACATGGATACCAAAGACTACAGAATCTTAGAGCGCAAAAGTGAGGTCGTCAAAAGGCAGTGTGATGGACATTTCGGATTTCCCTCTTTGTAATCAAAAGAAAATCATTACTTTTACACATTAATTAAGGCGAACTCTGATATCAACTGAAAATGTATTAAAAGGAGTGAAACAAAGAATGAAGATATGAGAAGGGTGGTGGTCCATGTCAATCATTTTCATATTTGACTCATGGCATTAGTCGCAGTGGTGGAGGTCTCCATTTTTACATTTAAAAGCCTGTCTCATAGATTGTGGTATTTTGAGTCAAGCCGGGGTGTGGGCATATTATAACAATGTAACAGTACATACAGTATAATGCTATATAACATAAACACTGTTACAACTTCTGAACAAACTTCTCATCAAAACTATTATAATGAAAGACAGAACAATATCATTTGGATCATGTTCAAAGCCATTTCATCACAAATTGTTTTTAGTTGTATTTTTAGGAATGATAAAAACAGTGCAATCAATCAAATTAGTTTTAGTGAATCGACAGAGCTCTACTGCAAGGCTTCTGTCTCTCCTGTGATCTCAGTAGGGTCTGCTACATCGAGCATTGAGATGCAAGCTACACAGCTACAAGCTACAACATGGCTTATACCTTTGAAACTAAAAATGAAATAAAAATGTCCTTCAGTTCATCCTTGAAAACCAACCTAAATAGTTTTACTTCAACTACAACAATTCTCTCTGTCAAGAAAGACAAGCTAGTAGACTGTCGTCAATTTAGAAAAGATTTATTCATCCTCAAAGTCGAGCTGCATGTACTGTACTCCAACTTTTCAAAGTCTGCACAATCATAATAGCAAGGAGCATGGGTCAGGAGGGCAACTGGGGTTAGTATTATTGGTCACGCCCAGGGGTGTAACGCTCCCCTCCCCTGCCTCAAAATATATGGCAGTCCTGTGGAGCTCATCTGGATAGATACCCACAACTACCAAGCACAACCACAACTGTCAGCAGCATCAACAACCCCCCATCATTTGCATCTTTTATTTTCTTCTTCTTCTGCTTCTTCTTCTTCTTCTTCTTCTTCTTCTTCTTCTTCTTCTTCTTCTTCTTCTTCTTCTTCTTCTTCTTCTTCTTCTTCTGCTTCTGCTTCTGCTTCTTCTGCTTCTTCGAGGGCTTATGACCCACTTCTTACAAGTTGGAGCCACATGTTCTGGCGAGGTCCACGAAGAGAGAAAACGAGAGGAAATTTGAAAGGGATCCTTTGTTCCTTTGAGTCCGCAGTCATTATTGCAACCATACTTGCTCTGACCCCTAACGCAGCCCTCGGCTTCCACTGATCAAGCGCAAGAGGCAGGAGGTCTAACGAACACCAGCTGTGAGAAAAGTTTGTATGGTGTGTGTATGTGTCTCTCTCGCTCTTGAGACTTCTTTGAAATCAAACTCTGCGTGGCCACATCTTGACTGTGGCTTGCATCTGGGCTGTCTCCCGACGGAGAGTCGGAAGGGAAAACAGCAGCCACATGTTTGCCTGCCTGTAGCCCCCGTGGCAAAGCCCCTCTACCGTGCCTCAAGCTCCATGCAACGTACACCAGTGTTTCCCGCATCTCAATACAACTTGTTTGTAAGGCAAATTTAGAAATTGAAACAAAATTGCAAAAAAACACAATCATTTAAGGCAGTGGTTCTCAACCTTTTTGGAACAAAAGCCTGCTGGACCTCATCATTAGCCTTCCAAAGCCCCCTTGATCTCATCATAAGCCTGCCAACGCCCCCTTAGTATTAAAAAATAAAATGGACTAATGCCCCCCAATGGCAACTAAGCACCGCCCCCTCTCAGCTGTATCCTTCTCAATGCCCCCTAGGGCCCCCCAACACCCTCTGGGGACTGTAGAGCCCCCGTTGAGAAACACTAGTTTATGGATTTAAGTAAAGGTGGTGAGTGTTAATTGTCAATTTCCTTATCTGTAAAATGTTAAGGGAAACCGCCTTGCACGCACACTGTGGCTTTACTCGCCCTAAGCACTGGCCTTCCACTCCATTAGATCTCTCGGGGCAATTTGGACCAAGTAAAGCAGAGTACTTTTATTGATCCCGAAGGAAATTAAGGTGTCTGTAAGCTTACATGAATACACAAATGCAAAATATATACCAAGACCTAATAGTTGAAGTGAAGCTAGTGGGGAGTGTAGGCCCTAGTGTACAAACATAAATGTTGATACCCACACTTTTTTCACATCACAACAATCAATATTCAGTTATTGTTATGCTAAGGTTATGGACAGTTTCCCCCTCTCATTACTAGGCTACATGTAGTATATGCATCTGCCTGTTTTGTAAAGACAATATGAGCGACACTAATTATAATTTTAGTTATGTTTTAGTTATGTTGACTCACTGGAAACTATCAAAATGAAATTGGGTTTTACTTACCTGACCAGCTGTGTCATACAGTCCCAACAAGTATTGTTTTCCCCCAACATTTACACTGACTGGGGAGAAAAGCACACACAATTCTTGGTATTCAACCAGCAACCAATTTCTTTGACATTTCAAGTGACACATGTTTGCACTTGCTCTACCATGCAATCGTGCCTTGCTATGCAAATTAATTACTTGTAGTAAACAACTATGCAAAACGGCTCACACAGACTGGTATCAACATCCATTGGCTCTGTGAACAGTTTTGCGAAGGAAGAAGGGGGTCGCTGTTATGGAAGCTCACAGGTGGTTTTAATAAGAACAGGACCAAGAACAGTGACTAGAATTTAACACGCACCGTTTTAATTGCCCAAGTGCTCAAGAATAATACTTTTACGCACAGGTGTGCGCAAAACTACTGTATATTTGGGTACGATAACCTGGTAATGTTACAGGTTTCAAAACTTCAATCTGAAACAATCACTAGTTAATTCATTTATTCAGTTGTGTCATAAACAAAGAATTATCATTCATGACTTACCTGCGTAATGATCAAATACCGTAGGCACGTACTCTTCGGGAAACGCGTCGTTTGCATAGCTCATTAACAGGCAAGTTTTCCCTACGGCGCCGTCACCGACAACTACACATTTCAACATGATCGTGCCAGTCCCGTTTGCCATGACTCACACAGAATAACCATTGTCAGGGGCTGAATCTCTCTCGCTGATGTGGAGTGAAACCTCTCCTGGCCTCAGCCGTCACCAGCGTCCCGCCTGTTGTGCACATCGCAGGGATGTGAGTGCAAATGCCATCTCCTTGCTACTCCCTTGGCTATCAAACTCAGCAGAGTGTCTTTTCTTCTCCCTATGCGCACACAGAGATGCAATCCACACGTTCCCTGTCACTGACAAGCACCCAGGCGACATCGACCAAGCTCCTGTGATCGGCACCCTGCGCCCGAACTCGGAGCGTCTACAACCCAGCGGCGCTTTCTTGCGACCCACATTCAGCACACGCTCTGGCACCAAGTCTCACCTCCCTTCGGTCCCTAGACTCTGCTGGAGCCCGCACGAGCTGACTTGCAACAGAGGCGGGGTAGGCATTCTGAACAAGGGGCTGTGTCCAAAGTTCCAAAAAAATAATCCGTCTGGGGATCCCTCTGCTGCATAGGATTGCATTGAACAGCTGTAAACGAGAACTAAAATTAGACTGCTATATAGTGGTTAGGCCTACAGTGGCCTATGGCATTTAAAAAGTCCAGCGTGATACTTGGACTTCTCGCTCTTATCGCATTGCACATCTGTGTAATCTAGGCTGATATTGCAAATACATTCGTTTGTTCAGCCATTGTCCTAGTGAAAATACAGTCCATATGGTAATTTGGTTCCGTGTGAATAATTTTATTTTATTTTCAACAATCATTTATGACGACAATGCAGCTTTTGTCTACGCAGATATTTGTCTATGCATGTGGACATCACAATGTGTCAATCTAATTTTATTTAGTTGGACTTTATTTGCAAGAAGAACTTTGCTGACTCTCCCTAACATCTGACTGCGGTCCAATCAGCTGGAAGCGAGCTGAGCTGCTCAAAGATGCGCTGCTGGATCACTTTTGACAGCTACTGCAGGAGTCACGTGATCAAACAATTACCTCATACCTTTCGTGGGCGCGCGAGCGCGCGAGCGAGGGGTGTTGTATTTGAGTAGGCATGCAGAATACTCATCAGACCGACACCTTTTAAGTTCCGATTGTTTGGTGATCCAAATCACCCGCAGACTACGGGAATTACCTTAGTATCAGGTTATGACACCAAATGCTATTTGTAGCCTATGTTATTATAAACAGACGTCGTGTTGTTTGAAATTATTTTGCTGCCCTTCTGAAATGGGAGGTACTAATGTTGTCAGTTATACATGTATTTCAGACTGGGGTGTGCAATAGATTAATTTCAGACCTATCCAGATTTTAGCTATAATACATTTATTACAGTGGCAACCACACCCACTCTGGTCACACAGAGTCGGCTATCTGCAGGTACCATACCAATGACATTTGATATCACCAACATGATAGATTCGTAGTGATGTGCAGTGCGCAACTCCGCTGTTGCACAGGGACTAACTATTGCTACAGTGATGGTAGTGCAGTGTTTTCATTCTCAAATTTGTGGAGTGCAGGGGGGTTGGTATGTCCAAAAAGGGCGGTGCAGTTGCTGTGCGTCCTTTTGAATGAATTAGGGGCTTATGATTTCATCACAGCAGCTCAGAGGCACAGACGGCTGGTGGTCTGTGTATTCTAGACCAAGCAGTTGATAGGCCTATATGTTGATTTGCTGATGCCCAACTTACTGTCATGTGTTTTTTTTCTCACACAATATAAAAGTCACACAGCATAGTTGCCTTACCCTCATGAGAAGATCCTGCCTTGTCATAGCATAAAGGACCAAAGCTGTCATTTTATTACATTATTACAGTAACTAGCCTACAGTATTCTTGCAATAAAAGCAACATTTTGGAATGCAGTGCCCTGAATACTACGGCATACTACTCTTTAATGCAGAAGTGCAAAAGTTTGGATGCAAAATATTGCAGTCTTTCATTAAAATTGAATTTCATTCTGCTCTGCACTGCAGTTTGTTCCATAAGGTTAATGGCAACATCTCTGACATAGCCACTTTGATGTGGAAATTGACTCTACCTAAAGAATTATTGCAATGAAGTTAAGCCCATTTCCATTGAACTGGATTGATGATGCTAATTAATCCCTTGCTTGAGAATGAATGCATAGTGCCTGATTGCTCAGCTTCCAAACAATTTGATATTTTACCATTCAGAACTACAACTTTGAAATGTTGCCAAAATGATACCCCCCAACACTGTGTTGAAAAATATCTAGTTCTTTTGTTTTGTCCACTGCAGCTTCGTAATAGTTGCATTTATGTAGGCACAGCAAACGCCTGGAACAAAAGCAACAAGAGGTTTGAATGCACTCTGGGTCCCTCTAGTGTTTCAAAGCTAAACCCTTGAAACAGCTCAAGAAGTAGCCATTAGGCCTATTTTTAGAAGAAGTAGAGACACATTTTAACTTATCTGACCCCCAATATTAAATGGCCACAGGGTCAGGAATAGTTAATTAAATTGGTGTATTGAACGTCAAAGATTATAACAGGTTTCCTTAATACTCTATCAGTTCAATTAGGTTATGCTGTTCTTTCCTCAATCTCAAGGCCTAGTTTCCACCATCCTGAGCCAATCCATGACTATGGCTAAGTATGACTAAATATCATAAACTCTATTTAAGGAAAAAACGTCAATGGTTTTTTAATGAATATTATTCCTTTTACAGTAGTCAAAATACAGTATGTCACAGCACAACCATTTCCTTAGTATTCTTCCAATAACTTGTTTGCTATGTAGGTTGAGGTGTTATAAAAAAGGCTGTGTGAGGGGGAAATGGGGGGTTTAAGAGGGGCCTATGGATTTGTCCACATATTGAACAGCATGCTGTCAGGAAGACAGATGACGAGTGAGTCATGACTTGTTTTTCCTTTTGGCACCCCGTAAAGTACACCATTATTTATTTCTGTGTCTCAGATGGCACAATTGGGCACTTCAGGCACTATATTTCACTGCGTAACTAATACGAATACATAGTGCCTGAAGTGCATAAGTACGCCATCTGAGGTTTCAGAGTTGTTTGGAGGCTTGAACACTAGAGGGCGCTTCATAGTGCTTACTCTGAACTAAGTGTCACTGATTTGCCATAAATGTATTAAACATGTAATTTGGAAAGAAAAGTGTGCACACACATGAAAAAAAAATCACTCATCTTAAAACATGATGGATGCACGCCAAGCACCATTCACATTCATGTTGTGGCGAGTAATGCACCGAATGGATATGTGTTTGTGGCTTGAAAGCAATTGAGCTAGAACTAGACACCCATGCTTGGTTGTGTTTACGAGGTGGTTATTTCATATCAGGTCACACAATGTTCTTCAGGGCCACGGTAGCCTATATGAAACATGACTGAATTACCTTGCCTTCATTGCAAGGTGATCTGTACCCAAAATAAGTGTTTGTCTGCAGTCACTGTTAGATGCCCAGCTTCACTCAGCAAGGAATCTCTGGCACATCTGTTCACATCAGTCCTGGCCTCAATCACTGCTGGAGAAAAAGGATACAAGGTGACCTGCATGATATAAGAACTGATAGTGTCAAGGCACTTTACGGAGATGTTGATACAGATCAACCAATTTAAAATGTCCTCTAAAATGTTTCCTAAAAGGTGTGAATGGTCAAAATGATTATTTTGCTGAGGTGAGAAATATAGACCAAAGTAAAACATGGTGGATAAAAGCTGATCATATAAACTCACAGTTTCAGTAGGCCTACGATATTATGGACATTCATGGCATTGTTAAAGATGTTTGATTTGATGTAACATAGACAGTATAAGCGACAGTTATTAACAGTTGAGCGTAGAAAGTATTGTAGGTAACCGTATTGACCCGACTCTGAATGTATCACAGACTGCGCACATTGTTACAAACACAATCAGACAGTGCAGATCAAGAGAGAAGACCTGCCGTCCTGAAGCATATACGTTTGTAAAAATAGAGATCCTGAAAAGTACACTAGTGAAGCTATTCCGACAGGGAAGAGGCTGTACTAGAAGCATAGGAGATGTTTGTGGTTACAAGAAATCATACGCACAGACAGGACTGATGATTGATAGGATACCATAAGGAATGCCAGTGTCTGTGGCACCCACTTCATATCTGAAGTTATCGTGAGCATCCCTTTTCTTATTTTCTTTTTGGCTAGTTTCTTTACAAATGTGCAGTACACTGCCGATTTCGCTCCAACAATGCGCGCACAGTCCTATTACATCACATCTGATCTGTGTACAAACAGTAAAGGGGTCTATAAGTTAGTAACAATTTTCCCTTAATTTTTCTACCAGCAACAGCTGTCTATGAGCTATAGTTATCCATGTGATTTTGGAAATGCACACTGTCCATCATCAGAGGACTTAAATAACCACAAACATTTAACGGGTTGACTGGCGCCATGCAGGTTAGGCCTACAATAAGCAAATTTTCAAATCCCTTGGGGAAGCGAATTTGCCAATCCCATAATGACATGGTAAGACTGGACAGGGATAGTCAGTCAGTACGCTAATTGAGGGAGCAAGTGAACGGTGACTCATAGACTACAAGCAAATTACATGCCATGATGGACCATTAGCGATTGGTTAAATCAAATGCACATTTCAAACTTCAACAGAGTTCACTCCTCCCACCACTAATCGCTTCTCGGTCATTACAGACCCTCTGTATGAGTGAAATTAGTAGGAGGGTAGGATAAGACCAGATAAAGTTGTCATGGCAAAAATCTTCTTTCTTTTTTGCTTATGGTGTTTGTTTTATCAGTATTGCAACAGTGGTACATTCTAAATATTGTATTTGTATTTCAAACTCAGTCAAACTTTGTAGCCTACTTGTACACGGTCATCCTTCATTCAGTGTACAGGAATGATTTTTTTTCGGGACAGGCATTTAATATCCGGGACAATCAGGAAAAACCTGATTAGTATACACAAGTTGAAATGCAGTCTTTGACATATGTTAGAGCAGTGGTGGGGAACCTTTTTCACTCGAGGGCCCACTTCACATTCCTCCAAGGGCCGTAAAAGTCCTCTGAGGGCCATACTATGAACACAAACCAGGATTTCCCCCTGCACTTCAGGCCTATATTGAAAGCAGCCACCTTTAAAACAGACCCCGCCTTCTCTAGGACCCCTGCAACTTAATTGTATTGCAAATGTAATATCTAACATTCCTTTACAAAATATGTCATATTTCATAAGCATGACTTTAAAATTACCCCTGTTTTAGAATCTGCCACACAGAGATTTTTTTTGGTTTTCCTCTAGTAGAGTGTTGTTGTATATCATAGAGTGTGTAATTTTTTAAAATCTTTTTTTTTTCTAGCAGCAGCATTTTCAACCTGGTAGTGCCTACACATATGACCTTATCTCTGCTCCATCAGATTGCTTTTTGAACTGAGATTACATTACATTACATTATTACATAATTACTAGATGGCCCTCATACTGTATATTAGATTCCAGTTTCTATCTAAGACGTAATAGATCAGTAGTTAGAAACTTGCTCGTCATGACTTGTGGAAATGAATGGCGAAAGTGAACATCTTCGTCATACCTCGAGGAGATCATATTTAATCACCTCTGTCATTGCCTCATGCTTTCAAACTGATTTTGTTTCAACAGTGTCCACGAGAATACCGTTCCTAAAATACACTCCTTCCTCGCCCCTGCCGACCCCCCAATCCTCCCTCAGCCCACTCCCCTGATGTGATTTTAAGGGCTCTTGCAGACAAAAGAGTCCCCAGAGTCTCTCCTTAGATTATTTTTGGTGCCGGGTCTATCAGCATCCTCTGTCCGTGTCTGGAGATTGACAGGACAAGTGTTCCCTGCATGAGATGAGGTAAAGTGCCCACATTACCCCCCGCCCTACTCCACCCCACCGCAGCCCTCAAACACCAACACCCACTCCCAATGCCACATTCCACACTCAGAGAAAGAGCAACCTCAAACCACCCCCCTCTGCCCTCTCCACTCCACTCCTCTCCGCCTCCCCTTCCTCTGAGCGCCCCCTCCCCACCGCCCAGCTCTGCGGTGCGGTGGGGTGACCATGTGTCTCATCTGAGCACCGCTAGAGTCGTGATTGCTCCTTGTCGAGAGGGTCGCGCTCCAGGGATGGCCAGAGTCCACTGAGTCCCGGGGGTCACTCAGTGAGAGTGGAAGAGAAAGAGAGAGAGAGAGAGAGACAGAGAACGATACAGAGAGTCATAGAGTGAACGAGTCAAGTCGTGTGGAAGAGGGCAACAATGGTGGCCGAGGAGGTGATCGTGAGCTTGTCGGGGGGAGCGCCATGGGGCTTTCGGCTCCAGGGGGGAGCGGAGCAGAGGAAACCACTTCAGGTGGCCAAGGTAAGAGGTGTGTCTGTCAGGCTATCTGTGAGGCCTAGGTGTGGTATAGGTGTGGCACTGCTGCTGTGGTCATGATGGCTGACAAAGCTGTGTTATCCTGTGTGTGTCATCCTCATTGTAGTTCAGTGGCATCCGAGAATTGTGATGTTAACATGTCTGTTTTCATCGAGTTCTTTTTCCTTCCTGTGGGCGATTTGCTTGTTTTGGGGTTATCTTGTGGATACGCACCTGTCTGATTGCAGAGAAACACTCTGAACGTTTGCCAGATTTAAGCTGTTTTTGTATATAGAGATTGTTGTGAGATTTGGTTTGTCGAGTACATTGAATTAAATGAACGACTCTCACAGAGAATCCTAAATGGAAATGAATGAAATACAAAGTATTCATAAAGATGAAAATTCTTGTCACTTAAAATGTGTTACAGAACATTCACAGATAAATAATACCACACATCTCAGAGCTGCCACATAGGCCTACTCAAGTCAGCAGTGGGCCTTTCAAATGTTCCTGTTGTCCCGCTAAATGACATTGTTCCCAATCTGTCAAACTGGAATGTGTGGTAAGACGCGATAAGGCCACGGAATGGGGAATAATTTAGGTCAGTCTCCTGTGGTCAGTGTGCCAGGCACAGGCCAGAGAATCCTGTCAAGTGTTTCCAAGTGTTTGCAGCAGACCCAGTGTGTTTTGGAAATCTTGTTAAAACCACTTGTGATATACTGCCTCTGTTTATAACCACTGTTAAGGACAGTAAACTAGGTTATGTGTTGGGCTTATGCAGATAGTGCCGCCTGCCGAGAGAGCAGAACCCCAATTGGATCGTGCCACCCTCTCCACAGTAGAGATAACCATGCCAGGCCTCTCACACAACGCTCTTAAAGTCTTATCACATTTGCTCAACACTTGCTTTTTTGGGGGGGACACTAAAATGTCTCTCAAGATTTGCACTTTCACTCGCACGCTAAAAGTGGCCCCAGAGAAGGCAGCAGTGCAGGACAGGGCATCATTCGAGCCATCCCATTTTATTTATACATGTGGCAAAATCATCCTGGCGTGTGTGTGTGTGTGTGTGTGTGTGTGTGTGTGTGTGTGTGTGTGTGTGTGCGTGTGTGCGTGTGTGCGTGTGTGCGCGTGCGTGCGTGCGTGCGTGCGTGCGTGCGTGCGCATGCGCGTCTGTGCGCGCGCGTCTGTGCGCGCTGCAGTCTGATCAAAACAGCTATTTTGGAATGGTGATCTGTGGCAGAGGACTGCTGGCTGGCTGGCTCAGGACAGACAAAATAATATATGACTCTAGACCAGCTGCCCCTCTGTCTCTCTCTGTCTATCGCTCTTCTTTTTTGTGGCTCTATCATTTGCTCTCTCCTGCTCTCTCTCTCTCTCTTTCATGCAGGGGGTAACGGCTCTCTGTAACCATCAAGCAAACATAGCTCGGCAGCACATGGCTACAGTTGGCCGCGCTCCCCGTCTCTCTCTCTCTCTCTCTCTCTCTCTCTCTCTCTCTCTCTCTCTCTCTCTCTCTCTCTCTCTCTAATGTATGGCTCAGTGCAAGGTCACCTCTGAGCTCTGGGCTTTTTTATCAGCCGTTCCATTTGCGGAGGCCTCTTTTTCCATGCACCACCCGACACACACACACACACACACACACACACACACACACTCACACACACACACACACACACACACACACACACACACACACACACACACACACACACACACACACACACACACACACACACACACACACACACACACACACACACACACAGTAGCTATTCTGATCTGCCAGCCATTTTGATAGCCAGCTTTTTAATGTCAGTGTGTGGAGTGGGGTCACAACGTACAACCTCAGCCTTTGAATTGCATCCAGAATTCTTTGAACTATCTGGTTGCATCAACGTCGATATAATAGTTCGGGTTTGTCATCTAAGTCTCTTTTCCCTCTGGCTGGTGGATCAGTGTCATTCCAGGCAATCGACTGTCCCAAAGCGCGAAAAAAAAAAGCGGAACAGGGTCGTGTTTTCCCCCTTCAAATTCCTAGAGTTCCTAGAGTAAGCGGACTACATTTTTAATACTCAACCTGTCGGGCCAAACGGACAACTGTTGGATGGCCCCGACGGCTGAGCCCCCTGTATTTTGGGCTCCTCTGGGAACACATGGTGAATGTGAGGCATGCCCCCAGCAGCTCAGGCCCAGCCATCCAGCCACGGGGGTGGGCAGCTGTTCCTGCTGGCAGTACCCGGTGCATTTTGTTCCTTCCATCTGCACGCCTCCCCTCTGTGCTGCGCTGCACTGACTTACCAAGGTTAAAGTCTGTCAACCGTCCCATAAAACTTCATTTAGTGCTCTGAGCTGACCAAAAAAATGTATATAAGGGGATTACAAGTTCTAAGTCTGTGTATATTTGATTATACATGGAATTCACCTGTCACAGTACAACGTCACAGGCCATGCTCATGTTCTAGAAAATAATTTATTATGATTAAATCCGTTGCTCGTAGATATTCTCACTCATCCTACTCTGTTGGTTGTAGTGGGTTTAAAATCTGTACTTGTACCCTATTACCCCAGGTAAATAATGATGAAATCAAAATATATTGTAAGGTTGGGCTCTGAATCCATATTACACTTTCCTTTCACTGATCTAGATCTGATCTGATCATTTTGTGTGATGTTTTGATTATTTCATGTAAGCCAAATATTACTTAGGGAGAGGATTTTTACGTGTATGTCAAATTGGGGCTTCTCTGACATAAAAAACGAATTGCAATACAATAGTCAGGTTCATTACGTTTGGATCTGAACCTTTCGCTGGATTTTTATGGGGATTTGGAAAACTATACATTTTTGAAAAGTATATTGTATAAGCAATCAGAAAAAACATGTTTCCATTTGCACAAATGTCTGCATGGCGGCCATCTTGGATTTTTCAAAATGGCTTCCGAAAAACCATAATTTTGCAATATCTCAGCTTCTGAATGAGCTAAAACATTGATTCAAACTGCTAAACCTACATTTTCAGGGTCACTGAATCTAGTTTTAATGTTCTCAGACAGTTTGTTACCATGCTAATTTATTTTAACTGGTGATTTACTGTATAGTATCTACAAGTAGATGCATATCTGTCAAGCCCACCATACAAAACATCCCAGCTAGAATGTGCAAAACAGTTTACAGTGTCCAGCATTGTGCTGTATATATCTAAGCTTGCCTGTGCAAAGCTCATACCAGCTACATTGTATCCAGTAAACAGGAGCAGTGCCATGTAGTGAATATATTGAATGCCAACAGGCGTTAAATGTTTGCCTTTTGCCTTCCTTCAGCATGCATGTATTTTCTGTATGATGATCCTGGAAACTGACTGCAAGACACATTTACAAATCAAGTAATAAATAGGTGTTATTAATATTGTTAATGCACATACTGTCATTAACTGGTGTTGGTGATGGTGGTGGAGTGTAATGGTGAGGGTTCTGTTTGCTGTTTGTTCTGGTTATAATCATGGGTGAAGAGCATCGAGGTGAACAAGAGGCATTATCAAGCATTTTGAGCTCATTAACTGGAAGCTGTGTGTTCTATGCCAGTCTGACGATGCCAAAAGGTGGCTCTGGTCCAGAATCCAAGATTAGACGCCGATGGACATGTACTGGAAGTAGTTCAAGAGGGGGCCAGTCTGAGTGATGGGGGCTATGTTAAAATCAAAAGACGACTGCAGAACTGCACTAGACAGGCCACACCCTCCCAGTGATGCAGCACCTTCAGCATTGCTTCTAGACAGGCCAAGAGAAATGTAAGTATTGTTTCTGATCTCAAAAAAATCGGGAACTCCACTCACTTGGTCAGTCAACCAGTAGCAAACCTAAGGAGGCAGATCAACCATGCCGTTTGGGAAATGTTAATTGTTATGGACTTGGTCAGACCAAGTCTCGAAAAATGACTGAAAAATGACTGACCCAGGCACCTCAGCATCTGATTCTTCTCCACCATCCACAAGATTTCGTACGAGTCCACTCGATAAGAAACCATGCTTCTTCTACCAAAAGGACGATAGTGAACTGCTTTATCAGGTCAAAATTGCAAATGGTGGTAAAACTCTAAAGGCTGCTGTAAAGTCCCAGAATCCCACCCTGAAAACAAGAATGACCACCAGCATCTCAGCAGATGATGCACATTCAATTGCTGTCCAATATCACAAAGATTGCATTCAGTAGAAAGTGGCTGAAAAAGAGAATCCTCACAGTCTTGCCATAACTGAAGTCTGTCTGTTCTAAATGACCGAAAGAAGTCAAAAGCCCCTACTATCCAGAAGCATGTGAAGAAGACATGGTTCATGCTGCAATGACAACTGATGAATATGATAACATGAAAGCAATTTACAAAGCAGCACAGGTGACAAGGACGAACATTGCAACCTTCACCAAGACAGGCCAGGGAACAGATGCCATACAAGTATCCAGCAACATCAATGATGTCCCAGCTGAACTGTACAGACTAGCAAGGGTGTGTCTCTCTTTCGGCCACTTTCTACTGAATGCAAGTTCATGATTGTCCAAGGCTTCTGAATCAAGCATGTTGACATACATTTTTTTCAATGATGTCCATGCTTTGTTTTGTGTTTCCACATCAATACGGTTGATCAGCTCAAGCAGACATGTTAACGTCAAGGCTTCTTTGAGAGTTGTATTTCTGTCAGGCCTGGGTCTCGCCGTACATGACACATGTTTTGTCCCACAATCTTTGTGATATCATACATCAATTGCATGTGCATCATATGCTGAGATGCGGGTGTTCAGTCTAGTTTTGAGTGTGAGATTCTGGGACTGTTCCAAAGCCAAAGACTTTTCCGGCATTTGCAGTTCTGACCAGATAAAGTAGTTCACCGTCGGCCTTTTGGCAGATGGAGCTTTGTTTCTTGACGAGTGGAGTGGAGAATTAGATGTTGAGGGTTCATCCTCTCTTCTTGCCACGCTTCTTGGCTGTGCACCGTCCTGTAGAAATGATGTGCATGTTGGTTGCTTGCATGCTGTATTTGAACCTTGTTGGTTGCACCTGAGTGACAGGAGAGATGCTAGACTGCTTTCTGTGTCCCTGGTGTCTCAGCTGTGCAGTTCTGCAGTCGTCTTTGGATTTAACATCAGTCACTCACATCAGTCCCAATCACTCAGACTGACCCTCTCTTGAACTACTTCTCGTACATGTCCATTAGTGTCTAATCTTGGATTCTGGACCAGAACCACCGTCTTGGCATCATCAGACTGGCATAGAATACACAGCTTCCAGTTAATGAGCTCATGGGCTTGATAATGTCTCTTGTTCACCTCGATGTTCTTCACCTGTGAATATAACCAGAACAAACAGCAAACAGAACCCTCACTGTTACACTAAAGCACACTCACCAACACCAGTTAATGACATGCTTGTATGTGCATTAATAATATTAATAACACCAATTGATTTTTTTTCACTCTGTCTTGCAGTCAGTTTCCAGTATTATCATAGAGAAAATGCATGCATGCTGAAGGGTTCCACCAAATGAAAAAAAATGAACCCCTGTTGACACTCAAAACATTCACTATGTGGCGCTGCTCCTGTATATGGGGCACCTAAGTCACGCCCTTCTACTTCCGATCTATGGGGCTGGAGCTCGCAAAATTTTGAATGCGAGTTAATGGAGCGAGTCAAGCTAAATCCTCATCCCGTTTGGCATGTGCTCCGGATTTCACATATGATGACAGTGAATTTGAAAGGTTTGGATTTGCGTCGTAAGACCACTCATTTTCGGCACGCAAGAAACGTTATTTTAGCTTTTGTGCAAAACTGTGTTGGAGACTACACGTGCGCCTCGCATATCTGACGTGAACCGAGGCACAGCCAACCCTACCGCTGCACCGTGGCTTAAGTGGCTGCACGTCGGACATGCGACGTCTGTTGTGTAGTCCAAATAATTACATATTTTTGCACACACACAACTCAAAAATCGCTTGCCAAGTGAAGTCAGTAAGCACACCATTGGTTGTTATTAATTCTGAGGCACAGCATATGTGTGATCGAAGGGGAAATGCGAGGTGGGTCGGAAAATAGCTTTGATCAGTCCATTACAGCCCAGTCAAAAGTTTTTCCGTTGCCAGCCCCACAAGCCGCCCGGAAGGGGTGGAGACTTAGGTGCCCCATTGGATACAATGTAGCTGTGAGATTTGCACAGGCAAGCCTGTAAATGTACAGCAAAATGGTGGACATGTAAACTGTACCAGTTTTGCACATTCAAGCTGGGATGTTTTAAATGGTGGGCCATCTACTCATAAATACTATAAATCAATAGTTCAAATAAATTGGTGTGGTAACAAAATGTCTGACAACAATAAAACTAACACCATTAGATTCAGTGACCCTGAAAATGTTGGTTAAGCAGTTAAAATCAATGTTCTAACTTATTCAGAAGCTGAGATTTAGCTTTAGCTTTTTCGGACGCCATTTTGAAAAATCCAAGATGGCCGCCACCTGTGCAAATGGAAACATTGTTTTTCTGATTGCTTATACTATCTACTTTTCAAAAATGTATAGTTTTCCAAATCCCCATAAAAATCCAGCAAAAATACATAATGAACTTGACTAAAAGCAAAAAAAAGGAACTTCAACTGTTTGTCATACACATAGGGCAGTCATTGGTAAGCGGTTAGGGCATCAGACTTGCTGTCCAAAAACCTTTGGGCTACTGGTTTGACTCTCGACCCTCCAAGTATTTAACCAGTGCACATCCCCCATCCATCTCCATGACTGAGGTAAACTGAGCATGGCACTGTCTCGCCACACTGCCCCCTTGGATGCTTTTTCGGGCCGCTCTTTTGCACGGGTGAGGCATAAATGCAATTTCGTTGTGCTTTTGATTGGCTACTTATCATTCTAGAATGTCAATAACCTGATAATAACCCGATTATGCTGGATACATGTCTTGAGAAATCAGTTTATTAGCCAAAAACCTCCCTGTGCGAATCAGATTTCTCATAAACCGATAACCACAATAACCCAATTATTATAAACAGTTTATTCAGTTTACATGAGCACTTTATTCAAGTCTTGAATAAACCGGTTTATTGATGTCCATATAAACGGGCTCAGTGACAATGTGAGTTTCCCAGGTGGCCTTTCACCTTCTCAAGCAGGTGTGTTTTTCTCACAGAACAGAAGGATATGTAGCATTTCAGTATGTAATACAATGACACCCACTTTCTTTTTTTTTTTTTAAATACATTTTTAGGGGCTTTTATGCCTTTATTTGACAGGACAGTTGAAGATGGTGACAGGAAGCGAATGGGACAGAGAGACAGGGGAGGATCGGGAAATGACCCCGGCCGGACTCGAACCGGGGTCCCCGTGGGTGGGCATGCAAGCCCAATGTGGGGGGCTTAGCGCGCTGCGCCACAGCGCCCCCGACACCCACTTTCTTGACAGTATACATTTTCTGCTGAGTTCGTTGAGAGGTGTGACAGTGGTTACTGGTTTTGCATCCTAAAAGTCAGCCTGCCAGACCTCCAGTAATGTCTGGGGGCTTCTCAGTTTGGCCTGATTGGCCTCTAAGGCATGACATGCAGTACAGCCGAAGATATTAGTATCTATGTATGTGAAGCGTGATTGACACAAATGCTGAACATAAAATCTTATACGCAATGTTTGTGTGTGTGTGTGTGTGTGTGTGTGTGTGTGTGTGTGTGTGTGTGTGTGTGTGTGTGTGTGTGTGTGTGTGTGTGTGTGTGTGTGTGTGTGTGTGTGTGTGTGTGTGTGTGTGTGTGTGTGTGTGTGTGTGCACGCGTGCGTGCGCTTGTGGGTGAATCGGAGGTTAACATACTTTGTTGGTTTGTGTATGATTTTTCATGCGTGCAATAGTTTTTCCCGAGACCCTTTTCCATAATGAACGCTCCTGTCAATGCGGCCGATTAAGGATTCCTCTAATTACAGAGGGAGCTAATCAGTGGGAACAGGTGCAGCTTTAGTCGCTCAGTGGTAGCCTAATGTTTACATGCCTAATGACCACATCATTACATGTGTCTGCACAGAGAGTGATGTGCTTGTGTGTGTGTGTGTGTGTGTGAGAGAGAGAGAGAGAGAGAGAGAGAGAGAGAGAGAGAGAGAGAGAGAGAGAGAGAGAGAGAGAGAGAGAGAGAGAGAGAGAGAGAGAGAGAGAGAGAGAGAGAGAGAGAGAGAGAGAGAGAGAGAGAGAGAGAGCGAGTGTGTGTGCGAGAGATGGAGAGAGAGTGTGCGTGTGAGAGAGTGAGTGTGTGTGTGTATATGCTTCTGTGTGTGATGAAGAGGGAGAGACAGTGACAATGAGAGAGTGTCTGTCAAAACAGATTTCCCCTGTCTGCTAAGTGGATACAGCATGTGTTTAGTGGCGATGGCAACTCAGTGTTTCTGTTCTCTGTCTCCCTCTAATGGTGCAGGTGAGGAAGCGCAGTAAAGCGTGTCGAGCTGGACTGCGGGAGGCGGACGAGTTGCTGGCCATCAACGAGCTGTCTTGTGAGGAGCTCTCCCACGCTCAGGCCATGAACCTGATCGACACCGGTAGAGGAACCCTTCACCTGCGAGTCAGGAGGTCAGAGGCCAAACGATAGGGTTGCATTCGGTCAATTACGGGCTGCACTGTCGTTCTTGTTATTCAGAGACAATTCGGGGACAGAAAATAATTTTGACCACATTGTGAAACAGTCAAACAAATCACAGAGGGAAACTTGGGTATTGTATCATTAATGGGTATTTCATAGATCATTATGCATTATGTTATTTAGTGTCTCCTAGGGCTGTAACGATACACTCAACTCATGATTCAGATCGTATCACGATTTTGGACCTACAGTTAGATACACCCCACGTTTTTTAGAAGTATCTTTTTATATTAATTAATTTTTTCCCCCACATTTTCCAACATTATAAAATCAAATTATAAATTAAAAACTTCATAGTCAGAATAGGTTACCAGGGTTGCTCCCTCGTTCACAAGTCATCTAGGTCTGTTAGTCAGTGATCCACTGGGAGGTATAAAAGTACAACAATAATTGTTATAATGTTGAAAGACGCACCACAATACAGTATCTTGACTGCGTATCACGATACTGCCATCTTGCACCACAATACAGTATCGTGACTCTGCATATCACGATACTGCCATCTTGCACCACGATACAGTATTGTGATTCTGCATATCGCTGTCTCCCGGGACCATACAATATCGTTACAGCTCTAGTGTCCCCTGTCCCTGTGAACCAGGAGGTCAGAGACAAAGACTTGCCCCTGGCCTCAGGGCAGAGGGGTTGCCTTAGATCAGTTATGATGGCTGCCAATGTGGTTATTGAATTCAGAGACAATGCAATGTACAGTCAATCATTTGAAGGTAGTAAAATTATTTAGACTAAACTGAAACAACCAACCAAACAAGACATCACAGAAACGTTGGTCTTCTTCTTGTAGTGTCTTGTTGTAGTTGTAGACTTGTAAATGTCTGATTTATGAATGATTTTTGTTGGTTAAAATGTCACAGGTTAGTAACCTTGTCTATTTGGTGTACGACAGTAAAGGTTGGCTGTTGTGGAAATGTATAAAAGCTTCAGGAATTAAATGATTTAGTATAAATCTAACTAAAATATGCATCACTCACAATAGCTAAGGTGATACATTTGGGAAAATGGTTGTTTCTGTATAACTGAATGAATGAATAAAATGAATGAATGAATTCTGGATGAACGCAGTTGGATATGTGGTAAAATTTGTTGTGATGATCTGATTTTATGATGAGGCTATAGGTGCATTCAAGATGGATATAGCATACGTATAATAGTTTTCAACTGACATTTTTAAATGGCTCCATCGCTGATTACATGATGCACAAGTAACCAGTGGATACAACACTGTAATGCTTCTACTCTGTAGAAATACTCAGGACATACATTTCACAGTGTCATATTTAATACTTTGAGTGTTAAATTGCACTCTTTAAAGGTGCACTGTGTAATATTTTATTTCCAGTTGTTCAGTTACAAACAGCAGTCTCTTAAGTCTTCAATCTTATATCTACAAAACACACTGTGCATCAGCCTCAGCCTCAGCCTCAGCCTCAGCCTCAGCCTCAGCTATGGGTGGTGTTTAACTCTTCAGTGGTGTCCTCTTCCTCTCTGCAGATCTCCTGGCCTGCAGTCCCTGATGCTCCTCAGCCCCTCTTCACCTCCTCCAATGGACGAGGCCTACCGAGTCACGCTGCAAGCCCTGTCTCCTCCGCTCTCCTCCTCCATGCCTCCAGGAGGAGTAGGAGTAGGAGGTTTGGGGTGCATCACGTCTCCCCCCAACAGCGAGGCATACTATGGTGAGACGGACAGTGACGCTGACGTGGCCGCCCAGGAGCGCCAGCGCAGGCAGAAGCGCCGCAGCCCCAGCAACTCCCCCGCAACTCCCAAGCCCCCGCACGAGGAGGAGGAGATAAGCGCCTCCGAGATGAGCGGCTACGAGAGCGCCCCCGACGCCACCAGCGGCTACCCGGGCCAGATGCAGATGCAGATGCAGATGCAGATGCAGATGCAGCAGAGATGGGCCGACCTGCAGGGTCCGCCACCCCAGCAGCAGCAGATGCCAGGTGTGGCACGCAGGGAGGTGGTGTACCAGCCGCCGCCCATGACCGAGTTCTCCGGCCAGAACTCGGGCCAGAGCAGCCCGCAAGACAGCCAGGGGGCCGGGGAGGGGGACAGCGGCTTCCAGGAGCCGCCGGCCGTCAAGCCAGCGCCTCTGGTGTCTCCCGAGCGGGCCAGAGAGGCCATGATGCTGGCCTCCCGGAGGCAGCTGGTGCCCATGGTGGGGCCCGTGGACATGCCCCTGGATGAAGAGCTCCTGGCCACCTACAAGGACAAAGCCAGACAAGCCAGTGAGTATACCCTTGTCCTCAGCATCACATCCCATAGTGATGCACAACCCGTTCTCAGAGGAGAGAATCTAGTAACGCATGAAGAGTTTTGACGTATATCCATTTTGCGAAATTGAGATTTTTGCATTCCATTGCATTGCATTGCATTGCATTGCAAAATGCATTTGATATAGATTTATAAACTACGTTTTCAAAATATTTGAATGGCAAGAATTCACACATAGATGATAGGTTTTCTGAACAGTCATTTCCAGTAATAAAATGCAAAAGTAAAAAATGGTGGATACATCGTTTTGCAACGAAACTCTTCACATATTTGCTCTAAGAGGAGTTGTGGCAGACTGCACTAATTCACTTGCAGTGTACGTCAGTTTCCCGTGGGGCCCAGGTTCGAGTCAGCCTGGGTCATACCCCATTCCTGTCCCTTCTCTGTCCTCCATTCATCCCATCCCACTCCCACTCTTTACTATCTTAATAAAGGCAAAAGGACCAAAAGATATACTACATGTGAGCAGCACATACAGTAGGTGTTCCATTCATTTACATAACAATCTGACTCTAGTTGGCAAAGCTATTAAAATAGCCTGTATCACAAGTTAGATTTAGTTCGGGAACCATCTAATGATTTGCACGTAGGGGAGGTCAGTCTAATCTAAACTATTTTAAATAGGCCTACTATCTAAAGCGAGATGGATTTGCATCTGGTGTCAACATGGTGGATCTGCAAACAAACTACAAGCTTCCATTTGTCTAATAATATGTCTTGCCCTCCTTTTCCCAATCTGTTGTTGGGATCCCAAACTCAGGTGAAAATTTCAGCCAGGGTTTTCATGCTGTTCTTCAGATAGGGATGAGCACACAAGGCATTATGGGAATTCCCAGGCTGGTTAAAGTAGGGGTCAGAGTTACTTAGTTGAGTCTCTGATTCTCTGCTTTCGGCAGCCATGGCATAATGATGAGGGCGTTGGTGTTGGGATCGGGAGAGTCCTTCAAACGGAAGAATGTGGAAGGTTGTGGGTGGTCTCCTAATCCATGTCTAAAGTGTCCTTGAGCAGATCACCCAACTCCTCTTTGCTCTAAGGACTGTAAACCAATACGCTGTAGCCTTAAATGAATCACACTGAATAAAAGCATCTGCTACGTAAATGCAATGTAATGCTCACAGGTGGAACCAGGTGCAATTGAAGTAGTGGTACTAGACAGCTTATGGTTGCATCACGGTTGTCCGTACCTGGCATGATAATAAAGAATGAAAGAATGAAAATGTTACATTTTCAAAATACTGCACTACAAATTTCAACACCAACATCAAACAACCTAATAATTGATGGAAGAAAATTACACCCTAAAATGAAGTGACTTAGAGTACAGAATGGTGTAAACATCATCCAAACATAAAGCTATTTTAACGTGATATTATGGATAAATGCAACTTTTACTGTTTAATTCATGGTATGTCTATTGTGTGAAACATTTTTTTCCCTGCCCATGAAATTACATTTAAAAAACGTAAAGCAGCATAATAGCATTTTTTTTATCAGTTCTTTTGCTGTCCATTTATGAATTTTAGCATTCTACAGATCTTTCCTACATGTTGTACAATTTTTCCTGTGCTGTCATTTGTGGCTCTTTATGTCTGTGTTAAGTTTGTATGGAAGACTGGACAGTGGACAAAATAAGTAGATGTCTGGTGTCATTTGAGAGTAGTGGCAAAGGTTTGAGTGGTCGAACAGATGTATGGTGATTTGACCAGGGGGGTTTACCCCCTTCCTGACAATGACTCAACTTGCTATTCTTGAACCTCTCAGGCAGCGGTTCTCTGAGTGGGCTCCAGAAGGGTCTGTTAAAATGTTTGTTACAATACAACACAAGCAAATGCTAAAGCAGAGCTGGTTGAAGTGGATCTCTGACATTTACTGTGCCGCCACTGACAGCTTTTGCTGGGCTCAGGACAAAGTCATCTGAAAGGGTCCCCCAATTTTGCCCCCCCCCCCTCTGCTCTCTAGGCCCGGGACAACAGACCCCTTTGCCCTCCCCCCTGTTGGCTTCCCTCTCACAGTGATCCATTCATATTGGTGTAATTCACTCCAAGAGAAGCGTGACCTCTGAAT
>NC_085871.1:800000-840000 GCF_034702125.1 Engraulis encrasicolus
ATTTATGTTATTTTTCCATTACAGCAAATTATATTATACACATTGCATGTTTAGACAATCTTTGGAAACAGCTTTCCATGTTTGATGTTCCAAGACAACCTTGTTCTTGTTGCCGGCCAGAAGTTTTATATAGATGTCATTGGCCGCGCCGCCCCGGCAAAGGACATCGGTGACACTTTATGAACTACAGAAGATAAGCTGAGGCATCAGTCTTACCTGCCACTGAATCAACAACCCGTTTTTACTGGGTCCCCTCTGTCACTGCCCTGATATGTGGAATGCTATTTGGGACTTGTTGGTCTGTGCCATCATTCCTTTTTTCATCACCTCATCGTGCCACCAAGTGCCATTTTAAACCTGGCCTGGGCCTAATGGCTCAATGGTTCTCTGGAAATGCTGCTGTTTTTAGCCCTAGCACAGACGAAGAGCCAGCACATTATGCATTACACATTGAGAGAGCCACGCAATAAAATGGCTGTTACCCGAACCTAGTACAAAAGACTATAGAACATGCAGCACTCAATGGCAGGCCTGCTGCCTTAACTGCAGCTCGATTTAGAGCGTGAGTCAGAGAGAGGAAGTTTCGCTTGGCCTCCTCCTCCTCCTCCTCCTTCCTTGGCTATGGCGGGTGATCTCACCGCATTGAACTGCCTTGATCTCATTGCCTTGGTCTCTTCTTCTTCCTCTCCCTCTCCCTCTCCTTCTCCTCTGTCCTCTACTCTTTTACACCTGTCTGATGAGAGGCAGTTAGCTGCAATTAATATTTATAACCCACCTTTGTCTAATTCAAAATGACCTCATTCGCAAACGCGAGACATGAAAGGGCATGACGTCACCCCGATCAGACCATGAAAATTACCTCGAGATAATTATGCAGATGATGGGAGCAAGATAGATACTATGTCTATACTGCCCTACAAAGGCAAAGTGCTGTAACTACACTAACACTGAAACTGAGAAAAATGCCTGCAAATTTGACATAGCAATATCTCTAAAATGGTACACATCTGGACTATACAGCCTGATCTCCAAAAATTCTGTGCTCCTGGACACGGATGTTAAGGACACGAAATCTGTGTCCAGGAGCACGGAATTTGCCAAATTGTTTTCCGTGCTAATGGACACGGAATTGTTTTCCGTGATGGGCACACAGAAGTGCTTTCTAAAGGCTATTACCACAGCACTGTGTTAACTCTATCATTAGAAAATACATACCAAATGCTAATCCTAAACAAAATAATGCTATAGTTATTTAAGTTGTGCCCTGACCAAAACATTCCCTAACCTTAACCTGTCATTAAAGACATATTTTTGAGAAATACCTTTTCCAGTTGGTTGCTAGGCTATCAAATTCATATAATGAATGAAAGAAAACTAGCTGTGCCCAGACCAAAACAATCCCTAACCCTAACCTGTCAGTAAGAAATGGTTTTTTGAGAAAAAATATTTGAAATTAGAAAAATCCTGAGAAAACACAAGACTGTGGAAACATAGAGCTGTGGGAGTAGGCCTATAGAGAGAGCACTTCTGTGTGTCCATCACGGAAAATAATTCCGTGTCCAGGAGCACGGAATTTTGGCAAAATCCGTGCTCCTGGACACAGATTTTGTGTCCTTAACATCCGTGTCCAGGAGCACAGAATTTTTGGAGATCATGTTGGACTATAAGGCTTTGTCACAAGACAAAGAGGATGTAATGAAGACCAATTTCAGTCTAAACTCAAGTTTGAAAAAATATGTAGTTACTGCACTTCAGAAAAGGCGGGCATGAAACACAAGTTAGTCCTGACCTGTGCTGACATTCATATTGCCTCAAAACAAGGTGATCTTGATACATCGTCACCACACCACACCATAACACCTGATGGTAAAAATGGGCTTTTAACTTTTCAAACATACAGCAACACTACCGGAAATCTTTGTGTTCTGCCATGCACCATGTTCATACAGCTAACAAAGTCGTGTTGTTTCAAGACTGATTAATCATTACTTGAAAAGTCAAATGTGTTATGCCCAAGCTGGCCCAGCTGAGCCCAGAAACTACTCTGGTTTGTCAAAGATTTGTCATTTGCACGATTTGACTGATTTTTGTCTGTCGTTTGTTTTTCCCCCCGCAGAGCTCAACAGGGGCGAGAGCGGGCAGGAGAAGCAGGTGAAGGAGGCCCGCACCAAGTGCCGCTCCATCGCCTCCCTGCTGACGGACGCGCCCAACCCCCACGCCAAGGGCGTGCTGATGTTCAAGAAGCGGCGCCAGCGCGCCAAGAAGTACACGCTCACCTGCTTCGGCAGCAACGACGACGCCAGCCTCTCCCGCAGCGAGACCGAGGACGAGGAGGAAGGCAGCAGCTTCCCCGGCAGCGAGTCAGAGTTCGACGAGGAAGGATTCACAGCCTCCACTGAGCCGGACCCCGTCTGGGACAGCGACTACCTTGCCCTGCTCGACAGACGCTCCTCAGCCTGTTTGGGAGGGGGCGCGATTGACGTTGCGCCTGAGAACACCTCCGGGCTGAGCAATATGTCAGGAAAGGGCGCTCAGCTGTTTGAACAGCAGAGGCAGCGAGCAGCGAAGTCAGCCTCGGCACCGCTGTCTCACATGTCTGACGAGCAGCTGGCGGCGATGGCAGTGGACGCGGCCCCGATTCCTCCACCTTACCCAGGCCCATCTGCGCCCATGGCTCAAGGCTTGGTAAACGGGGACTCGACAGTGGTGAGTCGCACCAGTGTAGTGCTGACTCCTCCCGGCAGCGCCGCCGGTCTACCGACAATGCCCAGTGTCGGACCCGACGCAGCAGACTCGCAAGTTGGCGGCAACATCCACAATCGCACCGCCAGGCCATTTGGCGCGGGTAGCGTGACCCACCGGGCCTCCACCGCCCCTGTGGTGTTCCGGCCCACTCCCCCCGCCCGGAAAGCGGTGTCAGTGGCCAACGTGCCGGCAGCCTTCTCCTCCCCTACGGCCCCGGACGTGAAGCGAGCCGTCTCCTCCACCTCTCTCTATATCCCGGCGCGGCCTGCCACCGTCGGTGGACCCCTGCCGGTCGTGACCTCTCCGCTGTCTCCCCGCACGTCTATGGCCTCATTCCCCCCGCCAGCCCCGCATCCTCACCCACCCCATAACGCTGGCCCACTCTCGC
This sequence comes from Engraulis encrasicolus, assembly GCF_034702125.1. Lineage (NCBI taxonomy): Eukaryota > Metazoa > Chordata > Actinopteri > Clupeiformes > Engraulidae > Engraulis > Engraulis encrasicolus. The sequence continues at coordinate 803,134 of NC_085871.1, forward strand.
CTCCGATTCCTCCCCAGTTTCATCCACCCCCTCATGCCGCTCCTGCCATGCCACCAGCGGCTCCCCCTCACCTCCATCTAGCGCCCCACACTTTCCCCTCTCCACCCCATCCTCAGCCACCCCCTCACACTGCTCCTCGCCCCGCTCCCCCTCCAATGCACCCCCATCCACCGCCTCACTCTGCTGGTCCTCTCTCTCCTCCCGCACCACCTCATCCCCATCCCCATCCCCACAGTGCTCCTGTATCCCACCCTCCCCCTCCCCCTCCTCCAGCCTACTGCCAGCCTCCTATGCAACCCCCACCCATGAACCCAGCCCAAGGCCACATGGGCCCACCACCCTTCTCTCCGCCCACGAGCATGGCTGCTTCTCCATACACCCCGTCTGCTCCTCCCAACACACCTTACTCCCCACAAGAAGCACCGGCCTACTGCCTTCCTCCTCCTCAGTCAATGCCCTTCGGCCCCCCACCTGTACCAGCCAAACCATGCCCTCCACCTTATGCCCAAGCTGGCGCTTACCCTCCTCCACCTCAGCACGGCATGCCCCCTTCACCGCAGAATCAGCCAGCCGCACCCTTCCCTCCTCCCTCTGCCATGCCCGTGCCCTACTCGCAGCCGCCGGCCGGTGATGCCATGTCTTTCCCCCAGGCACATGTCTCCACGCCTTATATGCCTGCCCAGACAATGCCACCTTCCCCCTCCAGCCAGCAGCCGCCAGCGCCCCCCAAAGTCTCCTTCAACCCGTATGTGGCGGTGGCGGCGTCGCCTCAGCCGTCCTCCACCTCCTCTCCACAGCCAGCGGCCGCACCTGGGCAGGAAGCTCTGGCTTCTCGAGAGCAGAGGATTGCCGTGCCGGCAGCGCGCACGGGCATTTTGGCAGATGCCCGCAGGCGAAACACCAGCCGCAAGCCCATGTTTGCCGCGCCGGAGAAGAAGAAAGACGTCACCGTGAACCCGGCGCTGCTCTCCATGGTACACAACCTGGATGAGAGGCCCCGGGGAGGCGACCCAGGCTTTGAGTCCGGCCCGGAGGAAGACTCCCTGAATCTGGGCGCAGAGGCCTGCAACTTCATGCAGTCCAACAGAGGTGGCAGACAACCTGCTCCGCCTGTGGCGCCCAAGCCCTCACGCGCCGCCATGCCTCCGCCGCCCCCGCCCTCTCTGCAGTCGGGAGGAAAAGGAGCTGATCTGTTCGCTCGTCGCCAGAGCCGCATGGATCGCTACGTGGTGGACAAGCAACAGCCGCAGCAATACGTGTCCCCTGCCCAGCCCCGCGACCCCTCCCCTACCCCGTCTCTCCCCTCTCACTGGAAGTACTCCTCCAACATCAGGGCGCCGCCTCCCATCAACTACAACCCCTTGCTGTCTCCGTCCTGCCCCCCTGTGGCCCAGCGCACACCCAAGGCCTCCGAGCCGCCACGAGTCGCGCACAAACCAGGCAAGAAGCCAGTGGTGGACATTATGAATCACCAGCCCTACCAGCTCAACTCCTCTCTGTTCAGCTACGGGGGTGGAGTCCCGCAGCAGCAGCAGCCGCCACAAGGTGTGTCCCTCACCGCACCCCGGCAGGTGCCCGTCAAGGCGGCGCGCGTGTACGAGATCAAGCGCTTCTCCACGCCCACTCCCATGTCAGCGCCCACATCGCTGACGCCGAAGGTCATCGTGCCGCGTTCGGCCACCACTCTGGCTGAGCCTATCTGGAGATCTGATGTGGCGTCCCCTCCCCCTGCTCCTCTTCAGGCTCCAGCCCCGTACATGCCGGCACCTGCCCCCTACACGCCGGCACCTGCCCCCTACACGCCGGCACCTGCCCCCTACAGGCCAGCTCCTGCCCATTACGCCCCTGCGGGTCCTCCACCCATGGCACCGGCTGTGTCCTCGGTCGCCATGCCTGCACTTCCCCACCTGAATGTGGCTCCCGTCCACGGCGCGGCCCCCTACGCCCCGGCCCCTGCCCAGCCGTACGGAGCCCATTTCCAGGCTGCCAAGCAGTTTCAGAGTGCCCCTGAGCTAAGCCCTCTGGCTTTCAATCCAGCACTGCGGCCTAGCAGCACCCAGCCAGGCAGGGTGCCACGTCCACGATTCAGCACCTCTAATGTGGGGCTGCAGCCCAACGTGTGGAGACCAGGCGCCGCTATACATTAAGATACCGAGAGAGAAAACTATGGAGTAGACTGAACATCCGCCATGGCATCCCTACATGACACAATGCACTGCAAGACTGACAGTGATTTATTCATAGTATTCAATCACGTGTACTACTCTGGTACTACTCTGAAAAGGGACTTACGTAGTTATCACAAAAATAGCAATTTCATGTGTGCAGTGATGAGATTCTAGGGCAGTGATTCTCAAACTGTGGGCTGGGGCCCACTGGTGGTCCTTGACAGTATTACAAGTTGGCCTTGAAATCATTTTCTAAAAATCTAAATAATATTTGTGGGTGTGTTGGTTTTGGCTATTAATTTGAGGTTATTGTTTATTGAGTCAGAGGAGGGCTCTGAACAGTTGTGAAAATTTCAAGTGGGCCCCAAGTTGGATTAGGTTGGGAACCCCTGCTCTAGGGTTTAAGTTTAGTAGTTTATTTCCAATTCAAAATGGCAGATTTAGCCTACATGGAGAGGTTCTAATTTATTCTTGTATAATGTGAATTTCCGAGCAGTAATGAATTAGAAATTGATGGTGGTTGTAATATTCATGAAAAATATGACATCTATAAATAGGTAGCATAAATCCTGGAAATAAATTACTAAAATAAGATTTACCAAATAAGAATATGATTAACTTTCCTAACACTAATCACTAGATTTGAACTTCTTTGCTTACTTTCATCGGCACACAAAGGGTTTAAAAAATAACAATAAGTGATCAATGAACATTTGAAATATCAACTCATTTTGGTTTTTATGGTAGAGCACAATTCTGGTTTCGGCATTCTATACATACATATTGTGAAACATGGCAGTAGTCCAAGACACAGTATATTGGCATTTTATTAATATATTTGTGTGCACTCTTTTGTACAATTAGTGTACTTTAAACACACAAACTATTTAAAAATGTTTATTTTTTGTTTGATTTACTTTCATTATATTATTGTATTTTTTGGTTGCAACAATGTATACTGCATATAATTGTATAGCTTGCATATTGCAATACTTTCCCCTTGCCTCAGCTTGCAGTATGTGATGGATTCAGTAGTTTATTTATTTCACGGCTCCCTGCTTTTGGTCCGACTTGTTTATGGTTCTGTCGAGCTTCTATTTGTCACTGCCACAGAAGCATCCCAGCTACCATTAGAATCTTTGTTTTCTCCAACTTAGTCTCTCAGATACTGTGTACGGTAATGCATGTGCTGCTCAATGAGATATCCAGAGAAGGGCATTCATTTTCTGTGCTATTTCATAAGTTCTGTGAAATGTATGAAACTTACGTGATGGGATTCCGTTTATGTTTTGGTACTAACTTGGGGCCAAACGGAGAGAAAGAAACGAAGCGGAAGGCTTAACGGCATCATCAAAGAATATGGTGATGACAAGGTAGCTCTTTAAAAGGGACTCGATGAAATGTGGGTGAGGGGAAAACAAGTGTGATGGAGTAAAAATAGACTCGTGTTGTGTCTCCTAGAGAAGCAGGTCGAGTAGAAATGTTGCGTGACGGGGCGGCGTGTCGTGTTGCGTCGCGCTTTGCCGTTGTTCAGCCTCCTGTGTGCCTGCCGGCTCACCTGAGCTCACCTTATCTGCCACTTAAATGAAAGCAGTGACAGATGAGCAGGGGCTCAGATCAATGGATAATGAATCTGTCCCTGTAGCCTGTGACAGTGAGCCACTGACTCTGTCAAACGCTCCAGGCGTCTGGTGGGCGGCAGCCGGGCAGCAGAAGGAAGAGAGAGCTCTAGAAAGTACTGTATCCTTTCATCAGGTGGAGGGAGGATCTACTGTACATAAAAATGGAACATAAAGTATGTGCACCAGAATGGAACCAAGAACAGGCGAGAGTAGATCAACTGTGGTGTGCAATTACAGTATATTTCATGTGATGACATTTAAATAATTGATCGTCTCCTTGTGACAACACAGAGGCTGCGTGTGATCACATATGATGCTTTGTTTTTCATTGATGTCACACCTAAGAGTGATGCCCCCAGGGGAACTTTAAGAGGGAGTGGGTAAGGAGGGAGGAGCTTGTGCGCAGGACTGACAGCTCCTCCCCATGCCTCACCTGGGTCACCATCACTGAAGAGCTCAAGTGTATGAAGTGCTAGTAGAAGTAAATTCAAGAGTTAAAGGAGAAGTCCAGTTTTTTGAACATTAAGGCCATTTTCTGAGTGGTCTGCAATGTTTTAGAGTCCCCCTCACCGTTTATTTCATGTTTGCTGCAGTCTCTGTTATTTGGCTGATTTGGATTTGATCTCAACCAGCTTTAGAATGGCCGTCTATGAGCACCTGCAACTCTGTTCTTAAAATCACCTTATACATTTGTTTTCGAAAGTCTACAGCTCACAAAGTGGTTAGGGGTGTTCACTAGCAGTCCCTAACAAGTTTCAAGGCGAAATATGGCTTCTGTCATTTTTTATTTGCCATTTTGTGAAAGAAAGTGAAAGTGAAAGTGAAACTTAATTTACAAATTGCTACATAAAACACACATAAAACATGACAGATGCCATATTTCGCTACAAAAATGGTTAAGGAACACCAGTGAATACTGCTGAACACTTGCTGAGTTGCATATTCTTGAAAACAAATGTTAAAGGTGATTTTAAGAACAGAGTTGCAGGTGCCCATAGACGGCCATTCTAAAGCTGGTTGAGATCAAATCCAAATCAGCCAAATAACAGAGACTGCAGCAATCATGAAATAAACGGTGAGGGGGACTCTAAAACATTGCAGACCACTCAGAAAATGGCCTTAATGTTAAAAAAACTGGACTTCTCCTTTAAGTCCAACAATAGCATGTGAAGTTACATAGTTACTGTTACACCAGGCACACTGGTCCTAATGAGTTCTTTTCTTTTTTTCTATTTCTACTTCTACTTCTCTACTTTATACACCTCTGCTGTTGAGATGTGGTCGAGTTAGAGATTGCAGGCTCATGAAGTAAATAGCTCCCACATACAGTACATATCTGACACTGCTTTGGACCAGATAGTCCTAATGATCATTACAAATCATCACAGCCAGGTGGAAGGCATGGCAGGGTTTTCACCTTGAAGCCAGCCCTCCCTCTCTTGCACTTATCATTGACCTTTGGGAATGAACCCTGCAAGGACATATTATAGTATGAACTGAATGTACTGTATGTTTGAGGATAGGCTAGTACATTTTTCTGGCCCTCGTAGTAAGATAGGACGACTTCTGTTATGGGTCTGAAGCAAGTAAATGGGGTCTGGAGCTAAGAGGGAAAGGCAGATCTCTGTAGTTTGTTTGTTTGTTGGGTGTCTGCCTCACAGCGCAGTCTCTCTGTGCTTATCGTGGACAGGAAGAGACTATAGAGAGCATTTAGTTCCCTTCTGTGAACATGTTATTAACATGGGCCCAATCTGAAATGTTCACACTAACGCATAGTGCACAAAAGTATAACCCAAAGCATTGTAGTTAAGAGAAATACTGTTTTGGACACAATACAGTGGTCTCCGTATTACTTGCCTTTGTCAGTATCATTTGTATAGTTGCTTTCATGTTTTGTGTAACCTCTCAAGTTCATTGTATTTCACAGCTAACTAAAAAAAAGGCAACCTTATATTTTGTTTTCTAGCTTTTTATAGGTGGCTGAAAGTATTGTTCTGAGACAAATTCTTCAAGACCTAGTAGGATAATTGTTTTTTGGAAATGAGGTATTGATGTTGGAGGTATAGGACATGCTTGTCCTTGGTTGGGAGGCTGGGTTTGGGCTATGGACAGGCCAAGAAGAATAAAAATAGAACTGAATGCCCGGCTGACTGTCTCCTTTTACTTCACCTGTTCTGCCCACATCTCCCCTTTCCCCCACACCTATTATTCCCCCCCCCCCCCCAAAGCCTAAGTGTATACATTTTTCCCTTCCGCTCTCCTTTACTAGATTAAAGAGATTAAGGCTGTAATTTTTGCTGAAGGTCATTTCTGTCCAGAGGGTGGTGGTGCACTGTCCCACACTGACCAAGCGGTGTAGCTGTTCGCCAGCAGTACTCCAGAAGAAACCCAAGTCAAGAAGGTATGAGGACAGAACCAGTGCTGGAATTGGTAGAAATTATTATGGAACGTTATTCTGTGTTGGTGGTAATAATAATAATCGCATAACTGTAAAATTGACTTCTTTATTTAATGGCCAGAAACAACATCCTGGTATTCTGTGTAGACATAAACATTAAATAGCCTACAGATACGAAATGTCAATGTACAGCAGATGATCGCCCATAGATGGTGTACATGGTATACACCCGTTTCCCTATATCCATGTTTATGTGTCTGTGGATAGCCACAGTTAGCCATTCCCTCTATCCAATACTGCTTCTCAAAACCACTGGAGAGCACAATGGCACAGCGCTGTAACATCAGTAGGGGGAGCAGAGTGGCAATGCATCACTTTGAAGTGTCTTTGAGATCGCAGTTGATCGTTAAGATAATGAGATACCAGTTGCCAAATCTTTCCTATACCATTTCCTGCAGACGCAGAAAGTTATTGCCTCCTCAACTATACTGTATATTGCAAGTCCTGGAAATTCTTCAAACCGCCTTCCTTTTTTTTGTTTACCGTAGGTCTCAGGTGATGGCACTAGACAGTACATTTTGCAGCTTGAAAAAAAAACACTTAGGGAGTCAAATGTAATACTTCTCTCTAATTCATTGTGGAATGAACACTGCAAACGTGTACTGTGTGTATACAGTGACCAAGCAGCTGCATCTGTGACAGATCACCACAGTAGCTCTGCCTATAGAGGTGCATACAGCAGCACACCCAGGAGAGCAGCCACTCACTGGCAAGCATCCCTCCTCATTACAGAAATGCAGACAAGAGTATTTGCCTTGGTCTGCAAAGCGCAGTCTTGCTTTCTGATTAATGGCAAGCCGCACAGACAGTCCCACATGACCAGATTCCTCCAAGAGTGCTTTATGGTGACCAATCCACAGCAGTGTTCTTGCCTACTTTGCATGGACCACTGTACTGGCCCTCTGCTGCCTGCAAACTTCCTCCGAGTTTGTTATTGGAGGTATGATTTAAACTATAGGTCATCCTGGGTGGATGGTGCATTGCTATTGCCACCAAAATTGCCATGCCATCTTTTGGCATAATGAAAAAAAGATAGACCATTGGTAGTTGACACTGTACTGAAATGTTTATGTACTGTACTTGGTGCTGCATCAACGTTTATTTGTTTGCCCAAGTATTGTTACAAAGATTTGTTAATTTGTAACACTTTAATTACTACATTGTGAGAACATCAACACACTGACACTTTAGGAGGAGTAGGATAGTTTTTTTTAGCTGAACTATTGTATGCTTCAATAAAGCTGTTAAACAGCTGGATGCATGGCCCATTAGCTGTAAAACATTAAAAATGTAAACATAGTCACAATTTCGTTATGCTATTGGTGATGGATAATGGCAAGCACTGTGTGTGACACATTGGTTAAAGGAAAAAAAAACATATTCAGTTTAAACCTGGAATAAGACTTACATAAATAGTGGCTTAGGCCTACAGTTTAAAAACTACATCGCCTCCTTGCCCAATTGGAGCTTGTTCTTGCAAGACTTAGTTGCAGTTTTGTGGTTCAGATGACACACTCCTTGATCATCTCATACTGTATAGGCCATAAATACTTGTTGGCTCTTCCTGCAGTGTGCTGAGTGCAGGCTATGACTGGCGGCTTCATGCACTGTGTAAGGTTCTGTCAGATCAGGATCTGGCAAGCCATCTAACATTCCATGAGAGAAACAGACAGTAGAACATGATGCAACTCTTATCTTGACGTCTTCGAAAATGGCAGTGCCATATTAATCACGGCTATCATTCATAGAGTTCCGAGAGAAGAAAATAGCCGCGGCCCAATTTTACAAGCGGCACAGATTAAATCATGCACGATAACAGATGTGGGAAGCATCTCAAATGCATCTCAGCTGATTTAACATCTGCTATAGTGTTTCATTGGCACTCGGGCGGAAATTGGCCACTTGGCCACAGCATCTCTGGGGCAACCTGAAGGCAAGTGTTTACCAACAACTTAGTGATGAGGTGTTAAAACGGAAAGATGAACAACCATTGGTGCACACTCCAGCATTTGACACTTGAACTGCGGTTATTTACATGCCTGACATGCTCCCCTTTCTAATACATAGCTGTCTATAGGATGATAACATGGTAATTATAACAAATTACATTACATTACATTACAGTACAATTCTAAATTACATTAAGACTCTATTACATTATATTCCAGTATTCTATTTTTTCATAGCTACTATACATGTTACAAAGTGTTACAATCCCACTGTGTACAAGGGCCAAAAACTGGTCTGGCCTTTCAACAGGATATCTGAAGCCACAGAGTGAATTCCTTTGGAGCCTAATTTTTCATGAGCTATTCAAATGAGACATTTTATGAGACAAAAAAAATAATTCTTGCAAATATTGTATCCCTTTAAGATATGGCCCCTATTATAAATCGGCTGTTAACAAAATGGCAACAACCAAGTCCTAATGCATTGCTAAAGGCACTTTGTGATGGTATAGTACTGTAGTACTATGGTAGTAAAAGTTGTTCAACAACTAATACATTGTTCCACTGATGGAGCCACGAGCACAAGTGACAGTTTGGCCTACACACCTTAGACAGCTCTTGTTTATTTGTTTTAGATTACAAATACAATCTAAAACTATGATTATGCAAAATACAAATGTTGAAGATTTAAGATCAGATTCCAATATGCTTTTCACAATTACTCAATATTGTAGCCTAATGTACTAAATGTAATAAAAGCTGATGTCATTTCAGTGACCTATATACGTACGAGACTGTGAGAAAAATTTAGGTCAGGATACTTGGTATCATAAATGATGAAGCTTTTTGTTTTTGAACTCTGAAACCCTACCAAACTTTACGTCACAAGCAAGACTACCCTCTGACCCCTCAATGCACTCTGGCCCTGGATCGGATGTCTCTGATGCTAACTTTAGCGGGCCTTCTTACTTTACAAGACCTATGCACCTGGTACAACTGAAACGTCTACGTCCAAAATGTCCAAAAGAAAAATGGTGAGCTTCACTGACCCCACCCTCAGACAGATGAAAGATGCAGCCTCTTCAAGACTATCTATGCCAGTAACTAACAAGGCCTCTAGTAAGGAACAAACAACTGATCCTGAGCAAAGCATTTCTGTTCATGTATTCTCTTTGAAAACATACATGCTAGAAGTGTAATCATTCACCTGCATCGAAAACATATTTGCAGTATACAGTAGGCCTACTGACGAAGATTCTTTCCACAGAATGATAACACCAATATATTAAATGAGCTAAATGACCTTTCCGATGACTGGTGGTAACACATTCCAGCATACAGTGTGCAGAATTATTAGGCAAACAAGTTATTTGACCATATCATTCTTTTTATGCATATTTTCCAACACTGACCTATATATGAACATAAAAAAACTTTGGATTTAAGCATTCCAGGTCATGCACATTTGTATAAAAAGAGAGGGTGTGATCTAAGGAGCCCAACAGAGCCCAACACCCAAGGTGTGCATAATTATTAGGCAATTTTTTATTCCTCTGGGAAAATTGGCCAGAAAATATTTCTAACAAGCTCTGAAAAGTCTATATATTTTTTGAGGTCATCCAGAGGGATATGGCTTGAAATGGCCAAGTTGTTGGTCAGGTTAGCACAGAAGAATCAAATGCACCGTTACAAAGCCTTCAGTGTCACAGAAAATGTAGCTGCCAAAGATTGAGAGGAATTAAGGGTGAAACTACCAGAAAATGATGACCCTGCAGTGCTGTCATATTCCAAAACTAAAACCTACATTGAGGGTCCAGAAGAAAAAGGTATTCAGCACTCAGACATGGACCAGGTAGAAAGGCTTACACCAGACAAACACTAAACAAGATAATTAAGACTGGGTCAAACACCTGAAGACTTCAAAGGTATTATGAACTGATGAAAGTGACTCTTGATAGACAGGGAAATTGAGTCCATGGCTGGATCTGTAATGTATACAGTGTTTCACTGAGACCCTCAACGTGCAGGGATACTGGTATTTTGTGGTATCATTAAAACATATTGTGTTCTTTTCTGCTGGTAACACATTCCAGCATATTTTTACAGTGCTGCTCACAAGTTTGCATACACATTTGGCGGAATGTGAAGTGAAAGTGAAAGCCCATTGGGAAACTCCAACTCCCATTGTCATTGTGACACAGCACTCCAACACTGCACACAACAAAATTGAATTTATGCCTCAGCCGTGCAAGTGGACAGCCCTCAATGGCGCCCCTAGGGAGCACTGCGGCGGGACGGTACCATGCTCAGGGTACCTCAGTCATGGAGGAGGACGGGGGAGAGCGCTGATTGATTACTGCCCCCACCAACCTGGCGGGTTGGGAGTCGAACCGGCAACCTTTGGGCTACAAGTCTGACGCCCTAACCGCTTACCCATGACTGCCCATGTGCTTTGTTAGTGAGTGTTAATGTTAGAGAATGCAAATGATGACATAAAAATATATTTTTCACTAATTGCTACTCCTACCCAAATCATTCTGATCAAAAGTTTGCATACCCAAGATGTTGATGCTGATCACCTTTAACATCAATGGCTGCTTGAAATTGTGGTAGTTGTGGATAAGGCTCTTGATTGTATCAGATGGAAAAACTGCCCATTCTTCCAGGCAGAATCTCTGTTCCCTATAATATCTTTGGGTGTCTTGCCGGAATCTCACATTTGATGTCTCCCCTGAGAGGCTCAATAATGTTGAGGTCGGGAGAGTGGCTACTCCAGAACCTTCATTTCATTTTTTTAAAGCTAAAATGACAAATTGACGTGGCTTTCTGTTTTAGATTATGTTCATGTTGGCATTCCCAAACAATGTGCAGCTTTAAGGCTGATGAGTGTCAAGTTTCCTCCAGTATTTTTCACTAGTTAATGTATTCATTGTTCCATGAATGTGTACCAAAAGTACAGTGCCCCAATGTCCCTATAACATCAGCGATCCATCACCGATCCATCACCACGTTTCAGAGAAGGGATGTTGTAACTTTCATCATAGGCCTTGTTGGCTGTTCTCCAAATGTAGGGTTAATATTGGCTAAAATGTTCAATGTTGGTCTCAGTTTTCCATATGATTTTGTTCCAGACATTTCGACACTTTTTGTATTTTGTATTGTAAGCAAAATCATTTTGTAGTAATGGCTTTCTTCTGGTAACCCATTTGTGTCAGGTTATGAAGGTTAGATGAAGCCCAAATCACCAGAATATGTACATTTATAATCAAGCTTATTTGAAATTGTTTCAAAAGACTACGTAAAACAGAGTTGTTTTACAATACGTAACAGAGCTGCATTGAAACACTAACCATAAGTGATAGGAAAGGATTTGTGTTATCATATTCTCTGACAATGGATACAAAACTAGAGAAGCTGTTTGATAGTGCATTTGACAATGTTACACCCCGTTTTTCAAGTCTTTCTTGCCTCTTTTTGTGGAGTTCGAAACTGGAATGTCAAAATCTGCCCTATCCCGCAATGGTGAAAAATCCGGATCCGGATCCGGATCACCACCAAAATTAAATCACTTGTTCCTTTTGTCATTTCCAACAACTTCACAAAGTTTAATCAGAATCCATTCATAACGTTTTGAGTTATCCTGCTGACAGACACAACAAACAGACAGACAAACAGACAGACCAACCAACGCAAACGAAAACACAACCTCCTTGGCTGAGGTAACTACACATTTTACCGGCGTATGTAACACTTATGAGCAGCAGTGCATACACACAACACCCTTTAAGAGCTCACATGCTGGCTGTCCTGTACAATACATGGGTCAAATACCCGATTAACACATACACATTTATTTTCACATACACACTGTATTCTCCCTACAGCTGGTGCTGAGTTCTCTTCTCTGTTGCTGATCAGTGTAGGAGCAGCAGGGCCTCTCCTCAGACATTTGGGCACCATCACACCACACCACCACCCTGACCACCTCCTCTGCCCCCCAACCCAATCCTGTCAGATCCTGCACGCGCTCCCCGACTATTTATAGTGCTGTTAATACCCGAGCATTTGGTACGACAGCTAACAGCTAAACTCAATCTGTGTTTTTACAGTGTGATTATAAAACAAACATTTTGAAGACAACGAGAAAAAAATATTGGTGTTCTGCGCAAGCTGTTTTTTTTTTCTTTGAGACTGACACTCAAATGACCATCAAAGCAATTAGCATGGCAGGAGCCATCTGAACCATATGACCTCATTCCTCAAAACATAAACAAAATATTTAAAATGGCTTCTTCTGATTCTGGCCCCTGTCATGTGCGGTATTGTAAATGTGGACTGTGAGCTTTTGCTTCTGCCCCGAGTTCTCCTCTCTACTACAGCTAATCACTTGTAACCTCAACCATTAGCCAGTGCCATTTTTAAGAACTAGGTTTACAAGAGCCACCCCTACATCCTGTGTTGTCTTTCTGCCTCTGCTAATGACTTCATCATTTCAGCAGCTAAATGGAGAGTGGTTTCCACTGACATCCCACCAGCCTTCTTTGCAATGTGAAGTTCTGAATTATTCTTAAAAGAGCTTTTTCTACAAAACAGGCTTAATATTGAAGCATGTGCTGTAATGTTGTCTGCCAAGCGTGATGCTTCATACTTGTATAGAAAGGACTGAAGGTCATACACAGGTCAAACAAGCATGGGCACAATCGCCTCCAACACTTAATAGACCCTGACAAGATCACTCAAACACAGATTGGAAGGAATACAAAGTAATTCCTATGTTCTGTGCCCCAATTCAGTAGGCCGATGTCTCCAATGGCTGCCAGAGCTACCTCACTCAAAACTCCTCTCACTGTGGGGATCTATATATAGTGATGAGAAGCATCTGCAAGAAAGTATCACTCTCGGATCACCAGTGCCGGCCTGTTTCCTTAGCTTAGGCCGCGCTGCACTGCAACCTGCAGCTCGCTTCACAGCCCCCCCAGGGCCCTGCCCCCCCTCCCCACACACTCCCCAAAGACCTGCTGCCACTGCCTCTGCTTGGGTTACACTCTTCCTGGGATGTAGAAGAGCAAGGCGAGAGCAAGTGTTACAGTGGTGGGTTCAGGACGTGCCAGAAGCGTTGGGATTGTGGAATAATCCAAGACACTGGTTCTCTCCTGGAACACTCTCAGGGTCTGACTTTGAAGTGGGTTTTTTAGCTCTCTGTAAACCCAGCCAGGGACTACTTGGTGTTTAGGTAAGTAGGATGTTGGATGCTTCTTCTGTGTGAATTGATTTCTGACCTTGCATGTCTTCCCTGTTCTGGCATATCAAACTCCTCAAAAGACTGTTGTTGCACATAGGTTGATGAGGGCAACTGCTGGATAGGCCAATCCTACAAAAAGGCAACGCACAGAATATGCCACAGGCAGAGATTTTTTTGCAGCTATATGAGACAGCATTGGACTGATGCGTTAGAATGTAGTTTTTAAATGAAAAGCTATATCAAACTCATCTACCAATCATGCTTTCCTAGATTACTAAATACACTGAAACATTTGGAGCATACCCCTTAGCGAGAGCGTGTTGGGACGGGGCCATGACACTGTCAAATGGCAAAGGGGGTCCATGATCAAATCGGAGCTATTTGAGGTGTGGCCATCATAAAGACATTATTTTCTAAGTACAGTCATTTATCCAACTTATTAACAACTGTTATATACAAATAACTGTATACTTTTAAAGCCCACCACCACACATGTGGCAGGGAGGCCCGGGAATGTGCTGACTGCATCTGCGTCGTGGCATGTTATGGATTTATATAGTTTGCTAAAACTGGAGGACCCCCTGCGTGTAACAGGAGCTGGAGATGTGCTTGTGTGTGGTTTATAGTCCCTTCTCATCTTCCAGAAAAGACTGCAGGATCAAGAAAACATTTTGCCCATTTTTGTTTGCTTGTTCCTTTCTCCCTTTTGTATCTATTGCAAGAGTGTGATTTAACTTGGAAAAGTTGTCCTTATTTATATTCAATTTGCCATAACTGAGAGAGAGTTGTGAGTGAGCTCAAGTGTCTGTTCAACTGCTGATCAACTTGCATGCTGAATAAATGTAACTCAAGATGAGAAAGCACCCTTTGGCTGAGATGAGTGACAACTAAATGAGCAAATATGGCGCTAGCTGTGAAAGTCCTCCAGACGTTGAGGCATTTTGTTGCTTGCGTCGGTTCTGTAATGAGTTTGTGGAGCTGTCTGATCTGGTGGTGTCTTGTGTGATTATAGCCATGCCTCTGTCAGCCCCCGCCCCACCCAACAAGAGGAAAAAGCCATCCAAGATCATCACCAACTTCAACAACATCTCACAACATGGTGAGTTTGCCCAATTATGCAACAAGCTCACGAGCAAGGTAAACAACCACACCCACACTCAAGTTTTAGCGTAGCTTGCCAGTGTCTGTGGACCACGCTGATTGAATGGTCAGGAAGTCAGAGCTATCGTGTGAGATCTCTGAAATCCCACAGATGGTGGGGAAACTGGCACCAGATTCTCTCTCTCTCTCTGTTTTCTGCTCCACGGTTTACTTTCCCCCTCTACCTCCCTCCTTCCTTCCCTCTGCCATATCCACCTCTCCACCCCCCACAGAAGAAGCATGTGACTCAGCCAGTGATGCATGGCAGAATGTTCTAAAATGTCACAGCCCATTATAAGTTACCCACTCCGGTATCTTCTATCCCACAGTCCTCTCTCTCTCTCTCTCTCTCTCTCTCTCTCTCTCTCTCTCTCTCTCTCTCTCTCTCTCTCTCTCTCTCTCTCTCTCTCTCACACACACACACGTCTCCTTGAGGAGCCAAGGGCTCCATGGTGTTCTCAGCATCCAGGAACAGTGATGTGCATCCCCTCTCTCCTCCGGACAATTTCCTTTTTTTGCCATAGCCAACAGCAACCCGATATCCCTCTCATACTTCGCACCAGTCTAGGGATAAGGCCTTAATTGCGTTGGACTTAAACCCTCTAATACAATTTCTAAATGCCTGTAGTCGTGTCATGGAAAGTCGATCCAGGAAGGACAGCAGAGTGTGAAGTTTCAGTTTGCCAGACTGTGATATACACCACCAGCAGTTCTCACCATCTGTGTTTGAATATAAGCATCAACGGTATAAATATGTCGTTGGCTGATTACCCCGATCCTCGAGAGTCGTCCGATATACTGGCGAAAACGTGACATGGCGGTTCTGTGTGTTCTGTTAACTCGGGTGATAATGAGTGTCTATACTTCAAATGTGGATCCTAAAGAACATAATTTCCTTCTTCTTCGTCATTGCAGACATCTGCAACTTCAGCTGAATAGTAGAAGTAAAAAAACAATGGAAAAGAAAAATGAAACAACAAAAATATGATTACACACACACACACACACACACACACACACACACACACACACACACACACACACACACACACACACACACACACACACACACACACACACACACACACACACACACACACACACACACACACACCAGCAGCTGCAGTCTCTTTGAAGCATGCACTAGGCTCTCACCTCATACAGTAGTGATGATCCATGGCTTCACAGGTGCACATCTAGAAATAAAAAAACAAAACAAGAAAACAAATAAATGATCACTGGGTCATAGCGCTTCAATGAACCTTTGCCTATGTTTCCACATACAATCTTCCCTGAAGGTGATATTACATAATAGAGATTAAACATTGAATTACACATAGTATATTCTGTATATTATTGATATTACGTATATATTTATAAAAGCCACAACAAGTATCATGCTGTCTACCTGCTGTAACCTTTCTTTTGTTATATACCTTCCATGATTCTGTTCCATTGTCCAAAAGTATCATGTCGGGAGGGAAGGTAGGCATGGCAGGTGGCTCCTCCTTAATAACACATGTTTAAGGATATCTGTAGGATATATAAATGGGGCAAGATTAAAAATGGCACACTGCTAAGTCTTCCTCTCCCTTGCCCTTGCTCTCTCTGTGTCCCGAGGCCTGTGTGTACTATACTGTATGCTTATACTGTACGAAAGAAGATCTATATACTTAAAGGGACAGTTTGGTCAATTTCAACATGCAGTTGTAATGCTCACACTACCCTGGACTTGTCAGTGCCTGAGATTTTTTTTCTTCTTCTTCAGCCGTTTCCGAGATCCTGGTCATTGTAATGGGGGCAGCTCTTTGTTTACATTTCAAAAAAACATTTTTATTTATTCCCAAAAACATCCAAAAGGTTATAAAACATCAGCAGACAACTAGCAAACAGCAGTACCTTTTAGGAAAATATTTGGAGTTGGCCTATGTTTCATTTTTTAAAAATGTAAACAAACGCTGCCCCCATTAGAATTGCTCATATCTCGGAAAGGGCTGAGCCGAAAAATGTGGCATCACCAGGTACTGACAAGTCAAGGATAGCGTGAGCAATACAACTGCATGTTGAAATTGACCAAACCGTCCCTTTAAATGGCTCAGATTTTAAGTCATTGTTTTCCATATATGGCATGCATACACATTTCATAGAGTAGAGTAGAGTAACATGTATTGCAACATGCTGTGCATGTTGTATACAGAATGTGCTTACTAATATGGCACAAACAGTAGGCTACAATAAAAGTGGCCCATTTGTTATTTTTACACATGTTTGATATGTTCAGCCATGCAAGTTTAATATACATGCATTTCCTTATGGGATTCCCTCTGCCATTGTTCCAGCTGAGTATGTAAGGCTGAAGCTGGAGAGTTTAACAGCAATAATAGAAATAATAGTAATAATAATAATAATAATAAGCTACATGTATCTCTCTTCCATTGTTCCAGATGAGGAGGATGAGCCTGAAGATGAGTTTGACTTGGGTACCAAGATCAAGACCCCCAAGGAGGTGATGCTGGAGGAACTGACCCTGATGAAGGGCAAAGGCTCCCGCATGTTCCAGATGCGCCAGCAACGCGTGGAGAAATTCATCGTCAGCACTGAGAACATGGTGAGACTCGTGGACGTATTAGGGTGTCCCCCCCCCCCCCTCAATGGGTGTTGCTTGTGAACGAAACAAGGTTTTAGGCAAGATGTGAGAGTCTATGTTGTGAGGGGTATGGACGGGGGTATGGACGGGGGTGGGGCGGTGGGGGTGGTTTAGTCCTCTGAGAAAGATGCGAAAATACAGTTGTTAAAGGGACACTGTGCAGGAAATGGTCAAAAAAGGTACTGCAACTATGCTGCTCATTGAAACTGGGCTGCCTATTGCCAAATTTGATCTTTACGTGAAAGTTTACTAAGTAATAAACCAATATTTTCTAGTATGGTCCAAGTACAGTAATTTTTGCAGCTAAAAATGGCTATTTTTGGAAATTCTAAATGGCGGACCATGGAGAAGATCCCCCTTTTCATGTATGAAAAGTGTAATTTTTCCAGTCATAATGAGTACTTAGAATTTGATGGTGGTGGTAAGTATTCATGAAAAAGTGAATGGGCAGCATGCATTCTGGAAATAAACAGCTAAAACAGCTGTATAATAAACAGCTGTCCCTTTAAAAATACATCAGAATATGGCAAAGGAACTATCTGAGGCGGTAAGCCCGTGCGTGCAGTAATCTGTCCCAGCAGGTGAGACTGAGGCCATGTACACATTAAACCGGATACATACGGGTAAATACGTGTGTCTGTTAGATGAAATGATCTGCATCCACACTATCGCTTTCATATCGTTTTCAGAATGCTGTTAGTGAAACTCACATTTTCAAATTCCTCCACTTCAGTGGCTGTTTTCAAAAGCTTGTTTTCGGCGTTCATATATGCCATGTTAACGTGCATGGGAGACGTCTACGGACACACCATCCACAAACACAGCAATCTGTGATCCACACAATGCACTGCCGATGGCTTAGGCTGATTCACACAAGACATGCAGCTCAATGTTAATGCTTAACAGTTAGATTATCAACAGCAATAAAAAATAAATAAAATAGGCTGATTGAGAAGAAGACGGTCTTATTTGATATAGTGCCAGATTCAACTCCTTTAGTGTCAAAATAACTATGAGAAACAAATTTCTTATGTTCTACGGTGTTCAGTCCACACATACAGAGACGGATTTAACACTATTAGAGCATATTCTATAATGTGAAGGTGAGGTATTAACACTGTAATGTGCTCTGCATGTTGTTCACACTATGCACTGATGATGGCCAGGCTGACACGTCTCTGTGTTGGACATTCCACAGTCTAAAGGTCATGAATGATGAGAATGACTGAGCTCATGAATGTGGTTGTGTCCCCTATTCTTGTGAACATGGTGAGGACCACACACCATCCACATACGAAGGCCTACACACACACACACACACACACACACACACACACACACACACACACACACACACACGCACATGCGCGCACACACACAGTGTTGGGAGCCATGGAATCAATATGGCAATATGTTTTGAGAAATCCATATGTCTATGGGTATCAATATTTCTGGCCTGCGTGGGTCAGTTTGTTTGGTATGGAAAATGCAGGCTAAATCATTTCAAGAGAATGATCCATTACAGACTGAATATTAATAAGATTATATGCTCTGTTAGATTTAATACTTCCAGACACCCCCCCTACAGTACATGAAGCATCTTGGTGCCTGCCATCTTTTCAATAGTGGCCTAGTAGTACTGTAGTTATGTGGATAAAATCGTCAGCAGAAAATCCATGTTTTTTAACTTTTTACTGTACACTGCTGTACATGTGTGTTTGAGTTTGAGTACACTGTGAAAAGTCCTTACAAGGTTGGAAGCATGTGTTAGTGACTATGCTCAGACATACCAGCTTAACCGTTAAGACACAGCGTTCTAAATTTGCTGTGACCAGAATGGCAATGACCATGTCGAAATACATAACTAAAGGCCCTGTATTATGTCATAGTAGTGTAGTACTAGCTAACTTTTCAATGACTATTACCTCGTCACACTGCTGAAATGTCGTGCATTATGGGGCTGTGCTTTTTAATTATGGTGAATAAGCTTAAATTAGTTATTGTATGCCAACAGATCAAAGCTGACAGTTTACACCACCAACAACTGCCTTTTACCATAGGTAGCAACTATTGTTTAGACAAATGTTTTGATCCATAAACATATCTTTGTGGCAGCTTCTTGACTATTTTCCATCATAAAATGTAAAGTGTGTGTTCTGTGTGTGAAAAAGACTTCATTGTGTTGTCGTGAGGTTAATGACGTTGACAATGACGTTGGTCAATGACGTTTTTTTGGGGGGCTCAGACGTTAGGTGGTACGACATCATCTAATGCCCATAAATTAATTAGTGATTGGTAATTAATGTACTGCTGTATGTGATGTGCTACTAAAACGTAATTGACCCATATATGAAAAGAGAGTCTTCAAGAAATTAAGTATTGATTTGGGAATACAAACATGCATGTTTGGCGTTACGTTTTCAAGACCAGGGGCATCACATGGGCGAACAGCAGCACCAGAAGCTAATCAGGTCTGTGTTACTTCTGCAGCAAAACCTCCAGGACCTGACTCCTACTTTCGGCTGCGATCTGCTTCCCCCAGTTCCCCCCAAGCCGGAGCCTAAAGGTACTGCTCTTACTTGTTTTAGGAAACATCAATGGCACAGACCTCAATGGCACAGACCTCAATGGCACAGACAGCTCAATGGCACAGACAGCTCAATGGCACAGACCTCAACGGCACAGACCTCAATGGCACAGACCTCAATGGCACAGACAGCTCAATTTCACCCTTCAAACAATTTCTGTCAGTGCAATAGTTCAACGGGTCCTACCTAAAATGGTGTGGAATTTCCAAAACCTTTCTTTTACTTTTTGTGTAATGCAGTTATCTAACAAACAAAATGGGCAAACTAAAGAAAAACCCATCAAAACAACCCTCTTGACCTCATCAAAAGCCTGTCAACCCCCCCCCCCCCCCCCCCCCTAGTATTAAAAAATGAAATGGACTAATGGCCCCAATGGCATTTAAGCACCACCTCCTCTCAGCTGTATCCTTCTCATCACCCTGCTATGGCTACCCAATGACCCTTGGGGGGGCTATAGAGCCCCCTTGAGAAACACTACTATAAGTAAATCGCAACATGAATTTGCCCACCTAGATGGTACGCTGTTTGGTATTTTGGATAGGCCTAATAGGCCGTGCCCAATAAAGACAGGGGAGGGAACGTAGAGATGTTGTGCTGAACCTCTTTCTCTTCCTGAGTGCAGAGGAGGTGGATGAGGCTGCAGAGAAGGAGAGGAGGAGGCGTGAATACGTCAAGACGTACGTCTCGCCATGGGAACGCGCCATGAAGGACAACCAGGAGCTCCGCGCCACCATGCATGCAAAGATGCCCGGACCAAAAGTGCATCAGGACCTGCCAAAATTCAAGAGCTTCAACAAGTAATATATACATGGGTTCACCGTGTTTGTAAACACGATATTGTGAGGAGGGGCAAGACACTGGCAGCCAACCACATGAGCTAATTTTTTGACCGACAGTGGTTTCCAACAATCAGAGGTTGAGTTGTGCGCAGTTAGTTTCGCGTAGTCAGGGGAAAACAAACATTTAGAACCCATGTGAGCAGAGGTATCAAACGTGAAACCAAATTCATGGTGTAAGTAAAACACTAGCACATGATATCAAATAGCTGATACACCATTTACTCCTAATGAGGTGGTGGACTAACTGTGTTGTTAATGAGACTAAAAAAACCTAAAAACTTCACAAGAACCCCCCACAAACTTGATTCAACCATTGCAGAGTCAGCTGATTCAATTGCTATGTGTGTTAGAAGGAAACTGTTTCTTTTTAAATGTTACTTTTGACACCTCTGATGAAGGGCCAAGAGGTAGGCTACCCACATAATATAATCATGCCTTTCACTGTTATTTTCTCACAACACGGAACAAATGACATTCTGCGCAGTACATCCCATCCAAACCCCCTTCCAATGCCTTATCCGCCTCTCCACCCAAAATCATCTATTCCACAGCACCTCAGCTCTTAGCCCACGGTATTCTTGCATGCAGTATAGCTGACTGGCACATAATTTGTCCTTATCTCTTCCTCCTTTTTGTATACACACCAACATTAGTTTTTCGTAGGCTTTAAAACATAGAACTACTACGTTGAAATCAAAATTCAAAGTCAAAATCCTCCCAAATCCCTTCTCCAGCCATGAGCCATCTATGCGCATCACCATTTGCCTGGTTAACAGATTAGGTCTGGGGAGTTGCCTATTGTAAATTCCGTAGGGGAGAGAATACTTGGCTATTATGACACACTGCCCTGCTCTTTGATTGGGCAGAGAGACTGTTATGGTCGGAATGCTTGGCCATTATGACACAGTGCCCATGATCTTGGACGTTATGAGTCATCCTCGCCAGACTGTCTTTCAGATCGAAATGATTGTGTAGAACTAAAGGCAGTATGGGAGTTCCCAGGCTACATCACCATGGGTCCTCAGGAGACCACGGTAGCCTATAGGTCTACTTGTAAATGGATGTCAGGTGATCTGTTTTTAACTCTTTCTGCTCTTTGTACACCTGCAGATTGGCCATGCCTTTCGGGGGCTTTGAGAAGGGCTCAAAGCTGCTGACCTTCCAGGCACCAGAGCTGAAGGCTCCAGAGGAGGAGGAGCTGGTGCCTGCGCTGCAGTGTGACATCCGCTCCCGGCCCTCCTTCAACCGCACGCCCATCGGCTGGGTGTGTAACGACGATCCGACCAGCATCCACATGGAGCTCGATGCTATGCCATTTGATGGGGAGACTGATGACCTTTGAAGATCTTACTTACCCCACGTGCAAACTTACTTCTCTCAGCCACACACACACACACACACACACACACACACACACACACACACACACACACACACACACACACAAGCTCAAGTTTACATAAAAACTGTGATTGGTCTTTACTTGCTTGCAGACTGATGTGATTTTACTTTAAAGGCGAAAATGGCCCTGGTGTGTGTTACCTTCTGAACCTATGCACGCCCAATTCACCCAGCCGATGTTTCACTCACCTCTTCCTGAAAGTGATCACTTGTCAGATTTATAAGACCACTAGGCCTACACTACATTTGTATCAAGGATAATGAGACCCCAGACCTGCATGACAACCTCCTTCCGTTGTTTATGAATGTTGACACATTAAACTATTTTTTTGTGATGTAAAAAACGGCTCTTTCTTTAGTTAGAACATGTCGAACACTTTTTAGGCTATCTTTCTACTTTTCTAAAAGAGTAGACCAAGGATACTCTGTGAGGTGGATGCTCTGAGGTGGAAGCATGCAGGCCCACTGACAGGCAGTCCTAAAGTTAGGAATGTCGCTCATCCTTTAAGGTCGATTTGCGGCCTGACAGCGGAGCAGTTGGAAGCCAATTTCATGCCCCGAACGCCAAATTATGAAATAGCGGGCTCTGTAATTACGTAACTGCTGCTCTTGTGAGTGCGTGGTCCTGATGTCGGGCAGTTCCGCTAGATGGTAGCAGGAGGCTCAAATCAAAAGCGATGATGTCAACGCAGAGGAAAAAAAGAGCGCGCTCTCGCGAGATCCTGGTCCTTTGGCTGCAGCGCTGGATGGCGCTGGCGGAGACTGGAGGATCTGAGATACCTCCCGGGTTGCATTCGGGGAGGACACTGAACCGCATCTGAGTTAACGAAGGAGGTGAGTGAGCGCTGGTTACAAGTGATTGACGGTGGCAAGCATCACCAGGATTCAGGAGGTTTGTGGAAAATTAAAAACCCTTTTAAATGTGTGTAAAAGTGTAACTTGACAAGCACTTGGGCACGTTGATGCTGTCCAGATGTTTCCCATCTCTTGTAACTGTCAGCGAGACCTCGGCATATGCGAACAAGATGCACTCATCGTTTTTATGTCCTAGGCAACGGGGCGCATTGCAACGCAGTCGTGCCAGCAGTGGACTGCCCTTTTGCAGGTAGCCGCATCAGCTAACGTTGCGGACTGCACTGTCACACTCCGCATCTTGCCAGAGCACAGGCTAGTTATTGGGTAGTTCCTGACAGACTGTGATTGCCCGCTCATAAAAGCGTGGGAATGATGACAATATGGTGTTGTTGCTTTGTGTTAGAAACCGCCGAAGAAAACATGATGCTGAATTGTAATGGCACGCAGGCCACAAACAGTTGTAGAGTATTGGAAAATGTTTTTTCACAGAAAAAACATGATAGGCTGTACTTGTTGAATCAACTCCTTGTGACAGCCAGTTTTTTTCTACTTCAGATTATTCGGCACTTTCCCTGATATTATTTTACATTTTAGAGAACTGTGCTGTAGTTTTATTTGGTCTTCATCACCTTTCACGCGACAGCGTCCACATGTCTTCACCACTGCTCAGGAATGTGAGATGACTGGTGGATATTACTTTTGTTGTCCTGTCAGAAACACCTTTGCCATGTTATACACAGAGAAACGTTGCAATAATTTGATGTCATTCACAAACATGCAATGCCATTGAAGAGTCGTCTGCATTGTGGGAATGCCACCTGTATTATGTGAATGATTGAATTTCCTGATCGTTCCCTCTGCTTCCCTTCCAGTTTTGTCTCTCTGTGGTTGCGCGTGGTTTTACGCGAACAAGAGGTAAAGAATAAATTATAAAGCGAGATGCTGTTTGTATGTCAAATTTTTGATGGATGTACACTATCCCACGGAGGTTATGTACCCCTTTGCTTAGTCAGCAGTCTGTGGAAATTGTATCTCTGACAGGAGCATCATTCATCACTGAGGTCCACTCACTTATGGCTCTAGCTGTTGTCCATGTGAATACTAGCGATGGGACACGCTAAGGCTGCACCATTGTTTGTGTCAAGACATGGGGAATTGGGGATGTACCCAGCAGTGGAGATAGATAATGATGGTCGTCTCACACTTAGCAATGATGGTGGCAACGGGAGTATTGTGTGTGTGTGTGTGTGTGTGTGTGTGTGTGTGTGTGTGTGTGTGTGTGTGTGTGTGTGTGTGTGTGTGTGTGTGTGTGTGTGTGTTGAAGAGGGCGAGGCCTTGCTTTAGGTCAAGGGTGAGGGGTCAGGGTGGGTGGCTTGTCTGGCTGATGTGGAAATGAACAGGGAATGCTGTGAAGGCTGGGCCAGGTTGTAGCTGTCAGCAGCGGGATTGTAAAAGCTGTTTTAAGCCGCCCCCTGGCACGTCACTCTAAGGGTTTACTGCAGAGAGGGCAGAGGGAGAAAAGATTGGATTTTTATCAGCTTGTGCAATTTAAATGTGTTTTTTCCCACTCCCTTTTTCTTTCCAGGACAGGTCTTTTGAAAAGGTTTGGTGTTGTTGGCTGTTGAGGAGGGCTATAGATGTTGTGACTGGTGAGTGACCGTATAGACCACAAGGTACAAGGGGTATATCAGGGTTACCCTATATTGGCTGAAACATTTGACATGTACCTGTAAAGCTGTGATGTGTCGTTTTGGCTTAAAGGTGCACTGTGTAATATTGTGAGCAGTTTCTTTCCAGAATTCATGCTGCCCATTTACAAATGTTACCACCACCATCAAGTAAGTAAGTATTCATTATGACTGAGAAAATAGCCCTTTTCATACATGAAAAGGTGGATCTTCTCAATGTGTGCCATTTTGAATTTCCAGAATTAGACATTTTTAGCTGCAAAACTTACTTTACTTTGGTCATACAAGTAAATATTAGTTTATTATTTAGTAAACATTCATGAAAAGATCAAATTTCACAATAGGCAGCACAGTTTCAATGAGCAGCATTGTTGCAATACCTACTCTGTCCACCTTCCTAGACAAGGCACCTTTAAGATAAGGGGTATTAGGGCTACCGTAAATTGTGTGGAACATTTGACACATGTACCTGTAAGCTTCCACCTGGACACTCTTCAGTTATCTTTTACAGTACTCCTCTGTGTAGTCTGGGAATCAGTGCCATAACGTGCTAGATACTGTATGTGTTCCATGATAATATGTCACAATGCGAGAGCATAGTAATGGTGGCCAACTAGCAGAGTGTGGTGTGGAACATTAGTAAACCTCCCTCCCGAAGCCTCATACAGTAGTGCTGACTGGTCCTTTAGCCCAGTGGTATCTTGCTGTGACTCCAAATACCTGAACTGGAGCGTGGACTGATAGCGTGCGGGTTTGAGCCCTGAGTGGCAGACTGCACAGAGACACCTCAATTACACATAGACAGTGGGAGCAAAAAAACCAATATGAAATTTGTCTTTGAAAATGCCCACTTAAATGATTGGATATGTCCACTTGCCAAATCATTTTTTTCAAGAAAGAGGCTGCATCTTGCGTGGAGGGTTTTTTATTGCACAAGCTTGTTTCGTCGTGTGCCCTCTCAAGAATCACGATCTACAGTAAATACATGTATATAAGAGTGAAGCCTGCTCCTAGCTGAAATAGTATTCAGCGGTATCGTGCTGTGCCTCCCATGCCTGATCTGGAGCGTTGACTGGTAGGGTGCAGGTTCGAGCCCCGAGTGGTGAACTTTCGCAGATCACCTCTGTTACATATGTGTGTCTATTGGTCATTGATACAAAAGCTGAAAAAAGGATATGACCCTGGACTCTGGGTGGCGGTACCAAATCTTTGACCAGGTAACTGAGAGGATAAAACATAATTGTAGAAGAGCCCACTTACATTTGGTTATTTGAAGAATTAGTAGTTCATATGATTTATGCTGCCTATTCACAAATGCTATTTTTTTCATATGTATTAACTGCCACCACTACTACCAAGTATTCATTATGACTCGGAAAGTTACACTTTTCATGCACAAATAGGTGGCTCTCCTCCATGTCCACCATTTTGAATTGCCTGTATTTTTTAGAGAGGTGCCAGTATTGCCAGTATTACTTAAAGTACACAGATCAGTGTGCCAGTGCTTTTGAAATCACTGGCATTGAGGCTCCAGTAAGTCACTGGCAGAGCTGCCCGGATGTGGCAAATTATACATTTATGCTACTATTCTACTACATATATGACCCACTTTCAATACATATTCATGTCTCCACTGGTGGAATGCCCCTTTAATCATGCAAAAAAATCATATCAGAGGATCATACAGAGGCAGAGCTTTTATTTTATCATAAGGAATTTTAAGTTCAAAATCATAAGAAAAAGAAAAGGCTGATCAACAATCAAAATGGCCTTATATTAAAATGGCCAAAATGACATCATTCAATCAAGCAAAAATATCATCATAGTAACGAATAAAAACAGGACATATTTGTTCCAAGCATTAGGGGGTTACTATCACGTAATAAGAAATTATTCCGTCAGTACTCATTTGAGACCAGCATAATGACAAGTATTTTTAGTAGCACATCCTAAAAACCAGCTCAGTGCCACACGCCACACATCAGTATCACTTCTGTTATGAACTTGACACAAATTAGGCTACTTGGCTGTGGGATCCCAGCAGGAAGGCTAGGGCATGGGTGTGGACAAGGACTAGTAGGTTAAAGAACTGTAGCAAAAGGACGTGAAACAATTTGTTGTGGCACTGGCCCGTTTTGTGTTGGGCTACATGGAGATCTGTAAGGTGTTCGCTTCAGTCCCAAGAGAGAAGTTTCAGAGAGAGGTTTCAGAGACATCTGAGATTCAGGTGCTGTTGGGCGTGGGGTGGGGGAGCGTTGGGTCCTTTTCCTAGTTACAGGAGCAAACCGGAGAGGAAAGCACATTTTCTGAATGTGAGGGAAAACATGAGAAAGAAAGAAGAAGAAAGTTAGAAGAGAAACAAGAAGAAAGAAACAAGAAGAAAGTTAGAAGAGAAAGAAACAAACAGAGAGAAATGGAGGAAAGCAAGAGTTGGATTTCCAAGTCTCCTTGAGAATGAAAAAGGGAGAGAGAGGGAGTGAAAGAGAGAGAGGCAGAAGACCGGAGGAAGGCAGAGAGAAAGCGAGTGGAGGGAGCAGCGCAGGGGCATGAGGTTGGTGACAGGAAGAGGAATAGTGCTCGGCACGCTAAGAGGCCTGTCGTGTAAGATCTGTTGCCCTCTCTGTTAGTCGGGAGCGATGCTGAAACGTCCCCTCTGCTCCCCTCCACTGCTAGGCAGCCCAAGGTGTATAATGTTCTCTCCTCATTGGCAGGGAGGCTCTCTGGCGCACGCTTGGCATCTCCTGGAGGGCCTGCGGCTCACCGCAGGAAACCCGAGCTGGCGCTGGGTGAGATGCCGGCTGTTTGATGGTCAAACCCGAGGTCTGGTCATAGCCCACAGCGTTTAACCGCAGAGAAAAAGGGCAAAATGAGTCACTGCGGGGCCCTTTGCCACGTCTCGCTGCACCCTTATCGGTCACACGGAGAGACATGACTGCCCCGTTGAGACCACCGATAAACGCTGGCCCTTCTCTGTTGACATGGCAACCTGTTTTTTTTTTGCCCAATCGTTTATCTTCTCCTCTAACCCTCAGTTGGCACAACCCACTCATGGTCAGGTCGGTGCTGCGTACACCCAGGTGATGGCCAGATGTGATGTAGCTCCCCTGGGGCTGATCGAGATAAACTATTTTAGGAGATTGAACTCAAATCCCCCTTTTTCCACCCTCCATCACTTTGGAGCTCTAATACATGCATACAAGGCATACAAAATCCTGTACTCTCTTGTTTGACAGGTCTGTGCCATGTCGTTAGCCTGTCCCCTTGTTGTGCAATTTGTTTTGTTGCACAGGCTCAACAGCCTGGCTGAAGTAGTCGGTGGCCCTCTGCTGCTTTCCGTCAGATGTAGCTGAATGTTTCCAGTGGTTCCCTACACATAGCCTGGCTTTGCCATCCCTAAACTTCCGGTCAATTCCCATTTTCCTCCACATGACGTCTGAGTCGGGTCTTCTGGGACAAGATTACTCATGTTGCCAGACAACATGACCAACTGGCGAATGGGGGAGGGACGAGGGAGGGGTGAATGGTGCTGCATCTCTTACGAGTAGATGACACATCACCACCAAACCATAGCATTTGGGCAAAATCTCACACATTTCATACTTCAACAGTTTCAACAGAGTTCACCCCTCCACACAAATGAAATGAGTATGAGGCGTACTGTAAAACCAGGTTTCTCTATACATGCTGTCAGACAGTATGTCTGTAGTCATGTAATAATAGAGATTAGTGGAATAGAGCAGTGGTTCCCAACCTTTTTCTCCAGGGACCCTTGTTTTTACAATTGTAAGCTTTGGTGACCCAACCGAGGGAGTGCCCGCACGAGACACATGATGCCCTCTGTTTCCTGCGAAAACTCATTTTAGTTATTTTATTTCTCAATTCGTCTTTGGTCAAATATACAATAAATGTTTAATGCACTTACATTTTGTTGCTTCTATATAAGTTAAATACTGTGTCATTTATTCAACATGGGCTATATATGCTATTTAAAATTAAACCCCTTAAAATCAAGAGGGCTCCGCGACCCTCTGTGGACCTTTGGCGACCCATAGGTTGGGTCCCACTCCCGACCCATAGGTTGGGAACCACTGGAATAGAGGTTAGAGAATAATGCAAATTGTGTTTTACAGTATGATGGTATTTTTCTTCTTTGATATGCAGCCGGTCTGGGTGGCCTTTTTGCCAGCTCTCCTAACACTCTGCTGCAGATTAGGTAATCCCGCAGGATCTCAGATTAATCAGATTGTCAGATCATTATAACCAACCTATTGAAGATAGCTGCCCAAATACCTTAATCTAGATACACAAAATCACGCTGCGATGTTGTAGGTAAATGAGAATGTCTTTATGAAGAAAGAGGAATTTAAGATGTGAGTATAGGCATCTCAGGTGGATATTGTTTACACATATTATTTGATATACGTCTGTTTGACGTATGTATTGTAGATCCGGCTTCATTTGTTGTCTGTGCAGTTGTGTCATTTCTGCCATGTATAGTGCTTTTGGTTTGTTGTGTCTGTTCGGTCATCTCATCAATAATCACATTGTCTTTGTTTTGGCTCTATAGTGCATTTGACCAGTGTGTCTTTTGTACCAATGAATAGTAAGTGGTAGGTGATCCTGGTCCTGACAATACAGGATTCAAAAGAGGAGAATGTTGAAAGGAAAACAAAGAGATTGTCATGGGCTGAGTGGTGGGATGTCGTTGGTAGTGTTCTATATTTGTGTGTGGCTTGAGGGTCATGGAGAGAAGAGAGACCATCGAAAGGGTCACAGATAAGTCCCTAAAGACCAAGGCGGCGGCCGCACACAGACGGAGAGCATTGATCACAGACAGCCAGATACAGTAGAAAGAGGCATGTGCAAGTGGAACAGGAGGACAACATGGCACAAGCTGAGGGTCGGGAAGAGGGTCTGAGAGAGAGAGAGACAGAGACAGAGAGAGCGAGAGAGAGAGAAAGAGAGAGAGAGAGAGATCGAAATGGAATCAAAGAAAGAAGACAAAGCAAATGCTGAAAGAGGAGGGCAGGCAGGCACACGAAGGCAGCACGCGAGCAAAAAAGAGCAGAGCAGAGCAGGGGCACGTGGTGGGACAGCAGGATGCTAGGCAGAGAGAGAGAGAGAGAGGGAGGCAGCGGAAGGAGAGCAGATGATCTTGGCAGGCATAGGAAAGAGCGGGCAGGGTTAGGTGTGCATGCATGTCTGCTGAGGTTGTGGTGCTGAAAAGCAAACAAGACAGAGAGGAAGACCAGAGAACAGCAGAGGTGCATTTTACACATACACTTTCAACTCCGAAGAAAAAAAACTGCAGACCTGCTACAACGAAGAAATCTCTGAATAGTATGTACTGTATATGCCCATGCAATTGCCCTGTTGTTTGAATTCCAAAATGAATTGGATTATTTCCCTTTGTGTTTTCCAGCCATAACACTTACAGTAAACGAAAAGCTAGCTAGCTGTCTGTCTGTAATGCGATTCCCAATCCCCTTCAATTAATTTCATTAATGTGTATGAGCGGGTGTGTGAGTGATTTGGCCGGTGCTCTCCGGTGTCGTCTCCTGCCTGCATGTGCTGTAATGAGTGCGGCGGGTGCCGCAGCGGAGGTGTTTACGGGGAGAGGAGAGGGGTCAGTGGTGATAAGGCCGCCGCTTGCTGATCTGAGAACAGCCACTGTTGAGCACGGCCCACTGTGCTTGCCGTAATGAAACATTTTTCACTCTGAGCAGTTGGGAAGTTGCCAACTGAATTACTGCAGAGAAAGGATATTCCATCTTCAGGGTGAGCTCGGTGCGTGCGTGCGTGTGCGTGTGTGTGTGTGCGTGTGCGTGTGCGTGTGTGTGTGTGCACGCACGCACGTGTGTGTGGGTGTGTCATTTTGTGTGACTGTTTGTGTTTCATGGTTAATATGTTTTAGGTTTGTGAGCATGTGGCTGCTGAAGTGATGATATCCCAGAATAGCTCATTGGTGGAGTGAGCTCCATGATGATGCGGAATGAATGAATGATTGTCACATGCCAAACCCCTTTTTGTTGCTGCCTGCATGCCACTCACAGATTCATACAACAACTTACAGTATGTGGATGCACCCCTATTGCCAGTCTTTCACAGTACGTTTTGTAGTGTTAATTCAATACTAACGGGACGATATACAGTATGCTCTAGAATAGTGTCTCCAAGTGTTGAATTAACACTACAATACCAAGGATTAATTTCAGAGTAATGAAATTAATGAAAAGGCAAATTAATTTTGCTGTGTTAATGCAACAATTCAAATGATGGGATTTGAATTAAAGGAGAAAAACGTTTTTTTTTGTTTTTTTTTTGCAATTTAGCCCTGAATTTCACATTATCACATCATGTTCTGCTCATCCATGTTGTAATGTTAATGTTTGCCCAATTGCAAAAAAAAAAACAGTTTTCCTCTTTAAACACTTTTCTAGAGCATATAGGCTCCATAGCCCCATTCACGAAGACTTGAATTGCAGTAGCCCTTGTGATACATATGACCATATGTGAACTTCGCAGCACACCTCCTTATATGCAGTATTTCTATGACAAGAAAATTCACTTCCGCACAAAATTGTGTGTACACAATCAATGTTTTTGTGGCGTGTCCACAACTTCGACATCCAGTCTCCAACTCCTTGCAAATGAATCCGCCTGCCGTCACCATATCGCGAGGCGAGTGTCCAATAGCAGAGGAAAGACACAGGGGCGGGGGTGTACAGTTGTCCGGTCACAATACAGAGCAGAGAAGCGATTGGTGCTTCTGATCACGGCGGTAACACTCCAAAATGGACTGTGATAGGTGAGGCTGGCAACCCCCCACCTCACCACATCACACCACCTCTGGCACTTGTGCCTCGTTGCTCTGTCCTCTCACCTCCAACCTCCACCCACGGCCTCCTACGATGCTGTCGGGAAATGTCACGTCAGGACCGACTTTGTGTGGGTGGGTGGCATGTCTCCGCAATGACACAGCTGGTTACACAATTAGTGTGTGTGTGTGTGTGTGTGTGTGTGTGTGTGTGTGTGTGTGTGTGTGTGTGTGTGTGTGTGTGTGTGTGTGTGTGTGTGTGTGTGTGTGTGTGTGCGTGCGTGCGTGTGTGTGTGTGTGTGTGTGTGTGTGTGTGTGTGTGGTTGGGGTGGGGGGTTGTGTTGGGGGATCGGGAGTATTATGTGCATCTACTCTGCTATTACCCTACCTGCATACCAGGGCCTTAATCTACGTGTAATGCCAGTGACGTGTTAGTATCAGAGTACGATGCTACTGTTGAATGTGTGAAGTGTAACCCGAAGAGATGGGAGGAAGTGTTAGCTTACCCCGGGCGAAGTGGCTAGCTCTCGCCCTGGCTCGTCATAGCCAGATAGCCCAAGCGATTGTCGTGGCAGTTCATTTGGGGTTTCTTCGGAGGATCCTCGATATCTCCTTTTTTTTTGAGCCCACGTCCAGGTGCACCGAAAATAAATGATCCTTTCGGTTAGTTGCCCTCAGCGTAGAGACTACAGGCCACCCTCACACCCCGCGGCGTTCCAGTATGATAATCCGCCACGTCTTCTGAATCACCTGTTCTTTATAGGGGCGGGCCCCGAAAAACCCCACACTCCCCCATTCCCCGGGTTGGATGAGGTGTGTCGGTGGCAAAGTACTGTATACCTAAAGTGCACTACATAGCCCTACCGTAACAGGAGTCACACACATGCATGGCGTGGACCCTTTGTGCACCATTTCTGTGTTTTAGAGTGTGTGTGTGGCATACTGATGGCATGTTAGAGAGAAAGAGAGAGAGAGAGACAGAGACCGAGACAGAGACAGAGAGAGAGAGAGAGAGAAAGCAAGCAAGGGACACTTTCTCAGTCTGTCTCTGACCTTTCATCCCCTAATTCCACCTGACAATTTGGACATACCACTGCGTGTGTCTGGCTCTGATGCCGTGGAGATCAAATACAGTATGAGCAGGGAGGAGATGTGTATTCTCCCACCTCAGAGGGTGTGTGTGTCTGTCTGTTCGTGTTCAAGATTCATGATTCAAAGGGGGCTTTATTAGCGTGACTGTTGCCAAGTAGTTGACATGTACAGTACAGTATATATTGCACTGATTCTTGAAAGTTTGGCAAAATTAAATTTTACAAAATTACATTTTACAAAATTACATTTAAAATAATTACAACTTCATGAATGAAATAAATCCATGTAATGATCAAGGGGTCTGTTACACAAATGTACAGTTGTTTGAAAGATTGAAGTGTAATTATATTATTTTCACAATTATGCTGAATTTGTAAAATAATTATTTACTTTAATGCAGGGGCGTAGGCATAAAATAATAAAACAGGTGGGCCCAGAAAAACTCGGACAGGCCCAACCCAAAAGCGTGTAGGTAGATGTTACAAATCCGCGCTCAAAAATGATACTTTGACATTGAAATCATAGAAATCACAGAAGGTGGTCCAGACTTTTGACAAAATGATTAATTATCGCTCAGTGCTATGCCATTAATTATAGTTCAATGAGGCAAAAGTTGACTGTCAAGTGTGAATGGGGAGGGCCTGGATGTCAAGTGGGCGGACCCAGGACCACCCAGGCCAACCCTTGGCTACGCCTATGCTTTAATGTACAAGAACACATATTTTTGTACTTCTAGTTGTTTGACTGTGTTGACAAAAACAAGTAATAGCCTATTTTATGAAAAAGGTAAAATATAACGAGATTGATCCGATACATTGCTGCACAGCCAATACCTTTCGTCTATGATAATATACCTCTATATGTTGGATTTGAACAACTTTTTTCTTTCAAAATGAAAAGTCATTTTAGCCACATTCTGAAGAATCCGTGGTTATCCCACACTGTCTGGATTTTTTCTTAATCTGTACTTTAAAATGTGCAAGAGGTAATTTGCCTTCCCAAATGGTTCTAGTATCTCACTCGTTGTGGCTTCTCTCACAGCTAGACCTCCATCCCAAAGTAACAGAAATATCTCTTTTATTTACTCTTGTTTGACATGGTTCCTATGCTCCACTTGTCTGATGTCTTACGCATCTTTAACCTCTCGGCTCCTGTTCCTTGCCTCTAATTGATGCAGATTTAGTAAACAAAACCACTGATGGGAGTGACATATTTGTCTCTAGTTGTCTCTGCAAGTGTTTAAACTGTTTGTGGGATAATATATATATAATATATAATATATATATATAATGAAGGTAATTTCAGTGTACAGGACGATTTAATGGACTGACTGTTGAGTCTATTGTAGTCTTTGTTGTTCTCTGAGAGATGAGATAGAAACCTCAGATTCACCTGGTTTCTTGGGAACCTCAGGAGGATATTGTGTGTTTGTGCTACAGCTTCTGCCTCGTACCTCTGATCTCTTCATTTCTGTTAACTGTTTTGGTGGATCATTGGGTGTTTGGGTGGATTATAAGAATTATTATGCATTATTTATGCATTATAATTTACTCTGTTGTGGAGTAGGTTTATTAGTTTGTACTAGAATGGTTTTACAATTTTTTGCTGAAGTATTTTATTCATATTTACAACTTTTGGAAGTTTTGGAGATATCCTTGATGCTTAGCTGTCAGCTGTTTTTTGTTGTGTGATCTGGTGTGATCTGGATACCCCATAGATTTCCATACCACGTTTTGGTGCTTTGGTGGTTATGGACATTAAAATTAGCCAGAAATAAAACCCCATTGAAAGTCAATGGAATGTTCTGTCTTGTGATTTAGAATGTCCATAACCACCAAAGTACCTAAGAATGGTATAGAAATCTATGGGAAGAGGGAAGTGTGGGTCACCAGATCAAAGAACAAAAAACAGCTGACAGCTAAGCATCAATGATATCTGGGCTTCCATAACCCTCGTGCACTGCCACTGCCATTGACTTGTGAAACACAGTCAGGTCAGCAGTCTAACCCATGACTGCGGTTTTGAGTAATGAACCAGGCTGGGATTTTTTAAAGCCTCAGGAAGCTTTTACCAGTGCATAGAGTTAATTCGTTGATTCAGATGATTAGGTTAATAGCTTGTTTAAACAACCTTTTCATGATATGAAAATTTTTGAGATAGGAATGTTGGGTTTTTATGAGCTGTATGCCAAAATCATCAATATTAAAACAATACAAGACCTGAATATTTCAGTTGGCGTGCAATGAATCTAACACATATGAAAGTTTATTTTTTTATCATTACATTATGGGGAAAAATTAACTTAAACACAATATACTAATTATTTGAGAAGGACCTGTAATGTGATAGTGCTAAAAAAGCTTTAAATCATCATCATTATTATTTTGAAACTTTATTATTAGCCTTTTGCAACCTATTTTATGTATTTATGTATCATAGTATATATTGAATTTTTTATTGTATAATGGTGGCAAAGGTCAAAAAAGAAAATGACTGAAGTAAATATTGCAATGCATCGTGATGGTATCGCATCGTGGCATGTGTATGCACATCGAATCGTGAACCCCTTGCCAATGCCCACCCCTAGTCTGCAGCAAGGTGAACAAACGATGTTCTTTGCACGTTGTACTTTTCTACTCATAATATACTGGAATGTATTACCATAAATCAGTCACCTCCACCATTTAAAAAAAGGTTTAAGATACATTTTTTAATCCAGTTCTATAGGCCTATATATTCTTATTTTTCAAGATTCAAGATTCTGTCTGAGTACAGATGCTTCATATCATGATCCCTCACCCCCCACTACTTTCAGTGCAGAGTGGGCCAGTTTGTTGATTTGGGACTTGCATAGCGTAATGCACTCTCAACAGCACGGTAAAAAAGTAACATTATCCTCTGTTGAACACCAAACACCCTGAGTCTACGTAAAAAGTGTAGTCTCTGCTGGATCCTAGTCTCTGCTGGATCCTAGCATTATTAACATGAACATTCCAGGAGAGATTGTTATCAAAGTATACACCCAAATATTTACAAGAGTCAACCTGAGTAATATTGGTATCACCAATGACTAATGGAGTGTGGTCCCTGACTGGGATCAAAAAACATTTCTTCTGTTTTCCTCATATTTTGAGGTGATTCTCCTCACACCACTGCATTTCTTTCTTTCTTTCTTTCTTTCTTTCTTTCTTTCTTTCTTTCTTTCTTTCTTTCTTTCTTTCTTTCTTTCTTTCTTTCTTTCTTTCTTTCTTTCTTTCCATGTGAATTTATGACATTGTTAGTGTTAGTCCTTGGCCTTCACTAGCTCCCTATTCTCCTCTTAATAATGCAACTCTGGAGTTTTATATCAGCAGCCTTCCTACTAAACTCCAGCCCCTGTCCGTTGTGGGCTCTTGGCCTACATATGCGATGCCAACCGAGCCATGTGGCCACGCATCCCCTGGTGCTAAATCACACACACGGGACAGCAGCATTTGGTGGCGCGCGAGCGAGCGAGGCCCAGTCATTTCCACTCCACATATATTAAAACAAACGGGGAAGGACATGAAAAGGGAGTGAATGACACCGAAGGTTAGCGAGAGTGAGAGAGCCGTGGGGGGAGGCATGTGGGGATGTAGACACCAGTGATGAATAGGCCTGATGAGGGGACGTGGTGGGCAGTACGGCAGCTCTTTAACTGCGGGGACTCCCAGTGGTCAGTGGACTTCGATGGCGCCTTCCAGCCACACACACTGTCACTGCTGCTGCTGTCGGCGGGATGAGCCGTCCAGTTCCTCCTCACTCGTAATGGCGGGAGCCTGCGGCGTCCCAGGAGCCATGAAGAGAATGGAGCATGAAGGACAGGCACATTAACCCTTCTTCCCCGTCCGTGAGCTCTGGCTGTGCCATCTCTGCGCAGGCAGACAGACATGCCTGATGAGCTGGGCCGGACCCCCCGCTCTGCAGCACCATCGGCTGCTCGGCTACCCGGCTGCCCGGCAGCCCCAGTAGACTCAGCTCAGCAATTGATTGTTTGTGCGGGGCGGCCTTGGCCTGTAATAGCTTGGAGGAGCATCCTCTGTGTCACTTGTGCATGCGTGTCTGCGTGTGTGTGCATACGTGCGTATGGGTAGGTGAGTGCAATGCATTCATCTGTGTGTGTGTGTGTGTGTGTGTGTGCAAAATGTGTGCATCGGTGAGTAGATTTGTATATGAATGTGTTTAAATAAACCAGTTGTAGTTTGGTGGGGAAAATTATAGAATGTTGACTAATCAAAGGCTACAATTAAGTTTGCAACATTCCTGGGAATTTTCAGAGGTGTAAACTTTCCATGGGAATATTTGGGAATATTTGTGAATTAACAGAAATAAAACTGACAATG
>NC_085871.1:850000-855000 GCF_034702125.1 Engraulis encrasicolus
AGGACATACATTCTATAAAAGCTGAACCTGTGTGCGTGTGTGCGTGTGCGTGTGCGTGTGCGTGTGCGTGTGTGCGTGCGTGTGTCAGTGTTATAATTACTGTAATCTCCTTGTGTAGTGATTTTCTCATTTTATTGAAGGAATTATTTCACTGATCATTATTACTGTAACATGTGTATGTATTACTTCTGACAGGGTTCTAAAGCAAAGCCAGGCTTCTCAAAACACACAAATTTTTGCAAGTATTTGATAGTGTAAAAAATATGACGGTGCTTACACAAATGGCTGAGAAATATATATAGTGTGCGTTAGTGGTTTTGCAGAAACAGCACAAGAGTTGGATTAATCTGGTTTGGAGCACTGGGCGAGAGAGAGAGAGAGAGAGAGAGAGAGAGAGAGAGAGAGAGAGAGAGAGAGAGAGAGAGAGAGAGAGAGAGAGCACCCCTAGAGAGTGGTCGAGAAATGGCTGGTTTAAGGTGGCGGCTGGCATTTTTCTATTGGGCGGGGGTGTTAGGTGGATGGGTAGGTTGCCATTGTTCCGACAGGGCCAGGGGCGTCTCCTGGCTCTTTTCTGGGCCAGTCCAGTCTAGTCCAGTCCTTCAGCTTTCCTCCTCGGGTGTGGCTGCGGCTCGCCGGCTCCCTTAGTATTGTTTATGTACAGTAGGCCTACTCCACCATGTTGCAAGCCTGTGTTTGTGTGTTTGTGTGTGTGTGTGTTTGCGTGTGTGTGCCCTCTCTCTTTCTCTCTCTCTCTCTCTCTCTCTCTCTCTCTCTCTCTCTCTCTCTCTCTCTCTCTCTCTCTCTCTGCGTGTGCCCCCCCTCTCTCTGTATTGTTGTGTTAGCACCTCCCTGGGGTACAGTAGACACTATTATGTAACCACTGCTGAAAAATGCAAGGATGGAGTATAGGCTTTATTCTTTCTCTTTCTTTCTTTCTTTCTTTCCTTCTTTCTTTCTTTCTTTCTTTCTTTCTTTCTTTCTTTCTTTCTTTCTTTCTTTCTTTCTTTCTTTCTGTCTGTCTGTCTGTCTGTCTGTCTGTCTGTCTGTCTGTCTGTCTGTCTGTCTGTCTGTCTGTCTGTCTTTCTTTCCTCCCTATTATGAAGCATTAAGTTGTATCTCACATACCCTCATTGTTTGCCGCTGTGCTGTGAGTGAATAGGCTGCGGCTCCAGGCTTCCCCCTCCAGCTCCTCTTCTTCCTCCTCATCCTCCTCATCTTCCTCATCCTCCTCATCCTCCGTCAGCACTTTTCCCTGCCGTGCTCTTCCTCTACTTCTTCCTCCCCTCCCGAGCACCTACCCCAGGAAGTCTCATTTCCGCCGACCCATCTCTTCTGCTGATGTAACTATGCCAACTTAGCCTGGCTGTGTGTACAGAACTTAACCCCCTTAAGACGTGCACGTCGAGTTGAACGCTTAGCGTGTCTGCTCTACTCACAGTCTGGAGTTGTGAGACTGTAGGTTCGATCCGGGACCATGACTGGCATGGGATGACCTCTCTTACTCTCTCACAGGACTGGTGGCCATACAGTGTGTCCTGTATACACACTTAAATGTTAAAAGTAGGTGTCTATTCAAATTGATGTATTTTTTGGGTAATAGAATTTATACACATCACTTTATTGTTTTGTTCCTGCCTGTTCTCAAACTGATGTCTACAGTCTATGATGTTATGAGGGCTGCAGTAGTCACTGAAAGTGAATGCTCTAATATTTCAGAAGAATCGTGTGTGAGTTGGTCAGCGCCTGGACCGGAATGAATGTCAGTTTGAGAGCAGTGGGTGACAAGGTGACGGCCGACGAGGTGTCTGGATATTAAGGGGAATAGTGGACAAGGCGGAATTGCCAAACAGCCAGACGGTGCCTCGAAGGCCGTTTTTCCGCTTATCAACCGGTTGCCATCGTTTTAAAAAAATATAATATTTTAACTTAATTCTGGCTCACTCTAAATTAATTTCATCAACATACAGATTTTGTTTTAGACTATTTGAAGTTTGTTAATTTATTTGAAGCAGAACTCAATTTTTCCGTTGATTGTGAAGTTGGATAAAGAGATTGGAAGTTGTTGCTTTGGAATAGCAGTATTTGGTAAGGGAGTATTTGGTAGTATTTGGTAAGGGATCGGTGTTATCGATGATGTGTTGGCACTGCCTTCGCTGCCTTCACCGGTGAGCGAATTTGCGGGGACATGTGAGGATGTTGCTCCATATTTTCCTCTCACTGGGATTTGTTGTCCAGTAACTTCAGACAGATAATAATATAAAAGAATGTAAATTTCGTTACATTTGAGGAGTACATGAATGCTAGCAAAGACCTACTTTACAATGATTAAATACAAAGTATATGTAAGTATGTTACTTTTTTGGGGTCACTCTGTATGTGAGGTGCTTAGGCCATAGCTGCAGCAAATACTGTGTGCCTCATGGTGCCAAGGGGCCTGAGCCGCAGGAAATTAGGCGACCAGGGAGAGGGGCGTACTGTGGGATTTGTTGCTTGTAGCAGGGATGTGCATTTCGTTGATAATGCCTCAATAACACAGGGGAAAAGTCCCCAACAGTTGACCGTGTGCAAAACAGTTGTTTTACTGGTTGGTGAGGTGCCACGGGGCAGAGGAGAGATGAGACTGCAGCCGACCAGTTGTAAAAGATTTAAATAGTGAGCGGGCGGCGCTGGCTGCCAACTGTACAGAGAGGGGATAACGGGGGCCGTGACCTGAAGCAGGTAGTGGCAGCAGCCAATGGCCAGCGGCCCTGCCCTCTGAAGCCAGCAGTGCCAGTGGCCAACTACAGGTGATGGTCACGTGATGACGCAGAACAGATGTGGATGTTGCAATGACAAGCAGTGGCAGACAGCGTTCATCACTGCACTGGGAACTCCAGAAGGGAAGTGTGTGTGTGTGTGTGCGCGTGTGTGTGTGTGTGTGTGTGTGTGTGTGTGTGTGTGTGTGTGTGTGTGTGTGTGTGTGTGCGCGTGTGTGTGTGTGTGTGTGTGTGTGTGTGTGTGTGTGTGTGTCTCCCTCTCTCTATTCAGACGAGGAGTGTTATTGGTTGGGACATTGGCACGATATGCGGCAGTGGCAGTGTGATATTTTTTTGAAAGTGCATTTGTTATGTCAGAGCAAACAGTGGGTGGCTGCATCACCATGAGTGTGTGTTCAGAACACAGTGCTTAAATTATCTACCACCAGGTAGATGAAACAGAGCATGTAGATGAAACGGGTTACAATATCCCCCCACAGAAAAAAGAATTCATGACAAAATGACATAGTAGTTATGAATTGAACAGTGTCATAATTTCGAGCTATAAATTAATTCTGTCAACTATATCTAGGACTACTAACAAGAGATTATTTTTTTCAATACTGCCGAGCTGCAATTCAGAAACATTGTTTTCCCTCCTTTGACCAATCAGGGGGCCCCCTGACTGGTGGGGGCTGCCATATCTAACCTGTGCGTCAATCCGGCCCTGTCTGCGACTGTGTGTAATAGTGTAGATATTTGGATGAAAATGGTAGATTAACTCAACGCTGAAACATTGATTTAATATATAATGTAATATTTCCTCAAAATCACTTAAGGTCATGCATTAATCTAGCCATTTACCATTTATGGATACATCCCTGTGGAACCCTGAAAAGCCACCGTAACTTGCACAACATTCACTTATGTCATTTAAATTACTGTATTACTGTGCTTAATGGAAGGCAAATCCATCTGGTCTTAAATAGCAAAATGAATACATATACAAATGATGTCCAGAAAGGCATTTGGAATAATGTTGGTGGTCAGTTGTACTTTACTTTGCTTTGGGTTGCTGTATATATGCTGTGAGACAATCACATAAGTAGTACTTATTTGGCGAAACATTAAAGAACTTGGCTAGAACTGGCATGCAGTCTCTAGTATTATCTAGTAAATCATTCTAAGTCATAGATCTTTATTCTGGATACTGCATTTTGTGATACGTTGTTGACTAGTGTATTGATGAACAGTTACATTGAGATTTTTGATTATACAATAGTTCATAAAGCAGATTGTGAGCGTGTAACATTTGACATGGCCAATGACTGGTTCATGACTAGTCATGCTAACTGAGGCACACGTTAGTAATTTAGCAGCCACAGAGGAATCAGGCTCTATTTCAGGACACTCACATATATAAAACATTTCACTCATTTACACGTAGCTGTGAGCGTTAGAATCACCCCTGTAGGGTACTGCAGTGAAGCATGCACACACGCACGCACGCACGCACGCACGCACGCACGCACGCACGCACGCACGCACGCACGCACGCACGCACGCACACACACACACACACACACACACACACACACACACACACACACACACACACACACACACACACACACACACCTCCCTACAGCATCACAGTGCCCTCTCGACTGTTGCCAAGGTATCTCCATGGTAGCAGTGGCAGAGGCTGGCAAAGTAGAGCTGGACTGATGCCAGCTCTGGGAATTAAAAAGGGATTTAGAGAAGCCTGTGTGTGAGTGTATATGTATGTGTTTGTGTGTGTTTGTGTTTGTGCGGTGGTGGTGGTGGTGGTAGTGGTGGTGGTGTGGGGGTTGGGGGAGGTGGGGGCATTGCAGTCTTTGCACAGTGTGCTGTGGTGTTATGCAACATGTTTACCAACACAGTGGCCCAGGAAGCGCTTTACCCCCCTTACCCCCGACAGTACCCCTGTGGATGGATGCCATCAGCCAGCTCTTGGGACCTGATGCCTCCCCATCCACCCCGGCTCTAAAAGTGGAGTGTGGGGTGTGGGGTGTGGGGTGTGTGCTTCAGGCAGGAGGTCTGTCCCAGTACCTCTCCCAATGCAACATGGCGTCATAAAAGTACGTAAGATAACTTGCCGATTTATTTAGTAAATCTATCGCGTTTGTGCACAACGCCTTTG
The DNA here is from genome assembly GCF_034702125.1 of Engraulis encrasicolus. Taxonomy (NCBI): domain Eukaryota; kingdom Metazoa; phylum Chordata; class Actinopteri; order Clupeiformes; family Engraulidae; genus Engraulis; species Engraulis encrasicolus. The sequence continues at coordinate 854,918 of NC_085871.1, forward strand.
TATGTTGACTCGTGCGCCACAACGCCCTGTGACAGCTTTAGGTTTAGGGATGGTTTTGGTCTGGGCACAATTTCAGAAAAAAC
>NC_085871.1:860000-880000 GCF_034702125.1 Engraulis encrasicolus
GTCTTCCTGGTAAGCCAATCAAGAACTTGATGTTCATGCAACAGGAAATATTCTGAAATTAATTTGTAAGTGACTGGTCAGTACTGTATCTGTACTGACAATGCAGAGGATGGTTTCAGCCTTCTTCAGAACTGTGACTAGAAGCTGTAAAGTCTTTTTGTTTTTGAACGACATTCATATATTTATATATTTAAGCAGTTATTTTCTATTAATGCACTGCAATGTCAAAAACCTATATTTACCATCAAACGCAGGCTGTTTTTGAAAAAGGAAAAAATGTTTTAAAAAAAGTTGCTCTACTTGGGTCATTGGGGGAAAGCTGACTTGCTTTTTATGGCTCCTTTCATGTCGTTTCCCAATGATCTCCACTCCCATCTCTCCTCTGCAGAGGCGCACAGTTAAACACAGTGATAAGATTTTGACAAGTGTACTTAAGCAGAGTTATATTGCTCTGTAACGTCTGCCTCCTCACTATTCTATCTGAATTCACTCCGAAGGCTCATTTTCTTGTCTTCATTCATCGACATTTAAGACTATGAAGGTCATTTGGTGCAGTAAATGCTTATCCGTATTGATTTATTATCTCTATTACAAATGTCCCTCACTTCATCCAATAGCTGCACTTAATTAAAAGGCTTGTGCTCTGACCAGGTATCATTCAGTTGTGATAATTGACACTATTCATTCAGTTTTCTCTGTGGGCTTTTCTAGTTCACTGCTTTCTTGTATAGGCTTCAACATAGCTCAATGTACAGTTTTCTAACAGTGAGAAACCTCAATGTCACAAGTTTGTATCTTTAAGGGGTTCTGTAGAGCCATGGAATTCAGAGTTGTGACAATCGGGGTACAGGAAGTTGCTTAGTGACATTATTCATGTAGATTCAAATAATTCTATGCAGTGGCTTTCTTTTCGCTAGAGCAGCGGTTCTCATCCTTTTTTGGCCAAACACCCCCCTGACCTCCACATACGCCTTACCTCCACATACATACAGTGAATCAGTCCTCTTTTTCAATGTGCTGACCAAATATGATGCTTACATACTTCCTTACCACACAAATACACCAACCGCGACATGAGCGAAGCGAGTGACGGAAGTAATTTACTTTGTATTGAGTCGCGCGACAAAAGCGATTCTGTAGACTAGAGGCTATTCGCATGACAAGAGCGACAGTTTGTAGTTGAACTCCAGGGAATGTTATGCAAATGAGCTATGACGCGTTTTGGCAACAAGCCGCCACAGCCAATGACTGTATAGAGGTCAGTGACCACCGCCAATGGGAATGTTGGAATGCTTGCGTTCTGCTTTTAACGGACATACTCTAGTCGCTTCAATCGCTCGTATCGTTCTTGCTGCACAGAAGCGATTCTCTGTCGCTTGAAACTCGTCGCGGCCGGTGTATTCGCCCAGTTAGGTCTTTCAATTCCCATAGGAACCTAGGCCATTGACAAAACTCTTCCATCCTCCCCTGTCTTGGGCCCTCCACTCCAGTTTTTCTCCAGGAGGTTCTTGGTTGTCCTTTTTTGTTTGCCCTGTAGGTTCCATGTCAGAGCTTGTTTGGTTGTTGCTTCTTTTCGCTTTTTGTGTAGGACCAATCCACTTCCATGTCCTTCCTTGTATTTATATTTGTATTGGGTCTTGTTTGGTGAGTTCCCACAGGTTGGCGTTAGTGATGGTGCTGGGCCAAAGGATCTCCAGTAGGTGTCTGAGGCACCTGTTGATGAATGTCAGCAGTTTGTTGATTATGGTGGTGCTGATCCTCCAGTTTTCTGAACCGTTAAATATAGTGGTCTTCACATTTGTGTTGAAGATCATTTCATTTTGTACAAAATATCAAAAATGTATTTCACATCACATGAAACACACAGAAATACAACATATACATTTAGCATTTTAGAATAATGTATTGAAACATTCTTTAATTTCTCCTTGTGCAAGCCCTTCATTGTCACTGACCCAAATATGCACATCGTCCATGTACACAAGTCCTGAATTTCCATATCTCTTTCATGTCCTCTGTGGTGGATAAAATCACATGTGCACATGCACACATTCTCTCTCTCTCTCTCTCTCTCTCTCTCTCTCTCTCTCTCTCTCTCTCTCTCTCTCTCTCTCTCTATCTCTCTCTCTCTCTCTCTCTCTCTCTCTCTCTCTCTCTCTCTCTCTCTCTCTCACACACACGCACACACACGCACACACACGCACACACGCACACACGCACAGAAACATTAATACCCATATAAACAGACGTACACAAGCACAGAAGACCCAGCTGTCTGCCTGAAGGAGAAGTACTTTGCTGACCCAGGCCGCTGGTGTGTTTGCGTGGCAGCCGTGGGGGTGCGATGCGAGTGGAGTCTTTTGCCTGTGGACTCATCTCATCCCATCTCATCCCTCCAGCAGGCTGTCTGGCCATGAATATAACATATCCTGTCTGCTGCTTGTCTTGACTCCCTCTCCTCTGTACTTCGCCAGCATACTCTCCACCGCCTGCTCCCCTTCCTGCACGGATGTGTGTTAGAACAGAGAGAGCATGCGAGGCAGAGGGGAAAGCGAGTGTGTCGGAGGGAAGAGGAGAGGCGGAGGAGGGAAAAAGACTTATGGAAGGAGAGCATGAATGTTTCATGGCCTAGGTTGTCTCTTGCAACAGGAGATGACTTGCTCTTTGAGAGAGTTTCAGTGTAGACTTGCGTGTATGCATTTAAACAGATTTAGAATCGATGTGTCTTGGACAGGCGGTTCAGCGCTGAGGCTCCTTTATTGTGTGTTTAACCGCCTATCGTACGTCGGCAGTACAAGGCTGCTAAAACCGTGCAGTGCAGGTGCAACAGGTTTGAGAAAGGCTCAGGAGCAGTTCTTACCTAGCCTGTCCTGACCATCCCATAATACTACCATTTCATTTCATATTCATGGTCTGGAGCTTGTGTGATCTGACGCGATTGCAGGAAGCGGGAATTTTGCACTCAGTTATGGTTTGAAATGATTGGACAGCTCTTACCCAATTGCCGACAGTTACTCAACAACAACATAGTGCAGACGAGAGCCATTGGTGCAGATGTTTACGTCATCGTCACGAGCGTCCTCCCCCTTTTTCCCCCACGTGGCGGGGCGCTTATTCGGTTATTGGCTGTTTTCTGGGGGGGGGGGGAGGGGTGTTGCGCAGCCAAATCCTACCGCTGCAAACACTCCACAGAAAAGGGGGGCCAATCCTTTGACGGAAGTACGTAGGATGGCTCACAAGGCTAGTTCTTACCCTGGTCTCACCTCCAGTTTGCTAGTCTGTTCTGCCATGAATGGTCTGTCCGGCTGTTCACATGAAGACATCACTTGACGGCAACGTGACAGCCTCAGTGTGTGTTGCCTTGGCAGAGCAGAGGTGAGAGGCCACTGGTGCGGTCAGCAGCTGATGTCTTCATCCTCGACACCCTCTGCCTCTCTGGTGCCCGTGCCTGTGCCCTCCACAGCCCAACTGTAGCCCTGTACAAATATGGGACAGGAATCAGACTCTGGTGGTGGCAGTTTACTTGTGATCCTTATGTACAGTGCTGTTGTGCAATAGTGTTTGCCCCCTTACTTATCTTAGCTTTTATTGCATCTTTGTCACTCCGAATCATTTGAAATGGCAGATAGAGCTAACTCCCAAGTCAACACAAAAGCATGTTTTAATTGCTGATTTCATTTATTAACCACTTAACCGTCACACACATTTTATACATTTTTGGCTTCTTTTACGCCAGGGGTTGCAGTTGCAGTCAGTTTGTGCTACACTAACACCCATGCTCTTGTTTGAAAGCTACGACTCTGGAGTCACTATATAGTCAAAAGAGCACTTGGAATAAAACACAACATTTCTTGAAAAATAAGGAGAAAATGAATGTTAATCCAAATAAATGTCACTCTGAAAGCAGTTCTCCCGATGAAACAGGAAAAGAAACCTTGCCTCAAGTCTTATTAAAAGTCCAGGACAAAGGATCCACTGAAAACACGTAAAAAAAGCAAAAATGTGGATGTCTTGCATCCTACCGAGACCAGTCTCATCACAAGGCCGATCTATAGCACACATTTTCGGGCTGACGGTCCTCGGATACCTGGTCCTGGCTGTGGCGGTCATCATAGCTGGAGCTACTGAACTTATTGTGCGAGGTGTTGTGGCTCTTCAAGCCCAGGCAATGTGCTTTTCACAGGGGCACCTTGTGGACACATGTGGGAATTCTTTTATTTTTATTTTTTTTCGATCAAAAATGACTACAGCCCGGAGACTACACCCCCCGCCCCCCTCATGGAGGTCAATGTACTCACCTTATTCCCTGTTTGCCTGGCCTTTTATATGCCAGGACTTGTAGCAGTTCCTCATGGGTACCATTCACAGGGCAACGTCTTATGTGGTGCATAGACATGGTGTCTTCTGTCTACAATTCACACACTGTCGCCGTCCTTTTGTGTCATCTTCCCCGATCCCCCATCCACCCCTGCTTTCCATCGTGTATTTGTGGAGGATGAATGCATTCACTATGGCAATGTCAATAAAATGGTAAAAGAACGATCTGTACCACCTCCTCGTCTTGTGAAAAACTTGGTAATAACCGATCAAACTGTCAGACCAGTCAACGGCATTTTTATTATTATTGTAGTCTTGTATTGCAGGAGGTACCGGCAATTGTTCCACATTCCATATGCCATCTGTCTTCACCCTGCGCTGTATCGTGCTGCCTTCGCTGTGGGCTTGATGAATGCTGGAACACATCCGAACTAGACAAGTGTCCTTCCATATTACGAACAGCAGACTTCCCTCCTGTATCCAACTTATCGTACCCCTTGGGTGGCGATTGTTAATGGCATCTGATGTGTCTTTTGGGAACCCGATCCTGTGTTTGCGAATGGTACCACATGCCCATATCTTGTTCTCATTCAGCAGTTGCTGGAACAGCATTGGGCTTGTATAAAAATTGTCCACAAATAGCTTGTAGCCAGTCCCCAAAACTGGGGAGGACATTAAAGGCGGATTCCTACTTAGCATAACTGGCGCTAACCTCATTCATACCTCCCTCGCGACAATGTCATGCGCTCAAAATGACGTCACACGCCCCTCCGCAAGCTGCCGTGGCGCGATGTCGTGCACCCCACATTTTTTGTAACTTGGGGTGTGCCACCAGCGACCATGCAGGTAGGCAGACAAAGCAGGAGTTGCGAAGAGAGGCTACAGCTACTGTAAGCTACTACAGAATGGACCCAGCATCATTTTGAGGATAGTAAAATGTCCTAGAGTTATTTTATCTTCTCCTTTAAATGTTCAGTGAAACAATTGTTTACTTTGTTCAGAAGCACGTTGTGTTTGGCGATCTATTTATAAATTCTGCAGCCAGAACAATGCTCTCACATGGTCTTGGAATGATCTGGCAATGTAGGCTACAACAAAAATCTGTTTAATTGTGGTAAGTCATAAGTCAGACGTTCAGTAGCCCTACAGCAGCCGTTTGGCTTTCTATTTGTATACATCAGTAGAACACACGCTGCGAGTTGCAACAGATGCTGCCGTTTCTCTCATGAACAGCAGAGGGCACACTTCCGAAAATGCAAGCGAAAGCCTGTAAATGGCGCTTTTGACTATGAATGGTCTGCCACATTTTAATGGTTCTCGTGCCAAATGCGCCACAGTACGCACGTTAAGTATGCAGAGCCCTTAACTCCATCACTACGTCAAAGCTGAGCCCTTTCCCAGACCCTAAACAATGAAGTCCCAGGTGTATGTTTCTTCAAAATGCTACTATTACCATGTCAGAACGCTATAAAGGACTTTTTTTTAGGAAAAGCACAAAAGCACAACAAATACCTCTTAATGTATGTCCTCTACAAGTCTTCTGTTGTCCAGTCTTGCATTTTACATGTCTGTATGAGCACTGTCTATGTCCATACTGTCTTAAGTCCATGTATAAGTACTGTCTATGTCTATACTGTCTATGTCCTTACCTAGATTAGTCTATGTCTGTATGGGAAAGCAAGAAATGTAATTTCAAATTCTTTGTATGACCAGTGCATGTAAAGAAATTGACAATAAAACCTACTTGACTTGACTTGACTTGACTTGACTATGGTACTACCCAGATTGTGAGTCTGCTAGCACAAACAATTTGTGCCCCCATTTCGATGGCTTATCTTTGCAGTATTGCCGGATTCCTATCCTGGCACGGGAGGCGACCATTAGTTCGTCAATGGCAATGTTCTGGCCTGGCTGGAAGTTGGAAATGCAGCTTTGCCGGATATCAGTGTACAGGGGTTTAATCTTCTGAAGGCGGTCAAACTGAGGGGTGCCTCTTCGAGCTGCATTCAGCTCGTCATCATCAGGGTCAGACAATTGGTGGAGATTCGTCTGAATTTACGGCCAGACATGGTTGACCCAGCCCACGGAAAGCTATACAATTCTGCCCTTCGCCAGTAGTCTGTAAGAGCTGGGGCGTGAACAAGACCCATGTAAATGATCAGAGATAGATAGCTGAACATGTCTGCCATGGTCAGTTCTTCCCAAAGATGTGCATGCCTCCGTCTCCCAAATTTGTTTGTGTTACTGAGGACCTTTTGTAAAACTGCATCGGAGATGAATAGGCGAAAGAGATCCAATATGGAATAATTTCCCCCAGTAATAACTTGCGGACCAGGAGTTGGTCTAAACACTGGTTGTTGTGGAATTATATCTTGTACCTCTGTGTCCTGCCATCCACGTCCATCCTCAGTTTGCGGCAAGTCTCTCCCCTTTCCTCCTGGCGGGCGGCCGACTCCTCGTCCTCTGCCTCTGCCTCCACCTCTACCCTTTCTTCCTCTACCTCTGCCACGTCCAGGAGGCCTACGGCACGGCTGGCCTACCCCTCTGCCCCCCATCTTCTTCGCTGGGGGTATGTATTCATCTGTCATAGAAAACAATGCACAGAGACTTTCAAAACATGTTACCCTGACCGAACAGCTCTTGGCCCGGTCTGACAAAAAAAACACTCAGTAGTACACAGAAGCGCTGTCCATTGTACTTACGAAGAGTCTTCGTCTTTGTCCAGGGATGAATTCAAAAGCGTTGTGTCTGTTAGGTCTCTGTTTTCTCTGTCAGGTTCCCATTCATCGTCTGTTTCGTCCCCGTCACTGGATACTGTTGGTTCAGCGCTCGCCTCAGCCGTGTTGCATATTCTTTTCCGAGGATTTTGTGACATTATGCAGAAATTAGCCGACTTGTTCCACGGAAAAACGCCAAAAATATGGCGAATATTGGGCAGCATGTACACTTTTACACTTGGGCTTCAATAACAAGCTGCACCTGTGCAGTACAGAACTGCATGCTGATTGGATGTTGCACCAACCCGGGCGCGGGGCTCATTGATTGGTAATTGGAACCCACGGATGGTGCTCATCCCGGTCGCGGGGCTCATTGATTGTTAATTGGAACCCGTCAACGGGGGTTCATCCCGCGGATGGGGTGCATTGATTGTTGATAGAGAGCGCGGGCGGTTGTAATCACTTGTCCTCAGCTGGCAGCAGTGTGTTTGCATGAACTCTCTGTACAATTCTTTTAGAATCACCGAATACTTTCTGTACTTTCTGTGAAGGTTTTTATACATTGTAAATGTGTTTTTAGCAAATTTGAGACCTCCTTGTCAGAGGTGGGTTTAGCCTTAGAACTCTTGACGTGCATGCAATGATTGCCTAGTCTCTTACTTATGGTTGAGTCATGAACACTTCCATTTTCTGAGGTAATGAACACCTCCAATTGGTAAGATGGTGTTCCTTTCTGAACTCTTGGATCTACCATCACTGTCTTCTTGGGCTCATTTTAGTGTTACAGCCAGTCTTAGAAATGTTCACCACTGCACCATGCCATCTCCATTTCTGGATAATGGCTCTCACAATTTTTTGCTGCCGTCCTAACAATTTAGAAATGGCTTTGTAACCTTTTACAGTCTGAGAAATGTCAATTATATTTATTATAATCTGCTCCTGAATGTTGATGAAACACAGTGGGATGTCATGGGTTTGATATAACATTGTCAATCAGGTTCTATTCAAATTATCTCTAGATTTGAAAGGTCTGGTAGACGTCAGACTTGGGCAGCTCTGAAATATAACTCAGTTGTCCAAACAAATATGATTAATCACAGATACATTTACAGTATTTCTCAATTGGTTTTGTACATTTCTCACAACAGAATAATAATTCTCAAAAGTTTTTGTTCAATTGTGACTTCCTGCTGTTATCTGTGCACATGGTAAAATAAGTTTCTCATAGTTTTCAGCATTTAGCAAATGCTTTCATCACCATGCAGGTGGTTGTGTACGATTTTCAGCTTTTTCATACATTATCAATTGCTTTTATCATATCACTCAAAAAGCTTTGTCACTGAATACAAAAAACCATCTCAAACCCCAAAACATTTAGGCCCTATGTCATAGTATAAGTCTTGACATGCAAAATGATTTACCAAGCTGCCATAATGTGTTAAGCACTGTATCATTTCCATTGGATTTTTGTCTATAAATGTGATCTGAATTGGTAAATTGCTCGCTGGTAAATATTGACTCTCTCTAATCAAAAGCAGTAGAAGGGAAAGAGAAAACAGGCATGCAATACAACAATAGGCACTATACTGCATTACATTACTCTATGCCTCATGTGCCCTTTATAATTACGCTCCACACAAAATTACAATATTTCCCTAGAGTTTCACAACACTTTATACAACACTTTATACAGTATCAGTGTATTGTTTCAAATTTATTTTGCTTTACAGTTCTATATTTATTTCAGATGGGCCCGCAAGAAGAGTAAAAAGGGGTGATAGAGGGCGCACTTTGACACATCAACCAGAGTTGGATATTTTTTCTATTTTGCAATGTGAAAACCTGTCAATAAATAAGTCATACTCTAAATGTATATCTAGTACAATCTTATTTGACCAATGCAATGAAAAGTAGAATTTACAACATTCCCCATCCAGTCTAAATAACATTTACTGTAGCTTCAGAAAAGATCCTCAAGAGTGTACTAGTCAATTGACAACATGGTAAATCGATTTGACTAGCTTGTCCATACACTATCATACAGTGACTAACCATTCTGCTGGCACTGACGCGTTCATTGACACAAAAACTTGGTTTTGAAAGATAAACTAAGGGTTTCGAGTAAGAGATGCGGTTTTGCAGGTTATCCACGGTGTTTTGCCATTTGTTACCTTCGCCAAGACAAAGTCGGCGAAGGTTATGTTTTGACCGCCGTGTATTTATTTATTTATTTATTTGTGAATATGTTTGTTTGTTTGTTTGTTTGTACTTCGTATAACTCAGACAGAACTGAGCCGATTTTTATGAAATTTAGTGGGATGATTGGTCATGACCCAAGGAACAATCGATTAGTTTTTGGGATTGATCGGGTCAAAGTTCAAAGGTCAAGGTCAAAATGTTTTTTTGTACTTCGTATAACTCAGACAGAACTGAGCCGATTTTTATGAAATTTAGTGGGATGATTGGTCATGACCCAAGGAACAATCGATTACTTTTTCGGAGTGATTGGGTCAAAGGTCAAGGTCAAGGTCACGAAAAGGTCAAAAACGTAAATTGAGCCGATTTTTATTAAATTTACTGGGATGATTGGTCATGACCCAAGGAACAATCGATTACTTTTTGGGAGTGATTGGGTCAAAGGTCAAGGTCACAAAAAGGTCAAAAACGTTTTTCTTTGCCAAGCACTATATGCCAGAACAACGTGTGCATGCTGAATTGAATAAGAGGTCAAGACTGGGCCAAAAATGTAATATTACGATATTCCGGTCCGATTTCAATGAAACTAACACCAAAATTTGGAGAATGTTATGCCCCACACACTGAAGATGGCCAGAAAAAAAAAAGTGGCGTAGGCGAAGGTTTGCGCTCTACCGAGTGCCCATTCTAGTTAAAGCTGTTTTGAGAATGAATATTATGTTTTGCAAATTGCGAGAGAGATTCGAGAAATGCACAAAACCAATTGAGAAAAACTGTAATAAATGGGGTAATTACTTTTTTGGAGATTTGGAGGGCATTTTTCTCTTAACAAATGAAATAATCATTGAAAAACTGCATTTTATGTTTAGCCTACTTGGGTTATCCTTGTTTAATGTTTTTTTTTTGGTGATCAGAAAGTTTAAGTGTGACAAATGTGCAAAAAGTAAAAAAAAAAAAAAAAAATCAGGTAGCCCCTTAATGCGCACCGTACCTCCAGTGGCACGCTGTAATAGACATTGAAATGTAACTACCACAGTACTAATACTATGACACAACACATGCCTTTTAGTAATGCACCACGACTTGGTCTTGGGCATGGTGCATGGTCTTGGGGCAGCCGTGGCCTAGTGGTTAGAGAGTTGGTCTTTAAATCTAGGGGTTGCCGGTTCGAATCCCCCCTGACCTCCCCTTACACCTCCATCCATGGCTGAAGTGCCCTTGAACAAGGCCCCTAACCCCACATTGCTCCAGGGACTGTAACCAATACCCTGAAAACTAATAGTTCTAAGTCGCTTTGAACTTATGACAGCGGCAGCTAAGTGAAATGAAATGTAATGTAATGTAATTACCATACTGGTAACAACAAATGTATAAAGCCGCGTCTTAAGGGGTTTTAAGGAGCAAATATCTACAATATCCAACCTAATGCCAAGGCTTTGAAGGCATTTTCATTGTTGACGTATCGTAGTTACGGTATTTTGGTAGCATACGTGGTGGGCAGGGTGGAGTGAGTGAGAGCGAGAGAAGAGAAGAGAAGAGAAGATGAAATGATGGGTGGGGTGGGGAGACTTAGGAAGCTCATACACAGATAAGAGTACAGCAGGATATGAGGAGATGGAAAGGGAGATGGAAGGAGGAAGAGCAAGAGGGCGGTCCATTTGGGAAGAAACAAGGAACTGGAAATGGATAAGGAGAGGGCCGAAGATGAAAAGGAAAAAGAAGAGGAGGATCTGACGATGTTGATGTAGGGATATGCAAGATGGGAGTGCAAATAACCGAGAGGAGCTGTTCATGATGAGATAGATGAAGATGAAATGGGAAGCTCTGAAGCTGATGTTACTGATCAATGTCTGTAAAACTCGAGTTACTTCCTTCTTTTTTTCATAATGTTTTTTGGGGGGTTTCATGCCTGTCATGCAGATATGATGGGAAGTAAGTTGGGGAAAGATGGAGTAAGGTCAGGAAATGTCTTAGGCTGGACTCGAACCCGGGTTGCCCGCAAATGGTATGATTTCTTAGTGCGATGGACCACAGCATCCCCATTATTTCTTTCTTGTAAGTCACCAGTACAATCAGTACTGTTTCTTTTTTCTATTTTTTGGGGGGTGGGAGGGGGGTGGTTGGTTATTGGGTTATTATTTTATTTTCTTCCCAGCTACTCTATAATAACATTTTAAGCCTCTCCTCCGCTGTTTCAGTTCTGCCCTCATCATGGATTTATTGACAGTGAGGAAGCTTATCCAGCCGCTCTTCAGAGATACGCAGCAGCTTTTAAAACATGACTGGTACATCCGCCATCCATCATAATTTATTTCTTAATCTCCAGCACTCATATTCTCGCTGGGTCCTCCTTTTCCCCTTCAGTAGTGATTATATGTGGAAGTCTCTTTTTGCACGAGGTCACAACTGCACATGCTGACAAATACAGGTCCTGTAATGAGGTTTTTTTGTGTGTGTGCGGTGGATGTTGGAGAGTCGTCCATGGCCAGGCTGACAGATAGGCAATCGGGCCAGGACACATGTTTCCCCCGGAGTCATGGGCTTGACACCGCAGCACCCTCATTACCACCCGACAGCCTTGTTTCAAACTGGCACACACACACACACATGCACACGCACACGCACAAGCACACACGCACACGCACACGCACACACAGACGCGCGCGCACACACACACACACATGCACACACGCACAACACTTTTGTCTTTCATCAGGGAAGGTGGTTTTCATGTGTGTGGTTGCCACGTCTCCTGTTTGGCAGAGGGGATTAATATTTCTCATTAGGTTGGGCAACATGAGCAGGCCTTAGTGTCCACACAGCAGCAGCGCGGGTAAATAAACACACACGTCCTTGTCTAGCCATCACCTGGCACTCAGGCAATTATCGGCCTTCCGGATCCCGCGTCTGTCTGCTGTCCCCCACGCTTGTCCTCGTCACTCTCTGTCCCTTGTTCCTTTCAGGGTTTACCTTTCTTCATTATACGCCTCCCACACTCCTCCAGCCCAGCCCTCCCTCCCGGCGCGATCAAATCCCAATTTTATGATAATTGCCACCGTTAAAGGCCCATTTCTCATCTGTCTGGTCTCGCCCCACCGGCGTCCACCATCATTACTGAGGGACATACCTGGAGGAGAGAAGGAGGGAAGAAATGAAAAAGAGAAAGGAAAGGAAAAGAAGGCAGAGCTGTTTCTTTTCTTTCTTGTCACCATAACAACCGGTTGCTATTTATGAAGCTGTCTACATGACAAGCCACAGAATGCTGCCAGTTGTGTTGTCTTTGGTCAATCTGCATTTTAAGGATTTTGATCAGCATCCACATCACTTGCTAAGAAAGGTTTTAAGCTTATTAAAGTCAAAAATCCCTTACATTTCAAAAATATCAGTGGAGACGTGCCCTTGAAATGTTGATTTTTTTTGTTGTAGTTTTTGTCAGCCCTGTTTTCTATATGTTGTACTGGATTTGTTTCACGTCACATGAAAATAATTGCTCAATGCACATAGCATTGAAAGTATAGATAGAGAAGCTTCTGGTCAGTACAATCACATCAGTTTACACATTAGCAAAGGTTCTTCAAGGCGTAGTACATAATCAGTTGTATAAAGAAACATCCATATTTGGGTACCATATGCCAGACAATGAATATGCCAGTCTTCCAGTAGGACGGGCACAAAATATTTGAAACACAGTATGATCACTAACTGAAAAGAGCCAAAACGGCATGTCAAACTTTTGCATTTTACTGCTTCTCTTACAATTTGAACAATGAATATTCTTCAGCAGTGAGCCAGCAAATAGCTTGCACTGTGCAGCACATGCAATGTGTCTTCTCTGACATACCTAACATATTACATCTTTTAATTATGGCTCATCCAATCAGTTCTGACTTTAACACTATTATGTTAGTATCATCAGCCATGCTAAGCGTATTCCACTAGAAGTTCAAATGAATCCAAACTGAGTGTCAAGACAAGGGTTTTGCTTCAGGTATCAAGAATATAACATATTCATGAATGAAAGATGCCATTGTTAACAGTTTTGAATGCCCAAATGGAAATTATTGATGGTATGGCAGTATCTGTTGATTGGATTAAATATGCTGAAGCTGATTGAGCATTGACTACTTTTTCTGATTATTAAAAAAAACCCAGACCAGTGTATAGTCATCTGTACAACTGCCATGTAAAAAGGTGTAGTGGCCTCTGGCAAGTCAAATAACTCTGATGAGGTGGGTGACAGAGACACTGGAGAGATTTGTAAGTGGATCGCTTGATAGGCCCTTGATGTTCTTTGACTTCCTTTTTAAAGGTTAATAGATTTTTTTGTGTCTGTGTGTGGGTGGAAAATGTGTGCGTGTGCGGTGTGTGTGCGTGCGTGTTCGTGTGCGTGTGCGTGCACGTGCGTATGCGCGAGTGTGCATGTGTGTACTTGTGTGTGTGTGTGTGTGTGTGTGTGTGTGTGTGTGTGCGCACGTGCGCGTGTGCGTGTGTGTGCGCGTGTATGTGACGCACGATCGGCATGCGCTCATGCTTGTGATTTTTTAATGCAAGGTCATACATCACACATTAAATCATAGCGAAGAGTGTGAAGACGTGTGAAATAGCAACAACAATACATTTTCCAGCAACACATGATCCAGATTTTGTTGCATTATGGAAATTTGAAAATGAAAATCTTGGGGATCTTGAGGGGACCCAAACTGAGACACCTTTGGCCCTCAGAGTATATTCCACTTTGCTTTTTTCAGAAGGGAATTGTGTGTGTGTGTGTGTGTGCGTGTGCGTGTGTCTGCGTGTGTAATTGGGTGTGATGCAGCTCACTAGCGTAGTATAATTTTTTTAAAGCCAATGCGTACCATATAAGCAAAGAGGGGGATGAGACGTCTCACGGGGGAGGCCCGATACGGTGTATATAATAAGCCTTTAGAACAGGAAGCATGGCCAATGGGCTCAAACGCAGATCAAGCACACACATGCTTTCCTCTCTTTGAGTCGCCAGCTGGAAAACCTGCCTGTCCGTCATGGACAAACACAAGCAGACGTTTGGCAGCGGCCAGCCAGCCAGCTAGCCGTCTCCTCTGGGTGCCTGGAAGGAACCCACATCTTCAAACGCGTTCTTTTTAGCGGAGATGGGCATTCACCTCGTCCTGAACCTCTTGGAGCTAAAAGTGGATTCCTGTCAGTCAGGATGGGGGTTGTTTTTGTGGGGCCCCTAGGTCTGTGTGTTCCCTATGACAGGTGCCGCACTGACATTGTATTTTATTCAATGATGGTGCTGTATGGTGCTGAAGCTCTTTTTCTTTACCCTTAACTCTCGACCACATCAAAAATGAGTCATGAAGGCTGAAATGCTTGGTTGTCAAGAAAAGAGTTTGGAAAGACTTTATACTGTACAAAGCAAGGACAGAGCTTAAACTTTGTGTGTGTGTGTGTGTGTGTGTGTGTGTGTGTGTGTGTGTGTGGGTGTGTGTGTGTGTGAGTGAGAGAGAGAGAGAGAGAGAGAGAGAGAGAGAGAGAGAGAGAGAGAGAGAGCGAGAGAGAGAGAGAGAGAGAGCGAGAGAGAGAGAGAGAGACTTCAATCGAGTGTCAGCATCAGAAAAAGGGGGGGGGAGAGAGAGAGGCGGGATAAAATGTGCTATTTGTCCATCAGGCTTAAAAAGATGAAATTGCAAACATAATCATGGGAACAGCTAACAGAGCCAAAGAGGAACAGCCCGAATGCACACAGAGCCAGAGATCAAACGCAGCAGAGCTAATACATTAAAGGATCGAGCGCTACGGGTCCGTTTGTTTGTCCTTGTCCACACAGTGGAAAACTTTTAGGCTCCAACTGCGTAAATGCATCAACTTACGGTAACTTCTTGTGTTTCCGCATCAAGGTGACCCGACTAATCACTTGAAATGTTCACTCAAAAGCTGTACATTTTTACATTTCATTTTGCGGCTGTCAACACAATTTTTGGATTAATGGTCTCAAGGACATTTGATTGTGTGAAAAGAAAGTGAAGACGAACTCGACGCAATTTATCTTGACTGCTGCAGCGTGTAACATTTACCATCGCTATTTATTATAATTTTTTAGTTGATTGTTAACAAATGTACACAAACAATTTTTTCATGAATATATACTTCCACCTTATATTTGAAGAAAAAAAATTACATTTTGTGTATACCAAGAGGATGGTCCATCTTTTAAAGGACAAGACCTCGTATAGTCTAAAACACAATGTTTTACTACACTTTAAATAAGGGCCCGATTGCAAAAAAGGGCCTTGTCCTTAAAGTACCATTTTGAACCACTTTATTTAATAAGTGTCTTAAAAGGTTTCAGATTTTGTGATGTTACGCTCACTTTGACATAATATGCATACTCACAAAAGCTACTGTAGCTGGGTTTGGTTTTGTCATTTCTCTTGAAGAAAAGAAGGGAAATCTTAAATAATGGACCTTTATGGTCATCTGTATTGTAGTAATGGATCAAATTGTGAGAGATTTAGAAGTTCTTCATTGTATGGAGACTGATTTTTTTTCACAGCCAGCATAAGAAAAAAAAAACACTGATCATTCAGCAAAATTGGCTATTTTTCTCTATAATAAAATATATATTATTCTCTTTTTTACAGAGGAGACACTTTTGTTTGCAAGTAGTGCAAGAATATACACAGTATTGTGCACTGGCTGGATCGTCATGGTTGGAGGCCATCATCAGTGTTGTGTGATGAAAGGAAATCCAAAGATAGAACAATAGGCACGCAGGGCCTGCCGGAGCACGGGCTTAATTAGAGCTGCACTCTGCTCCACTCCCACAAAATTAATCAAGTAGAGAAAGGCTCAATAGAGTGTCCGTCATGTTAATTACTAGGGTAATGTCAAATTGGGAGAGAACGAGAGAAGAGGAAGAAGAGACCGAGGATTTTTACAGGAGCACGAGTAGAAAGGAATGAAACACTGCAGTGTTTGCAGACGTAAGCGGATGTTGCCGAGCTAGCAGATGCTTTGAGACCTTGCTCACGCACCAGGCGCTCTCCTTCCCCCTACATCTTGTCTTTTCCCCTCAGTTCTTCCCCACTTCATCTTTCTCTTACGCCCACCCTTGCCCCTCGACACCACACTTGCTCTTCTCACATTTCTGCCATAATCTCTCTTTCACTCTGTCTGTCTCTCTCTCTCTCTCTCTCTCTCTCTCTCTCTCTCTCTCTCCTCTCTCTCTTCCCCTCCTCTCTCTCTCTCTCTCTCTGTCTCTCTCTCTCTCTCTCTCTCTCTCTCTCTCTCTCTCTCTCTCTCTCTCTCTGTCTTACCCAGCATCTCCCCCTCTTCATCTCTTGATGCTCCATTCCTCATTCCACTTTTTCTTGGGGATTTTTTTTGGTGCTGAATGATCACTTCCTGCTGCTCTGGAGGGCGTCCAGGCCCTTGGTCATTAATAGTGATTGACAGGACACTCGCCGGCGTACCCACTTCTCTCTTCAGCCTCAAGGCCGGCATCGTTGTGTCAACAGGAGGACTGTTCCTCTCAGTTCCCTCTTGTAGAACAACAGCTTGCCCTATCACATGGTTTGTGTTGTGCTGGCTTTCACCCACTTAAGACTGAATACATGCTGGTACGGTATGTGCCTCTACACACTGTATGGGTTGCTTTAGTTGGTATTTCATACAAAATTTATACTTGGTACATACTGTACGTGTGTCCCTGCCTTCTTTTAAACCTGGAGCTGTGGCGGATGATTGATGTGCCGGTTCTGTGGGAGGCGAGTTGCTTCTGGTGTGTGAGTGTGTGGGGGCGCTGCTGATGTCAGCCCCAGTCCAATGCAGGAAATCATATACAGTCTGAAGCAGAACCTTTAAACCGTTCCATTTATAAGAGTTACACAGTATGGGCTTCCAATGGAATGAGGAGGCACCTACTGTACTGTGGTGGCTACACAGTAGAAGGTCAGATTTTGGGACATGCAGTACAGTATGTGATTGGGGGTTTCAAATTTCATTTTTTACTCCCTTATAACAGTATTCATTTCTCATTTCTTCCTCCCCTCACGGACAGTTGGGTTTAATGGTGATATTATTTACAGTCTGTTAGCTTCAAGAGACTACTAAAGTCAGGTTTGAAACATCTACAGTAGTCCTTGAATGATGTGTTGATGTGACAACAGTTCCATCTGCTTCAGTTTAGTCCTGTTGTTAGGAAGTTAGAGACTCCCCAGGGACAGTCTGTGTAAGAGACGGAACACTCAAAAAACCTTCCATAGGAATGAACGAGAGCATTTGACTACGCGGACATGGCGTTTGCCGGCGTCCCTCCCACCTGTCCGGTAACGAGAGCCAATTGCTTGCTGAGCTGCACTGTCACTTATCCAATCATCTCGCCGGCTCCACGCAACCTTTTGCGACTGCTCGTAGTCAAGCGGCATGCCCTGAGAATCTGCTTCAGCCGGTCGGTTGCTGATGACGTGCGGTTCACATCGGGTAGCTACTCGCATTGGGTTGCAACAGAGACCGCGGCCACTTCATCTCACAGACCGTGAAGCAGAGCGTATGTCGTGAAATTCCGCGCATGACTAATCTGAAATTGTATCCCAAATAGTCAGACTGCGTAGTCAGAATAGCGTAGCCAAGATGGCAGCCGAGTGATAGGACTTAAACTAAATGACTTTGGACTCCCCCTCTAACCCCCTTGCGCTAAGTGCATGATGCGATAACGTGGTTACTGGAGTGTGTGATAACCATTGAGAGTATACTGTCAATGGTGATAACTAATGTTGGGTGGATGTGTTTCGGGCGCAACTTCTTTCTTCACCTCCGTTCCAAACTCTTGGCGAATAGGATCGCGTTGCGGGCCAGCACGGTCTGCCGAGCCTTTCGTCGACAGGCTCTCCTCTGACCGCTTAGTGGTGGGGAAGATCGCAGAAACAAACAAAGTTATAGTGAAGTCCCCAGGCACCGTCCACTGAACAATGAGAGTCCCGAATTCTGACGGACAGGGTTACAAACCAACCCCAACTCAGGCTAGCTTCCTGCTAGCCATAAGCCCCGCTTGAGCCAAATGGATCGAGGGAGCAGGCGTGACCTTTGACCTCTGCGTAACCCTTTTTGTAGACCCTGGGATGCAAAGGTCAAGCTGCGACCCTCATATGGATTGAATGTGTCAGTGTAGTGTCTAAACTGTGCTCTATCCACCCTAAGACTGTACTTGTACCTCCACACTCTGTGTGACAAGATATACCTTACTCTTATTCAGATCTCATCAAGGCTTTGCTTTCCTTGCCTCCATTATTTTGTCCTTGACTCAATTCTTAAAAAGAGGATTCATCAACAATCTACAGCATCGCCGCCTGCCATAACTCTTGAAATACATCTGTGCAACACAGCCTTGAAGACCGTCTTCAGGATCTATGCATTTTTTTTACCCTCAACAGTGTTAATAATTATGTCGTCTGCATCCTAGGGTGAAATTTGGATTGGATATGTGGGTGATCTCTGGTCTGGCGTCAGAGCGAACAAATGTGTTGAATTTGACTTTTACACCGTAGCTGTACCAAAGTAGGGCATATGAAGCGGTGCAAGACCATTGTTTGTTCCCGCCAACAGCATTTGGTGCGCACCAAACATTCCTTTTGAAATCCAACTAAAAGCTCTTACTGCAGTTCGAGTAGTAGGTCTGAAAACGCTCTATGATTTAATGAGTTTTTATAGGTCAACGTGCTATCATAAAAAATAAGCAGTTTATTAGGCTACACAAAACCTATTGTTTTGCTAGTGGTTAAAATATATTGTATCATTAAATATAATTAATTAATTCATTAAAGACGATCTAAATGAGAATGAAAGAATCTTTGATAATAACTCAACATGAGTGTTCCAGGGCTGAGCCATTGAAATCCCTGGCATCAATAGTTCACCAAAGGCTCTGAATCCTGCACCTTCCTTCTCTGGTCAGCTTTCTGCCTCACTTTTCAGACAGTAAAATGTGCAATGCCAAGCTGCTCTGAGAGTATGTGGTCCCAGTCTATTTAGTGTTAATTCAAAACTCCAGTGTTAAATTAACACTTAGGGAGTTGATTTATAACACAGTTTTATACTGTATACTGTATGGTTTCTCAGTGTTAATTAAAAAAAACCAAAGGATTCAAAGAAATTGAATAGTGTTGAATTAACACCGTCATTTTTTACTGTGCCCCCCTCCTGTACCAGACTCACTGGCAGAGGATTCATCACCATTCTTTAAAATTAGGGAAGACAGAGGAAAAAAGTTGGAGTTGTTTTCAGCATCACGGTGCAGTCTTTCATCCTTCGCTCTGCAACTCTCCTCTGCACACTCTGTCCTTCCTCTCACTTTTGTACTTTGCAATGCTCAGCCTTTTCTCTTGCGAAAACTCCTGCAGAAACTTCACCTCAACCGGGATGCCTTCATGTGAAGTTTGCGTGCCAGAGACGGCGGGCATATTCACAGTAGGAGTGGCTTTTTTTTGGTTTAAAGCTTGAGCACTCTGGCTGATGGAAGCTGGTGGCTTTTAGCAGTGTCACTGAAAAAAAAGAATTTGTGAGGTCAGTGGAATAGTGTTGTGAGGTTGATATGAGGGTTTCAGCATTTTATAGAGTGATGATGCAGAGCTGCTACTGTGCTGCTAAAGCAGAGGTCACTGTGGGGCAGAACAGCAACAGCGTGCTGTGTGGCCTGCTGGGGGCAAGAACTGGGACAGGGGGTCACCACCAGCCATGCATGCCGCCATTCTCTGGTCAATACCTTTTCATTCTGCATTAGCTGGGAAAATG
>NC_085871.1:885000-892500 GCF_034702125.1 Engraulis encrasicolus
AGGTTATAACCTGGATTTGAAGAGTTTCGTACCAAAATGACTTAAACACCATTTTTTTAAAATGTTTGCATTTTATTATCGGAAGAGATTGCTCAGATGTCCTTGTGTGAATTGTTGCCATTCAAATTTTGAGAACATACTTTTTAAACCTACTGTATGGGTCATTCTACGATTCGGCTGCGCTTTTAAGTCCATGGATTTTATTTGCCAATTCCACTAACTATTAACTGCATCCAATGATGTTTTGGACATTAGCACACATTTATCTTTCATATAATACAGAAAGCTAAGACATGGCATTATTTCCCTTAGCAAGAATGAATATTTAATACTGGTTTTGGGCCTTTTCATGCCGTCCTGTTTTCCAAATGTCAGAATCAGTCTTCATATTAGCATGTAAAGAAGCTTGTCATATCACAATATGACAAAACTGTCAGAAAGACCATTGTGCTTGCCATTACACATGAAATTTGCCATTTTGTGTGTGTCCACAAAAACTATGTTAACCGTGTCACGGTCTGAAACCCCCTCGATAAACCAGTAATGGTTTGGTCTTAGGCCATACGAATAACATCACGTGATGTCATAACCTCTTTGGCAGGATATGGGAAGACTTTTTGGTAAGTTTTGAGCTCCATCCTTCCATAATTTAATGCATTCTTTTTCATGTTCTCATAGCGGGAAAATTGCCTGTCAACTGTGTTATCAACATATTCATAAGAATCTGAATTAGAAATCACATGTAGAAAAACACAGATAAAGCATACAAATGCATGAATTGATTAAGGTGCTGTGGTGGAACTTCTGAGGTCCTCAGTTAGCACAACACCATAAAAATGGCTGAAATGTCAAGCCGTGTTACCGTCAATGGTGTTACGCATCAGCTATGACAGTTGAGGAGGAGTATGTTTTTGCCAATTTATCTCCATATTGACAGACAAACAAACAAAATAATTTGTTTTCCAGGGAGATGGGTTTGTCTGCTCTGTTTTTTCTCCAAAAAAGTGACCGTAACACAGTTGAGTAACACGGTTGACTGTTTTGAAAGTGTTTTTGTGCTATTGATCCCTTATGTGTTGGGAAAATACTATGAACAGACACTAGGGATTATCTCTGGACTCTGGAGAGGGAAGTCTTGTGTAAGGAGGGTGACTAAATTCAAATCAGACGTTACAGGGATTTATAATGAAAAATGTGTCAGTCTGTATCACAGTGAATCATAAAATCCTACTTATGAAGCTCAACAATCACATTTTCTATATCACCTCTATAGTTGCACAGATTAATGACAACATTATTGGTAAGGGACATAAGCACTTTCAAACGTATGTTGTTTCAACTCTGTAGTATTTTTATTAGAGATGCACCGGATCCTGATTTTTGGGATCCTGCCGGATACCGGATCCACTGCTTAAGATCCTGCCGGATCCGGAACCGGATACCAGATCCTACAAAAGGGTTGAAACATATAGTCTACTCGCACACGTGTGCCCTTTATATTACGTTGGCTCAAACTATTTTTTAGACTCATTGGCTTATTGCCACACTGCCTGCAACGGCCGCTTCCAAAGGGCTTTCACTCCATGCAGTGATTGGGGTTGTGAAAGACTGACAGAAAAGCCTAGGCTACAGATGCACCAGACCCTGATTTTTAGGTAACATGCCGGATACCGGATCCACTGCTTAAGATCCTGCCGGATCCGGATCCTGTGAAAAACCCTATTATCCTGCCGGATCCGGAACCGGTTGACCTGTTGACAAAATAAGCAAGCAAATGTTCGCTTTTTCAAATGATTTAAAGGTACACTGTGCAGGAAATGGTCAAAAAGGGTACTGCAACTATGCTGCTCATTGAAACTGGGCTGCCTATTGCCAAATTTGATCTTTAACGGCAGATTATAGTCAAGCAACAGCACCCGTTGGTTCTGGTCGCTAACCACTGTTGATGTTATAGATCTGCACACGAGGTCTCATGTCATTAGCCACATTTGGCTACATAGCTACAAGGCTACAGTACAGTAGTCAGACTACAGGCATTGTGCCGCGAGTGCTAAACTGATGTATTGTTTGTTTGTTACTTACTAATTCAGTTATTGTAGCTTCATTTATTTACACACAGTAGAAAGAAAGCGTTCGTATTTCACAGAATATTGACAGTTTGGCTCTCGTAAACTACCGGAGAACTGTGCTGCCACGAGAACATGGAAGTAGCGAGACAGC
The DNA here is from genome assembly GCF_034702125.1 of Engraulis encrasicolus. NCBI lineage: Eukaryota > Metazoa > Chordata > Actinopteri > Clupeiformes > Engraulidae > Engraulis > Engraulis encrasicolus. Next base: position 887,221 of record NC_085871.1, read on the forward strand.
CAATCACAGCGCCTTTTCTCTGCGACCTTCGCAACCGTCTGACGTGTAGTCAGGATTTTTCTTGAGGCGCGCGACGACGGTTGCAGAGCCTCTGCGCGGGGGGCGTGGTCGTGCACAGACGGTTGCACAGGCTCTGCAACCGTCAGTGCCAATAAGTATAAATTGGCCTTTACATGAATGTTTACTAAGTAATAAAGAAACATTTCCTAGTATGGTCCAAGTAGAGTCATTTTTGCAGCTAATAATGGCTATTTTTTGAAATTCAAAATGGCGGACCATGGAAAAGATCCCCCTTTTCATGTATGAGAATTGCAATTTTTCCAGTCATAATGAATACTTAGAATTTGATGGTGGTGGTAAGTATTAATGAAAAAGGTAACATTAGTGAATGGGCAGCATGAATTCTGTAAATAAACAACTAAAAATCTCACACAGTGTCCCTTTAAGATTAAGCTTGGCAATTTGTTTGTTTGGAAACTTAATTATATACACTATGGAAACATCTAGGTCATTTATTTGAAAAAAATATTGATAATTGACATTTTGCGTTTGCCAAAAACACACTGGAAATGTAAAATGACCCCTATATAAAATGTATTTTGCTATGCAAACAATGTAGTGCGCGATACAAAAAAAAAACAATTTCCCAAAATGTTCCGAAATGGATATAAGTCATTTTGCAACGAAGCTCTTCATTTCCACCTTAGGCCAGGGATGGCATTTTAACACCCTGACTGCTCTGGAGAGTGGATACATTTAGCCATCTCTCAAGACGGAAGTTGTGCTGTGGTGGTGCTCATTTGGAGGCCTAACCTGTAGACTTCTCTGTCTGGCCAACCTGTAGGTCCTCTGGCACCTGGACATCTTCCGAAGGAGCTTCCGACAGCTGACCACCCACAAGTGCATGGAGGACTCCTGCATCTTCTGCGCTCTTAAGGTGAGTGAGAGAGAGATACCTTGTGCTCACTTTTTGCTGAGAGACTTGACAGTGACAGCCTGTTAATGGCCTCATTCCACATAGTGGAGCTTTCTCTGGACACGTGTGTGTGTGTGTGTGTGTGTGTGTGTTTGTGTGTGTGTGTGTGTGTGTGTGTGTGTGTGTGTGTTTGTGTGTGTGTACAGGGTCACTGACAGCTTTGGCTGGGCCCGGGACTCATCTTAAAATGTTAAGTCATCTTAAAAGGCCCCCCCACTCAATATATGCTTTGTAATGAGGACCCAATTCTAGGCCCCTTCTATCCCTGGGTCCGGGACAATGCACCCCTTTATACCCCCTGTCGACTTCCCTGTGTGCGTGTGCGTCCGTGTGTGCATGCGTTAATGTTGGTATTGCAAAGACTTTGTGTGTGTCAGCCAAACACCAGCAGTGGCCAGAGCTGATGGTGCAAAAGGTGCACTGCAGTATGTCAAGCAGCTTGTGCACAGTCTGACCTTTCCATTGGGTTATGGGATCATAGGCAATCACTATTATGTGGTAATTACATGAATTATTTATCATTAACGGCACTGCTAGGATGAGTTATTGTGTTTTCTTTCATTTGTGTACTACATATGAGAAATACTCAGCTGAAATAACTGTAAAATGAATCTTGAATATGGGACATTACTGTGGGACGCCTTAGTGGCGCGGTTGTGCTTTTCCTATCCCGTCTATGCAAATGTGTGGCTGTGATTTTTTTTTTTTTACTGAGCCTCTGGGTGTGGATAAAATATGTCACTCATAAAACCTGAGGAGATTTATCACCACCTTCCTCAGTCGTCATGATTCAATCTAACCACAATCAGTTAGATTGTAATTCCTTGATATATTGCCGCTCATATATATTGGAATTCCAATAAATTGGCTCGGCTTGCTTGAAAGACAGGCAACCTTTGGATATGAAGTGGTTCGGAATGTGAAGTGAACTGTTTTATTTTGTAATCAAATGTAATAGAGCTTAAGGACAGGACAATGAGATCTGTGAAAACAATCAAATTATGGGAGTTGTTTTTCCCTTACTGTAGCTACTGCACGTTACAGAACTGGATGTGACGTATACTGTAAGTGTGTGTGTGTCTGTGTGTGTGTGTGTGGGTGGGTGTGGGTGTGAGTTGTTGTTAATTGTGGTGTGTTGATTGTCTGTCTGGTCTGATGTAGTGCATGCTGTGTGGTGCTGAGGCAGCAAACACGGGGGTTGTAGTGGCCGTGGTGTTGGAGAGGTCAGAGGGTCATTGGTGGCCTGACCCGCCCGCACCGCACCGCACAGCACCGCACCGGACCGGCCATGATATACCATACAGTACAGCACAGTGCAGCACGAACATGTGTCAGTCAGAATGCAAACGTACGCACATGCTCACACACACACACACACACACACACACACACACACACACACACACACACACACACACACACACACACACACACACACACACACACACACACACACACACACACACACACACACACACCTTAATATCTTTGTGGGGCCCTACCATTGACTTCCATTCATATTAGCCCTAACAATAGCTAAAGAAGGCTAAACTGTGTCCAAACCAAAACAAACCCTAACCTGTCAGCGAGGAAATGTTTTTTTTACACGTTTACGTTTACCAGTAACAACAAAAGTACCCCAGCAAAAGTCCAGGGTCCAGGATTTGGGCCCCACATGGAGAGAAGGCCCCACCTCGTTGGTGTGCTCTAATAGCAGTGGCCTCACGAAGGTAGATTGGTGCAGTACACTTCTCCCCACACACACACACACACACACACTGGTCTGCTCAGTAAAAAGGCTTGTTCTGTCAGACCTTGTTGTCTTTCATCAGTGTTTTGAACTTCTCTCCTTGGCTCCAGGCACCTCATCTAGTGTGTCTACATCAAGAGCACAGTGATGCTCCTCTGCATCCTGAGGAGCAGATCTCTCCTTGTGCGCTTGCTGCATGCATGTACAGTAGGGAAGTGCTGTGGCCATGGAGGAGGTTGGGAACACACACTCAGACACACATACGCACGCACGCACGCACCCACATGCACAAACACACTCACAGACGCGCACGCACGCATTTCCTGCTGTACATACCAACACTACTGCATGTAGGGGAGCATTGAGGCCATGTAGGAGGACAGATGTTTGGGAGGGGATGGGAGTGCAGTCACCCATCTCTCCCCCCCCCCACCCACACACACACACACACATACGCGTGCGCGCACACACACACACACACACACATACATACGCACACGTGCGCCCGCACACACAAGCACACACGCCCGCACAAGCACACACGGGGCCACATGCTGTTCTCAGTGGGTTCGGCTTGGACGGGTGCTCAATCAGCTGCTGCTGCTATCCGTCCCCTGTTTACTGCCCGACAGGAGAGTGAAAAATGTAGCCAGCGCTCTTAGGATCTGTCGGGTTTTTTTCCACCACCACCCTGAACACTAAGGTTAAAAGATGTTACTGTATAAACGGCCTATATCCTCAAAAAGTTTCAGCGATCTTTCCAAAAAGTGATTAATGTTCATAATTGATGTACTAGTGTGGTGCTATAATCCCTGTGTATTCTGGATGGGAAAAAGGGAGGGGACGAGTACAAGTATACTGCAGTGTTTCCTCTGTGTGTGGTTTTTTTTTTTGGAGCAGTGGGGGCTACCACTGCAAAATGTGCGTATAGCGGAAACCCTGGGAAGATGAGGTGAGGTGAGGTGTTCTGGGTGCTGTGGTGTAGAGGCTGGGTGCTTTCCAAGTGCCTGAAGGATAGCAGGATAGCAGGGGAGAGATGTACAGTACAGCAGAGATGAGCAGTGGTGTACTGTAGTCAGGCCCGCTGCACCAGTGCACCACCACCACAGCACAATACTGTACCATGTAGGGATGCAAACAATTAATCGATTAATCGACTTTAATCGATCAATGCATTAATCGATTAAAAAACATTAATCGCAATTAATCGACAATTCAACTGACAAGAGACCCAGGTGAAATGGGCACGTGAAGAGTGTGTGTGAAGAGGGGTATGAAGAGTGGGGATATTTAAATCAACTTTGGATTAAAGAATTTAAATCGAATTAATTTAAATGTGGTATTTTATCTAAATTTTTAATAAAAAATTTTAGATTTAGTAGTTTTTTTTTCGAGAAACATTGAGATTTCGGGGGGAAAACGCAGCTTATCAATTAATCGTAAGTTGATCGATAAGGCTATCAACTAATGATTAATGAATTCATCGATAATTTGCATCCCTAGTACCATGTGACGGTTATGAAACCAGCCTCACGCCAAAATGTTAGCATTAGCATCGCGTGGTACCAATTTAATGTTTTATGATTTATGAAATCATCAATTTAACAATTCATGACTGCGTGAATCACATATCATGATCAGCCTCATAAAATCGTCACAGGTTGAAGGCAAATTGTGGTTCTTTTGGCTGGTTTACCTCACTGACTCACTGACTACCACACTGTACAAACACAGATAATAGATAATTCTGTAAAAACAAACAAATCATTTAATCTATTTTATCCTGGAGCGACATATACAGGTACGCTGCTGCATGCAGGCTCTTGAGATTTGAGATTTTTAAAATTAACAATGTGGGTACGTTACATCTGAATGAATGCAACATTAGGGTCCTAGCTTTTAAATGCAACTTATTTTATGATTTTATGGGCTTCGGAGGCTTTAATATGCAGAGAGCACCTTTTCCCAAAAAGGGCTTAGGACAAAATGGGTTAATCCATACAATAGTGGCAATATCTGTGGTTGCACCATCCTGACGTCTGCTACTACAAAAATGTTATTGATGCCACTAACGTACAACAGCATTAATGTACTGCATTCCCTGTTATTGTCAATGTACTGTATTTAAAATTGTAGTAATGTGGAGGGTGGTAAGATCAAAGCATTTATTTATGCCAGTCATCTATGTTTGCCTTGAATTAAAAAAAAGCTTTTGCCATTTTAAGGGCCTAATGTTACACTATTACCAAAAGTATTCACTCACCTGCCTTGACGCACATACGTATGAACTTAACTGCCATCCCATTTGGCCAAGCGAAGCAAACTTCGCCATTCATTCCTATGAGGGTGGTGAAGGCAAGTGAGCAGGGGCGAATCGAAGCGAAATTATTCAACCAAGTTTAATTCTATGCTAATGAGGAATCAAGAACATGACTGTTTCATCCATTTGATTCGCCGCAACGACCTGATGATGGTTGAGCTGTCAGCAGTGGAACACTGAATTTCGCCCCTCTTCGCCTCGTTCCTTTCACCTGCTATGTGTCCCTAGCGTTAC
>NC_085871.1:897500-902500 GCF_034702125.1 Engraulis encrasicolus
TGTGTGTGTCTATTGGGCGAGTGAGAGTGCTTGCCCCTTTGTGCGCATGCGTGGTTACCTGGGGAACCTTGACTCAATGTAGAGTTAATTGGAAGTTAATAAAGATGCACCGGCATGTTCCAGAGTGTTAGAAACGAAGTGACTGACTCCGTTATCTTATTAAGATGTTAAGCTGAGAAGTGTAAGTTACAATACACACCCTAATGAAGAGGCTTTCCTTGCCAGAGCCCTAACCTACGTGCATACGTACTTATCAATGTGAGATATGTACAGTGGTCACATAAACAGTATGGATGGAATTTGATGGCTGGTTCAGTAGGAAGAAAATAACAGCTGATGCAGTGACTTCTACTGTGAATGATATGACGTACTCATCATTCATACCGTACATGTACTACATCAGCAGATCAATCAGTGTTGCTTCTCTCTGTTTGCAGAGCATCTGTGCTCAGTTACAGTTTAGCTGTGAAAATGGGCTGCAGTTCAGTTGATGCCAGATACTGTACTGTATGTCAGACCATCAGAAATCACACAGCGAATGAGGCCTGTGTGTTTGTGTGTGTGTGTGTGTGTGTGTGTGTGTGTGTGTGTGTGTGTGTGTGTGTGTGTGTGTGTGTGTGTGTGTGTGTGTGTGTGTGTGTGTGTGTGTGTGTGTGTGTGTGTGTGTGTGTGTTTGTGTGTGTGTTTGTGTGTGTGTGTGTGTGTGTGTGTGTGTGTGTGTGTGTGTGTGTATGTGTGTGTGTGTGTGTGTGTGGGGGGGGGTATAGATGTTGGTTGTTGTCCATTATTGTTGTCTTGTTTCTTTTGCTTTTCTGTGATGTATTAAAAATACAATAAAAAATTAATCACAAAAAAAGAAATCACACAGCGATGAGCAAAATAGATTCATTAGTTACTGTCCAGTTTCACATGTTCCGAATGACTTCAGCCAGGTGATTGGCCGGTTGAATGATCACTTGGTTGAATTGGACAGGCGAAACAAAGTCATTTGGAATACGTGGCCCTAGATTGAAACTAATGAATCCATATAGCCCATCACTGGATATCAGGCGATCGGTAGATTGGCATGGCATACATGTGGCAAGATTTTTACAGTAGTTGCCTCTCTCTTCCTTTGCAGAGCATCTTTGGTCAGTTCCAGTTCAGCAGTGAGAAGGTGCTGCCGTCTGATGCCCTGCGCAGCGCCCTGGCCAAGACCTTCCAGGACAAGCAGCGCTTCCAGCTCGGCATCATGGACGACGCCGCAGAGTGCTTCGTAAGCTCTTATCCCTCCTCTTCTCTCCTCTGCTGTACTCTCTTCGCTGTCGGTTTTCCTTTCCTCGTGTCTTAGCGCTCCACGCATGCTGCTCCTCTCCTGTCCTTTCCTGTCTCTGCTGTCCGTACTCTTCTCTTTGCCCCTTTTCTGTTATTTTCTTCCTTTTTCTCCTCTCCTCCTCTTTATTGAGAGATTCTTAATATTCCTGTCACTTGCCAGTGTCCAGGGGAGAGATGGCAAGATGCGATAAGGACTCCCATAATAATGGGTCCCTACTGTACACACACACACACACACACACACACACACACACACACACACACACACACACACACACACACACACACACACACACACACACACACACACACACACACACACACACACACACACACACACACACACACACACACACACACACACACACACACACACACACACACACAAAGAACAGACAGAAAGAGCAGTCCAGACAAATGGTGACCTTCTTTAAGTGCTTGTTTATGGAACTTGTTTCTTGACGTGGTTTGGCTCTGTGCACTGCGTTAATCCTGGAAGTTGATTGTTCGGGTCTGTTTGATGGAAAGCCAGAGATTCTCCTTATCTCTCATTTATTCTGCTAAAGGACACCCTATGTAAACATCAATAGCAGTAATTGCATTTAAGGAGATAAACAGTGGACAGATGCTTTATATGCGAACAAAGCTGAGCTGTCTTTTCAGTGCCGTATATTTGTGTGTACTTGTGTGTGCTGCATGTGTTAGAAAGGGAATGGAGTGAGGAGGGAAAGCAAGAGAGAGAGAGAGAGAGGGGGGGAGAGAGAGAGACTGAGAGAGAGAGAGACTGAGAGGGAGATCTCATCTAGTGCGGTCTCCTTTTTAAGGCTTCATTTATATGCAGTCAGTAATGTGGACGTAAGGAGTTTTAACATATAGATTTATCAAATGCATTGAAGGGGCCGCAAGAGCAGAATCTAATTAAGGCTCTATTTGCAGAGATTGTTTTGTTCCCAGGCTTGACGTTGCTGAACACTTCCATTAGCGCTCCATAAACAGTTTAAAGGCTGTTGACTGGAGCTGTAACCAGGCAGGGGACCACTGTCCTGTGCCCACTGGCCTGAACGGACCACCACAATGCCTGTGGCGTTCTTATTAATGATGGGACGGGAGGTGTCAGCCACGCTGCAGCTTCCGTAGTGTCGCCACACTAGAAGTACTAGTTCTGGTTGATATGGGGAAAAAAACATATACCGTATCATGATGTGGATTATTTTATTTCATGATAACGATATACAGTGTATATCACGATATACCACGGTTTCCAGTTATTCTCTTTATCCATTTATTTTCTTTATTTTCTTTGTCCCAAACCGGTTTCTTGAAGATTTATCTTTTTGCTCTTCTTTTTACAGTTAAATGAACTGATAGCGTGCATAATGACACACAAAATCGTATTCAATTATATTAAATTCGTAAATATCGTTTCCATCCTGTATACAATCCTTATACATCAGCATGCACTTTTCTATCACGGTAATGATATTAGTCTCATACTGGTCGCCAATAATCAATTAATTAAAATAAGAATAGAAAATAGAAAATCATTTCAATTTAACATTTTACTTTATCAGTTGACCCATTCAATGTGGGAGGTGTTTGTTGTCAAGGTGGCCACCTTAATGTAACCTTTTTGAGGAAAACTCTGGCTACAGCGCTCCATTACGAACATTTCCCAGTGTAAGACTTGTTTTCCCTTGACCAAAATGAAAGAGCAGGGGGAGTTGCCTATCATGTTAATCTCCAGACTCTTAACACCAAGTAAAGCCATCCAGGAGGATGACTTCACTGGCAGTAGATGGCAGTCCTCATTGCTTGAATACATGATATTCAGTTTGGTCCAAGAGGTCAACATTTAACCCAGTTCAAAAAAGCGATGTGTACATATGTTACCTAGTGATGTCTCTCTCGCTCTCTCTCTCTCTCTCTCTCTCTCTCTCTCTCTCTCTCTCTCTCTCTCTCTCTCTCTCTCTCTCTCCCTCAATGACTCATGGCCATGTCTCAAATTCACGTATTGTGTGTGCACAGGTTTTTGTTTTAGGTTTGAGTTCATCAACAATGCCAGAGACTCTGTTTAATTCTTCCATTAATCTGTCCATTCATTCAGAGGGCATTAGAGTGTAATTTTGTTCAGTTTTACAGATTTTCTGGGTCGTGTCATTGCTCATTTCAGTGGAAGGACACTTACTGGAGGAAACATTTTACTGAAAGGAGAATAATTTCCAGTTGCCACCTTTTGTGGTCTAGCAAGTGAACATTAATAGCTGTGTGTGTGTGTGTGTGTGTGTGTGTGTGTGTGTGTGTGTGTGTGTGTGTGTGTGTGTGTGTGTGTGTGTGTGTGTGTGTGTGTGTGTGTGTGTGTGTGTGTGTGTGTGTGTGTGTGTGTGTGTGTGTGTGTGTGTGTGTGTGTGTGTGTGTGTGTGTGTGTGAACGCGAGCGCGCACATGTGCGTGTGCATGTGCTTGTGTGTGTGTGTGTGTGAGGAAGCCTTGGACACAAGTTTGAGTTAGGCAAAGTAAATGAAAAGAGACTAGTTAAGTATTGCTTAACCCATTTTAACCCAAGCCATCTGCAAAAACGCCTGCTCAATGCCTAAGCCCTTTTGGGAAATGGTGCACAGCCTGCAAAAAAACGAAATATTTCAGCCTCGTTAAAAGTTGCATTCAAAGTTGCATTTAAAAGCTAGCACCATCATCTTACCTCAGAATGTGTTCATTCAGCTCTAACATCCCCACATTTGTAATTTTAAAAAATCTCAAATCTCGAGAGCCTTAACGCAGTGTCCATGCAGCTCCAGGCGCCTACCGCTAGGTCAATGCATTCAGCATCAATGGATTAAACTTACAAATAAGTAAAATATCAGTGTATTTGACACAGTGGCAACTTATCTCAGTGTTCCTCAACCTTTTTTCAGGTGAGGCACCCTTTCAATTCATGAAAAATTTCAAGGCACCCCAAACCAACAAGCTGTAACATGGCATTGCATCCGATACCACACAGGCTTAGAAAAGTAACACATTTGGAGACATCACACGACCTACGTTTGCAGTTGCAGCTGACTGGGGCGTCCTATATTTACTTTATTGTGCGTAAATGGCAGATGAAAGATTCCACTGACTAACATCAACTTATCAATTTAGACAAATATGTATTATATTACATAATTTATTTATCAGCCACGTTTCCGCGGCACCCCTGAAGGAGGCCTGCGGCACCCCAGGGTGCCCCGGCACCCCTGTTGAGAAACACTGACTTATCTCACTGTGGGAATGCAGTTATCCTAGGAACACGCATACACTCACTCACCCACTCAGTCACTCACACACAGCGTGGCACCAGTTTTAATTTGGGCGTGTGCCTACTTTGACAGAGTCTAGCGGAGAGCTTTCATCATTCCTTGCTCACCTGCCACGTCTCCAGTCAGGTGTGTCCGTGATTAGTGCTTGGCCACTTGTAATTGCTGTCGATGATCCATCACATCCAGCACAGAATAGGTAACCTGACTTTTGCCTCATGAATATAGTTCCACCTTCAGTATATCTGAAGTGTGCTATCCTAACAGGCACTTGATGTATGCAGTTGGCAACAAGTAAGTCATTGGCAGCTGTAGCCCAGTGGTGAGCGAGCAGGTTAAGAATTATGGCATATACTGTAGTTGTTGGATTATGCTTGAATACAATATGATTAGG
>NC_085871.1:907500-910000 GCF_034702125.1 Engraulis encrasicolus
TGGATTTTTTATTTTAATGCACATGTTGCATTTCCACCCAAACAGGAGAAAAAAAATATCTACATTTGAAAATATCCGACAACGTGGAAACGGCACCTTAGGCCCATCACTCCCAATGGTGCATAGGCCATCAACGACTCTTCTCCATCCAACAGGGATCTGGGTTCTGGGTTTTGGTGAAATGAATTAAAAGAATGATAAAAGCACATGTTTGTCCTATCTTTGACAACCACAACCATTTAGGCTCCCATGACCCTAGGGCCTAGAGCAGGGGTGTCAAACTCAAATTGACTGAGGGCCAAAATAGAAATCTGGAACGAAGTCATGGGCCGATCTCAAGAATTATTTTTTAAAAAATGGACTAAAATTATGCATGCATGGACTTCATACTCATAGTTAAATTTCACATATACTCTTTCCCATCATATTTGTCTGTTCAAATGTGTGTGCACATCCTGTGATACAGCAAATTTCATGTTCAAGTTGTGTTACACTGTACATTAATGGTATATGTGAGCCAACTGTAATACACATTTGAAATGATCTCGCGGGCCGAATAAAATGGCTCCACGGGTCAAATTTGGCCCCCGGGCCTGAGTTTGACATTCCTGGCCTAGAGCAATTAAACCCAGGCTACTGCAGCTGCCCCTCTCCCTGTAGGACTAGATTAAGGTGCCGTTTCCACGTAGCTGGATATTTTTATATGTGGATATTTTTTTCTCCTGCTTGTACTGATTTTTCATTGGTTTTGGCCTTCCGTTTCCACGTAGCAGATATTTAAAAATCCAGGTGCAGGAGAAAAATATAGCAGGAGAAAAAAATATCATGTTTAGGGGTCTGAAATGCATTTGTTACAATGGAGGATTTTTTTAATCCACATGTTGCGTTTCCACGTAGCAGGAGAAAAAAATACCCTGCTAAAAAAATATCCTGCTATGTGGAAACAGCACCTAAGGCTTGTTGTTCAGCGTTGGAGCGTGTTAAGAGTTGGAAGGGTATGTAATTATTACCTAGTATCTACTGTATCTCTGAGCTTGTTTGCCTAAATTCCTAGGGTCTTTTTTTTACATTTCGGCTTCTGTGTATTCTCAGAGAGAGAGGGAGAGAGAGAGAGAGAGAGAGAGAGAGAGAGAGAGAGAGAGAGAGAGAGAGAGAGGGATTGCATACTCCTGTGTGCTGCTCCTGCTCCTCCGTCAGCTGATAAAACCAAATTAAATGTCTCAGCGTCACCACGGTGATGAGTGAACCGTCTGCTGTAGCACAGATAGGAAACTGCGGCAAAGCACCTCACACACACACACACACACACACACACGGGCACACATGCACTCAGATTTGATCCAATACACTTACATACATGTACACATACACATACTGTATACAGTAGTGATCACATACACTTGTGTGTACACCCATACCAACACACACACACACACACACACACACACACACACAAATCCTCCAAATGGCTTGCACCCATCACATACCCAATCACATCACATCACCAACAGCCATCAGATGCTTACAGTCTTACAGCTCAAGTCCCCCTTACACCTTCTCTCTAAGGGGGCTCGTTGTGAGTCACAGACAGACTGTACACACACTTACACAGTACACATACTACACATACATACTGTATATGCATATACTGTACATATGATATAACATACATATACATCAGGGTTTAACACTAACACCCGCCAGGTAGCCAAATGCGGGTGAAAGTCGGCGTTGGCTAGTAGATACCGAAGGTTCACTAGCCATTCTGGCGGGTCCGTTACTATTCTGAATGATGAGGCACCGCATTTTGTAGTTTTTTTCTTCGGACCGTCGCAATACAATGCGATTTCGCGAGCCTACAATACCCATGAAGCACCTGTGTCACGTGTCACCTGTGTCTCACGCAAGCCAGGAATCTGATAGAGCTAGTCTTGCGAAGAGGAGTGACAGCGAGCTACCGAGACATCAGCGTGCGTTTGGAAATGTCACTGGAAACCTTCACGTGAAAATAAAGTAGCGAAGTTCATCTCAACTGACCTGTTTTGCGATCTGTCATTAGTACAATACTTAGTAGTAGTGGACATTAAAATGACCAAAGCGAGAGGAAAACACGTCAGTCTGTCTTACTCTTGTGAAAGTCTCAAGACTGATTAGCGCAGTGATAAGACAAGGACACATGCGGCATTAATAATGTTTGGTTTAAATTATTTTCTGATTTGCCTGTAGGCCTATGTCTTCATACCTTAATATTCCTCCATGTTTCTTGTGCTGCTGTTCCCGACTGTCAAACCGTTCTTAAAAAACGCGCAGTAGTAGCCTTCCAGACACAAAAGCATCCCATTGTATGTCCCTTCGCAGATGCCCGTCTCGCCTTGCGGCCGTTTGTATTTTAAACAACTCACTATTAAACGGAATGAAAGGAAGTCGTGGCCCCTTCTGTAGGTACCGCATCTGTGTGTGCTTTCTAGTGGATACTTTTATAAGCAAATATTCCAGAAGA
>NC_085871.1:915000-942500 GCF_034702125.1 Engraulis encrasicolus
ACGCACGCACGCACGCACACGCACGCACACACACGCACACACACATATGCACACAAGCATGCCATGGGGGAACCTGCTTGGCTCAGTGTGCATGTTCCTTGCTCATTTGTATGATCTCCCCCCCCCCCCAACACTCACACTAATACAACACACACACACACATGCAAATTCACACTTATTCATATATTCAGTATTATGTATCTCACAGCTTCGCATTACACCAGCGCTTGTTTGCATACTTACCCTAATTAGTGCGCATCCGCTCACACACAGGTCAACAGTGCTTCTTTGTTGCTTTCCTTGCACACATTCAACTTCACCAATGCTCCTCTCTGGCATGGCCTTTGTATACTGTTGGAGATGTAGCATCACAGAGATGCAATTAGAATTGTGTCTGAATTTTGAGTTCCCATTATGATGCCATAACGACTTTGCGGGATTTTTAACAAAAGAGTTCTATGGGATCTGTAGAATGTTCAAGTAAAATTCTAGAACAACTGAGGAAAAATCCTTACTGCTCAAAGGGTTAATATTGGAGGACTGGGGGGATCTGGGGCTATCGTGACTAGTGGCCCCAGCCTCGGCAGTCCTCACCACTCTCTGTGTGCTGTCAGCTCAGCTACCGTTGAACGGCTTTTCACACAAACATGCACACACACGCGCACATATACACACACACGCATGCACACACAGACACACACACACACATACAAGCACAGACCCCTAGCAATCCTGACAATACATTCGCTCCTCTGTCCACCACACATTCAGCTTGTGCAAGGCACAACGGGAATGTTCACTGAACGGACATGAGGTGCACTGACACAGAAAACACAGAAGCATTCAGGACTGGATTGATGAAAATTATATATATGGTCTTGTGAAAACACGTCTCGTCTCTCCCTGGGTGATAAAATTAGCTCCCCTACCACGTGAAGGATATCTCATGGATGAAATTGAATGCATGAATATTTTATCATACAAATGTCCTACTTATAAATCTCCTAAATATATTTCATAGAGCATCCATGTTCTTTGCATGGCTCATGTCTGCGGTGAAGGCATAATGAAAATTATGCACCAGCCATGATTCTGAATCGTGATTCTAATAGAACTGTACCTAGCTGTCTTGTAGATAAGGTGAGCTTTGCATAGATTTTGTAGTTCGAACGCTAGTGTCGTTCAAGAGCGTGGACATATGCTTCCAATTGTTGACAAGATGGGTTAATTTGATTCATTGGGTTTGTGTTCTGCCTAAGGTGTCCCGTTAAGGACAGAATGAGGCATTGTGCTTCTGAGAAGAGCTGTGCTGGCCATGTGCTCTCAAATCCTGGGGACGTTTGTTGGTCTGGGACACTCTCTCTCTCTCTCTCTCTCTCTCTCTCTCTCTCTCTCTCTCTCTCTCTCTCTCTCTCTCTCTCTCTCTCTCTCTCTCTCTCTCTCTCTCTCTCTCTCTCTCTCCCTCCCTCCCTTTTCCCTTCCTCCCTCCCTTTTCCCTTTTAGTTCCTCTGTGTCAGTACTGGCTGTAAGCCCATGTGCCTGTATTGTGTTAGAATGACTAGCTGTCTAGCTGGTGTGCTTGGGAACTGGGAGAGCTGGTTGTCTTTTCTCTTTTTTTTGGTTCTCCGCTCTCCTGGGCTATGGGTCACTGAGAATCAGGCGGCTTGGCCTTGGTGTGTGTGTGTGTGTGTGTGTGTGTGTGTGTGTGTGTGTGTGTGTGTGTGTGTGTGTGTGTGTGTGTGTGTGTGTGTGTGTGTGTGTGTGTGTGTGTGTGTGTGTGTGTGTGTGTGTGTGTGTGTGCATGCATGTGTGTGTGTGCCTGCATTCGCATGCACACACTCTCTGCACTGATGGATGGGCTCCAGTCTGGCAGTGGCGGCCGTGGCCAGGCAGGCAGGCAGGCAGGCAGGCAGGCAGGCAGGCAGGCAGGCAGGCAGGCAGGCAAGCAGGCAGGCAAGCAGGCAGGCATGCAGGCAGGCAGGCAGGCAGGCCTTTTCTTCCGGCTGTTTCCACATGGCCCTGCCAAGGCGCTCAGTGGTGGGCGATGACTCAAAGGAAGGCTGGAGAACATTGGGTCCAGTAAACATAAGGTCCAGTCACACTGGCCCCGCTAAACAACTCCTTTCATCTCTCTTGCTCTCCCTCTCTCTCTCCCTCTGCCCCTTCTTCTGCCCTCCCTCTCTCTCTCTCTCACTCTCTCTCTCTCTCAATCCTCCTCCTTTATCTCATGCATAATCTCACTTCTTTCGTTCTGCTTTGTTACATAACACACATTTGAATAGACCTATACCAATTTGTGATAGTGCACTCACACAAACACATACACACATGCACACACACTTGCACATAGACATACCTTTAGCCTGTCTACAGTATCTTTTGTTTAATACTCTCCCACACAAAATCTGCCACAGAGACCCACCTGCCTGTCTGACAATGTTGCTGCTTGTTGTGTTGTTTGTAGTTGTGCTGGTGGTTACTCGTTTCACAAAAAAACAAACAAGAACCCACCACAAATGTGATCCAACCGCACAGAGTCAGCTGATCGCAAGACAAGTACACAGGTCTACTGGTTACTCAGATAAGTTAATTGTGTTGGAAGGAACCTATGTTTCTTTTTTTACTTTTACTTTTGACACTCCTGCTTTTGTGTTGTTGGGGCTGTGGTGGTTACTGTCTGTTGCCGGGTAACTGTGGGGAAATTCTGCGTATCACATGCACACATGCACACACACACTCATATACCCTTAGCCTGTCCAAAGGCGAAAGCTTTTTTAAGAGAAGAAAGCCCATCTGGGAAACTCCAACCCCCATTGTCATTGTGACACAGCACTCCACAGCACACAAGTGCATACTGCACGCAACAAACAAAATTGCATTTATACTTCACCCATGCAAGGGGGCAGCCCCCAATGGTGCCTCATGGGAGCAGTGTGGAGGGACGGTACCATGCTCAGGATACTACAGTACCTTTTGTTGGATTCTCGCCCACACAAAATCTACCACAGAGACCCACCTGCCTGTCTGACAATGTGTCTGTCTGTTGTGTTGTTGTTGTTGTTGTTGTTGTTGCTTTTGCAGGGTAACTGTGGGGAAATGCTGCGTATCCGCCGGGTGCTCATGAACTCCCCTGAGATCATCAGCATCGGCCTGGTGTGGGACTCGGACCACTCGGACCTGGCCGAGGACGTCATCCACAGCCTGGGCACCTGCTTGCGCCTCGGAGATGTAAGTCATCATATGGAGCAGTGGTTCTCAACTGGAACAGTCTTGGGACCCACCATTTTCCACTCTCATTCGGTCGCGACCCAATTTTTTTAGCATTCAAGTCAATTCAATGCAATTCTCAAAATGTAACCTTGAATAAGTAAGACTCGAATGACTGGTTGCACGCTATGTAGCTCACATAAACATTCAGATTGTATCTATGACGACAGATGACACAGAGTTCACTAGCCTATCAAAATAAAAGTTGTAAATTGTTGTAGGAACAGTTGGATTTTTTTTTTTAGAATTACGTTTTTTTTACACCAAGGCTTCGTGACCCACCCATGACCCCTCCGCGACCCACTTTTGGGTCGCGACCCACCAGTTGAGAAACACTGATATGGAGTGAAAGCCCACCTGAGAAACTCCCATTGTCATTATGTGACACACAGCACTCTACAGCACACGGTGCCCACTGCACACAATGAAAACTGCTTTTATGCCTCACCCGTGCAAGGGGGTACCCACAAACGATATTATGCGGGGGGGCGGTACCATTCTCAGAGTACCTCAGTCATTGAGGAGGATGGGGGAGAGCACTGGTCATTTTTCTCCCCTCACCAACATGGCGAGTCCAGAGTCGACACCCTAACCGCTCACATTGTCACGGACAGAAGACGACCCAAGAGCGCAAGTTCAAATTCAGAGTTGTTTATTGAAGGGTTCAGGGGGGAAGAGGAGTGAGTGAATCTTGAGGTCTTTGGAGGTGCCGGTTCCAGGGGTGCTAGGAGTGCCAGGGGTGTCAGGGGTTCCAGGGGTGCTTGGGGCTCTGGGGTTTTCCAGGGTCCTGTGGGTTACCTGGGGCTCCGGGGGTCACCAAGTGTCCGGGGGTTTCCAGTCCAAAGTGCCTAGTGTGTGTGTGTCCCAGTGATCGAGCGGCGTGTCGGGCTGAGGGTGGTGAAGCGTCTGGGCTCGCTCATCTGGTGGTCGGAGAACTGGGGGAACACACACACAAAAGCAATATGAATGGCAGGCAGAAGTACAGACCAGGGCTAGGCAATAATTGTGGTGAGAGACAGAAGGCAGAATCGAGTTACCGGAGGGGCTGAAGATCAGAGAGTAGTCGAGGTCCAGAAGGCAGGTCGGGATAGTCGGGGCAGAAGAACAGGGAGGCAGTCAAGAGGATCGGAATCAGACAGGAGTCAGAGCGTAGACAGGCAGGTTACTGGTCCGGGTTTGAAGACGATCTGACAGGGCTTGGCTGAAAAACAGGGCTTGATATACTGGGAGAGGTTAGTGGGGAAATGCAGTGCAGCTGGCAGAGTAATTAGAACAGAGTGAGGCAAGGTGAGGATGGCGAGTGGAAAATGCAGTGCAGCTGGCCAGGTAACAAGAGCAGAGCAGGGCGGAGCCAGGTGGAGCTCGTTAGGCAGAGTAGGGAGAGAGTGAGCAGAGTGGCAGAGAATTGAATGCAATTAAGGTTGCTACCAGGGAGAGAGAGTGCTCATGACAGGACCCCCCCTCCAAGGGACGGCCCCAGAAGTCCCAAGAACAACATCACGCCGGGAGGGTGGAGGGGAGCAGGCGGCGGGTCAGAACTCCTCCGAGCGGTCCGAGTGAATATCCTCATCCTCAGAAGGAGCTGGAAGGTCACGGTCGGGAGACAGGACAGGCACTGAGACAGGAGCAGGGTCAGGCACAGGACAGGAAGCAGGGCGGGGAGGACGGCTAGGGACCCCTCTTGGACGGCCCCTACGGATTGCAGGCTGATCAGGATGTAGTCGGTGGAAGTCAGTGATGAGGGTCCGGTCCACTATCCTCCTGGCCGGGATCCAGGTCCTCTCCTCTGGACCATATCCCTCCCAGTCAACGAGGTACTGGAGACCCCTACCCCTACGCCTAGAGCGGAGCAGCCGCCGGACGGTGAAGACAGGACCGCCATCTACGAGGCGCGGAGGAGGCGGCGCCGGAGCTGCAGGGACCAGGGGACTTTCATGGACCGGCTTGACCTTGGAGACGTGGAAGGTGGGGTGGACCCGCATGGAAGCGGGCAACTGAAGCCGGACCGCCGTCGGGCTGATGACTTTCTGCACAGGAAAAGGACCAATGAAGCGAGGGGCCAGCTTTCGTGATTCAACCCGCAGCGGCAGATCCCGGGCAGACAGCCAGACCTTCTGACCAACCCGGTAAGTAGGTGCTGGGGTCCTCCGTCGGTTGGCACCGACGGCGTAGCTGGTTCCAGACTTCAGGAGCACAGTGCGAGCCTGGGCCCAAGTGCGGCGGCAGCGGCGGGCATACGCAAGAGCAGACGGACAGGTGGCATCCGCTTCCTGGCTGGCAAACAGTGGAGGTTGATACCCGTAGACACATTGAAAGGGAGAGAGCCCGGTGGAGGAACTGGTGAGTGAATTATGGGCATATTCCACCCAGAGCAGGTGTTGAGCCCAGGCCCGGGGATTTTGGGAGGCCACGCACCTCAGTGCCTTCTCCAGCTCCTGGTTCATGCGTTCAGTTTGGCCGTTTGACTGCGGGTGGAATCCAGACGATAGGCTGGCGGTGGCCCCAAGGAGATGACAGAACTCCTTCCAAAAGGTTGCTGAGAATTGCGGACCCCGGTCTGACACTATATCCTGGGGTAGGCCATGGATACGAAACACATGTTCCAGGACCACCTGGGCGGTCTCCTTAGCAGAGGGTAGTTTGGGAAGGGGCACGAAGTGGGTCATCTTACTAAAGCGGTCAACAATGTTAAGGATGACTGTGTGTCCGTCAGAGGGCGGAAGACCCGTAACAAAGTCCAGTGAAACGTGGGACCAGGGCCTCTTGGGTATGAGTAGGGGTTGCAGCAACCCAGCAGGAGGCTGGTTGGGGGTCTTGTTTCGGTTACAAGTGGGACAAGCTCGGATGAATTCTCGGACATCCCGTCTCATCCGCCGCCACCAGAACCGCTGGCGGACCAGATGAAGGGTGCGAGTGATGCCGGGATGACAGGCCAGACGGGATTCGTGCCCCCACTGAATCACAGGTGACCTGAGATTTGCTGGAACAAACAGACGGTTGGGGGCGCTGGTGCTTGGGCCTGGCTGGTCCCGAAGAGCCTCCATGACCTGCTTCTCGATCTCCCAGGTGAGGGCCGCTACGACAAAGTGGCTGGGAAGAATGGGGGCTGTCATGGCAGTGGTCTCGTCCTTCTGAAACATCCGGGAAAGGGCATCAGGTTTGATGTTGCGAGATCCCGGGCGGTAGGAGAGCGTGAAATTGAAGCGGGTAAAGAACAGAGACCACCGCTGTTGACGGGAGTTCAGCCTCCTGGCTGTTTGGATATACTCCAGGTTTTTGTGGTCTGTCCACACTACGAATGGTTCCTTTGACCCCTCTAACCAGTGCCGCCATTCTTCAAGGGCGAGCTTGACAGCCAACAGCTCGCGGTTCCCAATGTCGTAGTTGCATTCGGCAGGGGTTAGCCGACGGGAGTAGAAGGCACAGGGGTGCATCTTGCCATCCTCAGCTGCTCTTTGAGAAAGCACTGCACCCACTCCCACGTCCGAAGCATCTACCTCCACCACAAACTGCCTTGCTGCATCTGGCATCTGGAGGATGGGAGCAGAAGTGAAACGTGTCTTGAGGATATTGAAGGCCTTGTCAGCGGCTGCTGTCCATTGGTACGGTTGTTTAGTGCTGGTTAGCGCCGTGAGTGGTGCAGCCACTGTGCTATAGTTTCTGATGAACCTTCTATAAAAGTTCGCAAAGCCCAAGAACTGTTGCAACTTCTTCCGAGACTCAGGAACTGGCCAGGAAGTGACAGCCGACACCTTCGTGAGATCCATCTGAATGCTGCCCTCGGTCACCACATACCCCAGGAATGAAACAGTTTTTGCATGGAACTCGCACTTCTCTGCCTTCACGAAAAGAGAGTTCTCCAGCAGGCGGCGCAGGACCAACTGGACATGGTGCGTGTGTTCTGACAGAGTCTTTGAGAATATTAAAATATCGTCAAGGTACACAAATACGAATGTATTTAGCATGTCCCTGAGGATATCATTCACTAGGGCTTGAAAAACTGCTGGGGCATTGGTGAGGCCGAAGGGCATGACGAGGTATTCATAGTGGCCGGTTGGTGTGTTGAACGCTGTCTTCCATTCGTCTCCCTCTCTCACTCGCACCAGATGGTAGGCATTGCGAAGGTCCAGCTTTGTGAATACGGTGGCTCCCTGCAGCAGTTCGAAGGCAGACGAAAGTAAGGGCAGTGGGTAGCGATTCTTAACCGTGATGTCATTCAGACCCCGGTAATCTATGCATGGACGAAGAGAACCGTCCTTCTTGCCGACGAAGAAGAATCCCGCTCCTGCGGGGGAAGATGACGGTCTGATTATCCCGGCGGCAAGAGAGTCATTAATGTAGTCCTCCATGGCCTTTCTTTCTGGGGCTGACAGTGAATAAAGACGACCCTTGGGAGGTGCTGTGCCAGGTAGGAGATCAATCGCACAGTCATAGGGTCTGTGTGGGGGTAGAGATGTCGCCTTGGATTTGTTGAACACCTCTTTCAGGCTGTGGTAACAGGCCGGAACATTGGATATGTCGGGGGTAGCGTTAGATATTTCCCGGTGAACGGGCAGGGTGGCCCCCCTTAAACAGGTCTGGTGACAACTCCTTCCCCACTCACGGACTGTTCCTGTCTCCCAGTCGATGTGGGGGTTGTGCTGACGGAGCCACGGGTATCCGAGAATGAGTGGTTGGCCAGGTGAGTGTAGGAGGTGAAACTGAATGGACTCCTGGTGGTTTCCTGACAACAGAATTGTCACAGGGGCGGAGATGTGAGTGACCGTGCCAAGATGATGCCCATCCAGGGCTCGTGCAGGAATGGGTTGTGTCAGTTGATGATGGTTCACGCCCAGTTGCCGTGCAAGCTCAGGGTCCATGATGTTTGCTTCGGCTCCGGAATCCACAAGGGCGGCCAATGTATGAGTCGTGTCGGAAAGCTGAAGGCGGAGATGAAGCAGGGTTTTTCGGATGGGGGGGAGACTGAAGATTTGTTGAGCTCACCCGGATCTCCCCTACACCTGGTGAGCTTCGGCTTTTGCCGGACAGTTGGCGACACGGTGATTTTCACCACCACAGTAGAGGCAAAGGTTGGAGCTTAGACGGCGCCGACGCTCCTCGGGAGTCAGAGAGGCACGGCCAATCTCCATGGCCTCAGGCTGATTGAGTTGACTTTGGGACTTGACAGGCAGGGGCTGGACAGAGGAGGTATCAACCCGAGTGCGGATGGCAGGTTGACCGAGACGCCCCTTCTCCCTCCTCCGGGTCTGTATACGGCGGCGGTCAATGCGGACGGCAAGGTCAATGGCGGCATCAAGTGTTGAGGGCGGGTCATGAGAAACAAGCTCGTCTTTGATATAGTCCGCCAAGCTGTGGAGGAAGGCTTGCACCAGTGCCTCTGAGTTAAACGAGCTTTGACTGGCCAGGGTACGAAAGTCAATGGAGAAGTCTGCCACTGTCCGATTGCCCTGACGGATGGTGAGCAGAGCTTGTGACGCTTCGGCTGTTGGCGAGCCTAGGTCAAAGACCTTTAACATCTCCTCCTCAAAGGCACTGAAGGAGGCACAGGCTGGGGTTTGCCGGTCGAATTCTGCCGTTCCCCACAACCGAGCTCGGCCGGTGAGATGGGTGATGACATACCCCACCTTGGTTCCCTCCGTTGAGAAGGTCCTGGGCTGTAGTGCGAACTGGATTCGGCAGCTGCTCAAGAATGGCCTTACTTGCTTCTGGTTCCCATCGAAACGTTCCGGGTTCCCAATCTTTGGTTGAGGAGCGTGGGGATCTGGTGGCAGCACTGCCGGGCCTGCAGCATTGGGACCTCCAGCGGAGGGATGAAGGAGTGTCGGTGGTACAGGAACAGAAGAACCAGGGGTGGGTGCAGGTGGAGTAGCCGGGTTTGAGAGTAGTTGCAGGGCTTGGGCTAGCTGTTGTTGCTGCAGTTGAAACTCTTGCTGTTGTAGCTGAAACTGTTGCTGCTGCTGCTGAAGCTGTTGCTGTTGCTGCTGGATCTGTTGTTGCTGCTGGTTGAATTGCTGTTGTTGTTGGTTGCCTAGCTGGAGAAGGGAAGCGAGGTCGCCGGCCATCCGATTGATGTCTCCCTCAGTGCGCTCCAAACGCTGTAGGGCAGTCATCTCTGGCTCCTCCTCCATAGTGGTCAGGGGGTGCGCTGGGTCCATGATGGTCAGATCGTTCTGTCACGGACAGAAGACGACCCAAGAGCGCAAGTTCAAATTCAGAGTTGTTTATTGAAGGGTTCAGGGGGGAAGAGGAGTGAGTGAATCTTGAGGTCTTTGGAGGTGCCGGTTCCAGGGGTGCTAGGAGTGCCAGGGGTGTCAGGGGTTCCAGGGGTGCTTGGGGCTCTGGGGTTTTCCAGGGTCCTGTGGGTTACCTGGGGCTCCGGGGGTCACCAAGTGTCCGGGGGTTTCCAGTCCAAAGTGCCTAGTGTGTGTGTCCCCCAGTGATCGAGCGGCGTGTCGGGCTGAGGGTGGTGAAGCGTCTGGGCTCGCTCATCTGGTGGTCGGAGAACTGGGGGAACACACACACAAAAGCAATATGAATGGCAGGCAGAAGTACAGACCAGGGCTAGGCAATAATTGTGGTGAGAGACAGAAGGCAGAATCGAGTTACCGGAGGGGCTGAAGATCAGAGAGTAGTCGAGGTCCAGAAGGCAGGTCGGGATAGTCGGGGCAGAAGAACAGGGAGGCAGTCAAGAGGATCGGAATCAGACAGGAGTCAGAGCGTAGACAGGCAGGTTACTGGTCCGGGTTTGAAGACGATCTGACAGGGCTTGGCTGAAAAACAGGGCTTGATATACTGGGAGAGGTTAGTGGGGAAATGCAGTGCAGCTGGCAGAGTAATTAGAACAGAGTGAGGCAAGGTGAGGATGGCGAGTGGAAAATGCAGTGCAGCTGGCCAGGTAACAAGAGCAGAGCAGGGCGGAGCCAGGTGGAGCTCGTTAGGCAGAGTAGGGAGAGAGTGAGCAGAGTGGCAGAGAATTGAATGCAATTAAGGTTGCTACCAGGGAGAGAGAGTGCTCATGACACACCCATGACTGCCCTATGACCTTCTACTCAATTCTGAGCAATCCAACGCCCTACAACAATTTTAAATGGAAATGGTTGGGAGAGAGAGATGGGGAAAGATCAGGAAATGATCTGATTAGAACCCCCCATAGCTGTACAGGACCTTAGCGCTTACGAAAGGGCCAATGGCAGCAATTTAAATTTAACACTATTCAATTTCAATTTATTTCTTTAGGGGGATAGCCCCTTGAGATAGGACGTTTTCGAGGGGGTCCCCACTATCATTCTTCGTCTTCCAAATCTTATTTGTATTTTTTTCCTTTTCTTTGATTATAAAGCCAGTTGCCCCAGTATTCCAGTTTGAGGCAATACAGTACTTGGCAGGATTTTTTGTTCAAAAGCAGTATTTGCTGGTAAGACCATATGCAAACAAAAAATGTTTTCATTTTAAATTTTAAAATGCTGGGCTTAAAGCTGCTTGGATCGTTCTCAGCCTCCCGTTGGCTGCCTGTGTCTTTGATGATGTTCTGCAGCCTCCTCTCCAGGGAAAGGGACGTGGCTAAAGAGAAAAAAAATGAAATAAAAAAAGAGCTGCATTTAATTAAGGCGACAACACTCCTTGCTAAGTATTCATCAGACTACTCCCCATATGGAATGAACATAGGCATTACTTATCGCTGGTGTTGTTACTTAGTCATTTATAGTCCCGGGGGCTTTGCAGACCCATTTCCGGCGGCAGCGCACCACCTCCCGACAGAGCGCAGCGTGGGCGTAGAGATAAATCAGAGGCATAGGGGAGATGAGCAAGTGGCTCCCCAGGTGACCGTACCCTCAGATGGGGCCGGGCCGGCGGTTAATGTCCTGAGCAAGGAGCTTCCAGCCCACGCTTTTATTGTCGCCACGTGTGGAGAGAGAGAGAGGGAGGGAGAAAGAGAGAGAGAGAGAGAGAGAGAGAGAGAGAGAGAGAGGGAGGGAGAAAGAGAGAGGTAGAGAAAGATACGAGAAGATAAAGCAAGGTAGACCAAGAAAGAAAGAGGAGAGAGACATAGAAAGAGCTGTTTATTTTAATGGCCTCATCGCAGAAGAGGCTTCAGGAGGTAAGAGGAAGTCAGGGAATGGTGCATGATAGATCCTTGTGACCTTTTGACCTCGTCCCTGTCTCTCCGTCTCATTTTATTGTTCTGCTCTGCTCTTCCTCCTGCTCCTCCTCAGCTGTTCTACCGTGTGACGGACGACAGGGCCAAACAGTCAGAGCTCTACTTGGTGGGGATGGTGTGCTACTATGGCAAGCACTACTCAACCTTCTTCTTCCAAACAAAGATACGCAAGTGGATGTACTTCGATGACGCACATGTCAAGGAGGTAAGCTGTAGGGTTTTTTTCCCTCAAAAATGTAATAGAGATTCCAGATTGACAGAAGATGTGCCTCAGCTAGAATATTACTGAGGTGTTAATGTATAGCGCAGTGATTAGCAAGCCATATTGAATTGGTAGATGGTGGTTCAAAGACCGAGATAGCACTGATTATGATTATTGAAGTTAAAAAGCATCAATGCAGTAGATGCCTTGACCCATTTATCGACATCACACTACAAGTGAAGCGCTTCCAGGAGAGAATGACATGCAACTGTATTGATTGGCCTTCAGGTCATTGAGTTTACTGGGTCAGTTGGTCAAGTGAGTCCATGCCTATGAGGATTGTTGACCATGTTGTGCTCAAGTGGTAAGAGATGAAGCCAAAACAATGTAGTTTTCTGTAGCAACAGAATTGAACCAATTTCAATTCAAGTCAATATTAAGCTTACTGTATATTTCATGGTGACAATAAACATAAAGTTGGTTTTCTTGGTTCCATTCATGTTTTGGGGTGGGGGGGGGGGTGGAAGCTTCATGTGGCTGTTAAGAGACTCGATGAGTGAGAGTCTATGGTCCTCCATCTGCAGTCAATGGTTGGCTCAATGGGGTGCCTAAGTCTCGGCCCCTTCTGGATGGCTCATGGGGCCAAGGAAGTAAAAAAAATTGACTGGGCTCTAATGGACCGATCAAACCTATTTTCCAATCTACCTCGCTTTCTCCCCTAGATCAGTGGTTCCCAACCTATGGGTCGGGACCCAAATTGAGGGTCGCGGAGCCTGCTTGATTTTAAGGGGGTTAATTTGAAATATAGCCCATGTTGAATAAATGACAAAGCATTTAACTAATACTATATGCATAGACGCAACAAACTGCAAGTGCTACATTAAACATTCATTCTTTATTTGACCAAAGACGAATTGAGGAATAAAATAACAAAAATGAGTTTTCGCGGGAAACAGAGGGCATCTTGTGACTCCCTCTTGTGCGGGTGCTCGCGCGGTTGGGTCACCAAAGTTTACAATGGTAAAAAGGTTGGGAACCACTGCCCTAGATCACACATATGCTCTACCTCAAAATGAATGATAACCAACGATGTGATTTGTGAGTTGGGTCTGACGTGCAGCCACGGCACAGTATTGGGGGTGGCTGCGCACCTTCAGTCTCGGTCAAACACCTGAGGCGCATTTTGTAGTTTATTACCTTGTGTCGCACAAAACTAAAATAGCATTTATTGCCTGCCAAAAATGAGAGGTTTTCTGTTGTCAATCCAAATCTTTTAAGCTCACTGCTATCATATGTGAAATCCAGAGCACATGTCAAACAGAATCAGGATTTAGTTCGACTCGCTCTATTCACTTGCCATTCAGACTTAAAGTGATACCGTCCCATTTTTGGAAATAAGCTTATATTACACCTCCCCTTGAGATGAATAATAGGGTTTTACCGTTCTCCTGTACTTTCAACCGTTCTCTGAGAATGGCAGTGCAAATTTTACCTCTATGCTAGCAGTTAACATTGAGTCCTATGAGACCAGCTGGCGGCTAACTGGTCTCATAGGACTCAATGTTAGCTAGCTTGAAGGTAAAATTTGCACTGCCATAACCAGAAAACAGTTGAAAGTACAGGAGAACGGTAAAACCCTATTATTCAACTCAAGGGGAGGTATAATATTATTAATATAAGCTTATCTGCAAAAATGGGACGGTATCACTTTAATACCTCATGGACCGGAAGTAGAAGGCGGTGACCTACTGTAGGTGCCCCATGCCAACTGCATTCTGTGTTGCAGATTGGGCCCAAGTGGAAGGACGTGGTGGCGCGCTGCATCAAGGGCCACTACCAGCCGCTGCTGCTACTGTACGCCGACCCCCGCGGCACACCAGTGGCATCGCAGGACACGCCGGCCCACCTGGACCTGCAGCACAGCAGCAAGGGCTACGACAGTGAGGACAGTGGTAAGAGAAAGACCTACTATGTCGATATGACCCACCAAGCTGTACAGCTGAACTACAAAGCAAGTACAAAGTGCTACCGCAGCGCCCCGTATGGGCTAGGTTTGGGAAATGACGTCGCTTTAGGTCAGGGGTGGGGAACCCATGTCTCGAGGCCGTCTTAGCCGGAGCCGTTGTCATTTTAATGTATGTAGTTACACATGAAATATGACATGTTTTGTAAAGCAATCTTAGAAATTACATTGGCAATACAATTAAGTTATATTTTCAGAGGACTTGTTTGTGTTCATAGTATGGCCCCTCAGCTGAAAAGGATTCCAGACCCAGACCCCTATTTTAGGTGCTCTGAAAGCTTTAGGTGGCTCTGTTTAGGGTTTGGGTTAGGATTTGAGTTGGGGCTATATCAATTCGACATCTGGACTTACAAAACCTCAGCAAGGGCTAGGACAACGATGACAGTGAGAAGAGACACCCAAGACCGGTCGGTCGGTGTCTAGACAATATGGCCTACCTGTCGAGCCGAGCTACAAAGCTTACAAAGTGCTATAGTCGCGTCCCTAGGGGTTAGAGTTTGGGCCAGGCAAGGCTATCTCAACAGAGCATCCGTCAAAAAGCTGAAAGAGAGATGGCACAGGTGGAAAGAGGGAGAGAGAGGTAAAGAAAGAGAGAGTTGGAGCATGAGTGGTATGTACAAACGTTTGTAAGTGATGGACTGGAGGAGCTGTTGATCTCATTGTGGTGGACTTGAGTCAGCACTCTGACTGAATGAGCCCTCCTGCCATCAGGCGTAATGGTGTGGGCAGAGCTTTCAATCTATCAGCGCCTTGGCACCGGTCGGCTCACTCTTCATGACATACGCACACTCCAGAAGGCAGACGTAGAACAACTCTCAATTGCATAAATGCTTCTCCTCAATGGTCTTTGTGGTGGATCTAGTCATAGATTTTAGGAGCCTCTTTGCGCAGATGGGCCTGCCGTTGGGCCCGTTCACTCATTGCTGAAAACACTGAACTACATCAAAACAACATTGCAACATTACTGAGAGCCTTAAGTAATAGATTAAGACTTGGCCATTACAATTTGGTGACAATAAGGTTATAACACAGGCTCTGCAACAAGGGGTGAAGGGTATTAAAGCTAGTTCCCCAGATCACATCCCATGAGATGCAGAGAGGGATAGCTGTATTTCTGTCGTAATAGGTTACCACGCATGTCTTTGTTTTGTGGTGGAGTTTATACTTCATACTTTATACTTTATCCTTTTATCATTTTCACCCCTGTTTGATCATCTTGAATTACCATCTGTAAACACCACACCACCCCACACCCACCTCTACCTCCATTCATAATCAAGCGTTCTCTCCCATTTTTGTCGTGTCTGCCTCCTCCCACATGCTAACTTTAAAATAATTCTACTCAGGGCTACAAATTAACTCTTTTCATCACTAGTTAGTAGATGATACATCTTACTATTAGCCACACATACACTCAGTGGTGCTCCTACTTCCACTTATGCCAACTAAGCTCCTGTTATAATGGCGTGCCTAATATTGTGATTTGATATCTTCACATCCTACAGATATATTCCACATAGGCCTACTGTAACTCAGCTCCTCAGACAGGTAGATGGGTGTGTTAACTGAGAGGTCCTGTATTATTGTACCGTGGGTGCACAGGTAGAATCAGGGGATATTAAATATTTTGTACTTAAGTTCAATGTAGCTCCTGAATCCAATGTGGTCGTCACTATGAATGTGTGTGCATGGATTCTGACAGTGTGTCCTACCGTGCGCGACGGAGAGCAACTGTCTGACTATTGTGTTGTGCTGAATGTTTTATGTCCACATTAAATCTGTTAGATCTTTTAGATGTGCACCTTTCTTCTCAAGCCTGTGTCAACGCTAGCTGACTAAAATAGAAACAAACGGGCAAAAAAGACTTCAAAGAAGTCACGTAACAACGGGAGTGTCACACAACCAGGCAGAAAATAGAGCAAAGGAACAGTTGACAGTGGTACAGATTCTGTTTGCGTCGCTTGCAGTTGGGATGCCATGTGAGTTGCATGGCAAACAAGATACTGAAGGATGAGATCTGATCAGTTTGCTGTAACTGTACCGCACTTTACTGGTTTTGTTTTGTGGATTATGGCATGCTGAATCTTGAGATTTGTTGGCGTCTTGGGTTTGGGTGCTCTTTCATCGAAGGTATTGTACACTTTAGTTGTTTTATTGTGTGTGTGTGTGTGTGTGTGTGTGTGTGTGTGTGTGTGTGTGTGTGTGTGTGTGTGTGTGTGTGTGTGTGTGTGTGTGTGTGTGTGTGTGTGTGTGTGTGTGTGTGTGTGTGTGTGTGTGTGTGTGTGTGTGTGTGTGTGTGTGTGTGTCCTCAGACAACAGCACTTCATAGAAGTCACAAGCAGTCGCCACGTCATGTGTCAGTCGCACAGTTGTGACAGTCTGACTGTGTGTCACATGAAGCCATCAAAGAATGAGCCATCAGTGTTCTAGATTTTTCTTCGTCCATTTGACCGTGGCTGCTGTGTGTGTCCTCAGGTCGGGAGCCGTCCATCTCCAGCGACACGCGCACCGACTCGTCCACCGACAGCTGCGGCTACAGGCCGAGCCGCTCGCAGCACGAGTCCCTGGCCAGTCACTTCTCCTCCGACTCCCAGGGCACGGTGGTCTGCAGCCCGGAGAGCCCAGCAGGCTCACACCACAGTCTGGAGACAGCAGGTGGGATACACACACACACATGTTCACGCACATGCACACGTGCACACGCATGCACGTTCGCACATACACACGTACACACGTACACACACACACACACACACACACACACACACACACACACACACACACACACACACACACACACACACACACACACACAAACACACACACACACACACACACACACACACACACACACACACACACACACACACACACACACACACATGTGCAGACACATACACACACACACACACACACACACACACACACACACACAGGTATGCAAACATACTATACTGACACACAGACACAAACCGACAAACACGTACACAAACACATGTACGTAGACACACACACACACACACACATGCGCGCTCATGCACACACGCACACACACACACACACACACACACACACACACACACACACACACACACACACACACACACACACACACACACACACACACACACACACACACACACACACACACACACACACACACACACAGCTCCTTTGCCTGTCACTTAATATCCTGTGCTAAATAAAAAACATAAAGGGCATACATACCTTGTGTAAGCATTCAGACCCTCATGGCTTTTCTGTTTGCTGTTGTATCATCATTATTTTGTCAGGAATTGTTTTTACTGCATTGTGTCGAAGTCAGAGGACAAAATGTCTTCCAGTTGCCTGAAATTAAACTCTGTTGAGGTCTGTTGAGTTTTCCCTTCTGTTGTTCCCCTGCAGAGGTGGCAAAAGTAAAAGTAAACGTAAATCTGTGGTGTAAGTGCAACACTAACACATGATGTTACATAGCTGTTACACCATTTACTCCATTTTATCTAATGAGGTACTGCAGATTGACTGTTTTGTTTCTGAACGTAGTAGGAGTATTCATTCAAAGAAAGTCTTTGAGTAAGCGTCTTTTTTGTCTCCTGCGTAAACATCCAGAACCGTCTCAGATGACAGCCTGGCAGTCATGTTGCGCTCGAAAAAAACTCATGTCCTGCATTTTCTCTGCTATTTCCGCATGAACCAAATTTGCGCATATCTCAATTATTTTGTTCTGAAAATCTGGACTTGTGGCAGACTGCATAGGCCTACTTTGAAAGTCGGAATTATATTTCGATAAATTTCACGAGAATCTGAATCAATAGCTCAACCTGTCCGGGGGGCACTCGTCATTCCGACATAGACATATTCCGATTCAGAAATGACGCCATCGCGACATCCCGTCAATTTAATGTCACCATTCCGACACTTGT
Organism: Engraulis encrasicolus; assembly: GCF_034702125.1. NCBI lineage: Eukaryota > Metazoa > Chordata > Actinopteri > Clupeiformes > Engraulidae > Engraulis > Engraulis encrasicolus. Next base: position 932,574 of record NC_085871.1, read on the forward strand.
GGGGAGCTGTCCATGGTCGTGGTGCTTAATGTTTCCGTTAACGACACTTTCATCTCTGCCTATGGCCTGGCTCGCCAAGGTCTGTCCATGGTGCTGATATCGTGGCGTCTGTCCATGGTGCTGATATCATGGCACTCCAGCCAATACTGTGGTCACTGTGAGCGGCGTCAAACTTTCCCTCCTAATTCATAGCAGCACCAGAGAAAATGTTGTAAAAAATGACATAGCCTATTCTAAATTTCAGTTCACTGTTCAGTTGGCCTATTGCACGCAACTTCAATGAAGTTCATCCACATGCATGTCACAAAACAATAACCCACGCGGCAGTGGGACTATTTCGCTTAGCCTATTCCTTTCCAAAAAATGTCGGAATGTCACAAAAATAAGTTCTTTAACTGTCCTTAATTAAACCAAACGAAAAAAATATACACATAGAAGAAATCAAGTCTTCAGTTTCGACGTTACAAATCTTAAACAAAAATGCAAGCCGTGGCGCAGATAATTCCAAACAAAGTCTCTCGCGGCCAAAAGTCACTGAGCAATAGGCAATCCAAGTACAGACAGCAATCTCACGATGTCCACAACTTTACAAAGATAAGATCTGCTCTTCTTAACAGTAGCGTTGTGGCCGACAATTTGGCAGCTATCGATCCTCCAGAGGTGCCCTGATTGAAGCTGTCCTATTTAACCATCAGCTCTGATGGGCCAGAGAATTTCGGAACGATTCCTCCACGCTGCTGTCAGGCTGGAAGTGGCAGCCGGCGAAACAGAAGACAGCATCATAACACCACATATTCAAGCCAACAGTTGCCTACTTGTTCAGACTTCTTATAGTAATACGTGGAAAAGGCTCGTCCAAACAATCTTAAGGGAAAATCCGGTAGAGTATGCTGCTTAGGACAGCAGTGCTTGTCGCTCATTTGGTAGTTGCTTTGCTGTAGTGCTGCTAGGCAAAAGCTAACTGACCCCGACGGCAGCCCAACAAGATCCGATGGAGAGCTAGCTGGGTTTGCCGAGCTGGTCCCGGGTGTTTCCAGGTCAGCTTTTTTTGGCACTGGCTCTGGTTCGTCTTCTTGCCGAGGGTTGGCCGAGGTCATGGGATGTTTTCAAACTTTGAATATCCATTTGCAGTTTGCACTCAGTTATTTAGGCTACAACTGCTGTAACATTTTTTACAGGCTAGCGAGATTGATACTGCAAGAGGTAAACAAACCGCGGATGGAAACAGTAGTCAACGTCACTATGTCACATGATTGCTGAAAAATAAATATATTTAAAAAAAATGTACTAAGATTCATATTAATGTCATACTACCATGTATTTTAATCGAAACATTAAAATATCAGTAAGCATACATTTTTAGTATTTATAGGCTATATATATTTTTTGCCATTTCCTTGGCCAAATGTCATTACGTGTTTCAGCCACCAGGGGGGGGGGGGGGGCAGTGCCCCCTTGCCCCCCCGCAATCTCCGCCCATGAATAAATTGTTTCTTTTTTTACTTTAAAGTTTGACATCTCTGCTGGAATTAAACTCTTTCGAGTTCATGGGAGTTTCCCTCCTGTTGGTCCTCTGTGCTCAAGTCAGGTGCTTCACTTTTCATTTGTCTTTTGACTCCTCTGTTTGTCTGTGCTCAGGTGAGGTGCTACTGAAGGACCAGCCAAGTCCCCTCACCACGCCGCGGCCCTCCAGCAGAGGAAGACCTCAGCAGGACTACACCGACGCCGGGACGCTGCTCATGCACGGCCGACCCCCATCGTCCTGCGCCAGCTCCGGCTTGGGCGGCTCGTCCGAGGCAGGGAGTGCCACCGGGAGCGCTACAGGTAGTGGGAGTGGCGGAGGAGGAGGAGGAGGTGGGGGCAACCAGGGGAGTGGGACCCGCGATGTCTGGGAGGACGAGAGCACCAGCAGCGAGTCCAAGTCCAGCTCATCGGCCGGGGGGCGGTGTTACCGGCCTGCCTGGCGCCCGCGCCGCGAGGCGCTCAACATCGACAGCATCTTCACCACTCGGGATGGGACCGGCCGCCGCTGGCAGCAGCCGCTCTCCGCCCTGCCGGCCAGCCCTCCACTGGGGGAGCCTGCAGGCCCGGGAGGTGGAGGTGGAGGTGGAGGTGGAGGTGGAGGTGGGTCTGTTATGATGAGTACCGTCATTAGTGCCTTTAAGACGCTATATACTTTTTCTTCATGCTTTTCCACCCTGTGGCTTACATGATGCGGCAAATTTACGTAAAAAGTAAATTGTGAATTGTGTGAATAGTGATTATCTACTACCTGTTTTTGTAAGGACTCCTCACTCCAAAATTACAGCCAGCCTTTGTCCTGCACCTTGTCCTGGGATGTGCACAATCTTCAGCCTCAACTGAATGTAAATAAAATATAGACAATAAGCGGCAAATGTACATTATATTGACGATGAACTGATGTATTGACTAGGTGTAGGGGGAGCAGACTGCGCAGGTGGGGGAGCCGAGGCAGCCGCGTTCGATGGGGAGATGGAGCGCCTGCCGCCCCCTCCGCCCCCGCGTCTCATCCAGAGGATGGAGAGTGGCTACGAGAGCAGCGAGAGGAACAGCAACAGCCCAGTCAGCATGGACATGCCTCTGCACGACCCCAGCACACACAGGTACCGTACTACACACAGGTACCGAACTACACACAGGTACAGTACTGAACTACACACAAGTACCGAACTACACACAAGTACCGAACTATACACAGATAACGAACTACACACAGGCACCGAATTACACACAAGTACCGAACTACACACAGATAACGAACTACACACAAGTACCGTACTACACAGGTACCGAACTACACAGGTACCGAACTACACAGGTACCATATTTCTCAAGGCTGATAAGCAGTGCACCTACTGTACACGTCACAACTTTCTTTAATATGAACAGATATATACCGTACTGTACATACATAATACATACATACATACATACATACATACATACATACATACATACATACATACATACATACATACATACATACATACATACATACATACGTACATAGATACATACATACCAAGAGCTTTGATGTACACTACCGGTCAAAAGTTTGGGGTCACCACATTTTCCTCCCACAATGCTTCTTCCTGACAGTTAAGCTTATTCCTTTTCAATTTCAGTTCTGGTATGAAATCAGTTTATAGAGTAATTGTTCCTTGAAAATAATACATGCAACAAATAAGCAATTTGATATTGGAAAAAGTAACTGTTGAATGGATTTACTTGTATAGACAAACCAAAATGTATCACTAACTTTTGACTAATCAAAGTGTACCTTTACTAAGGTAGTGTCTAGTCTGGTGTACTAATCAAAGTGTAGACTCCTTTGGCATTAATAATAGCCAGTTGCGGTTCAACAGATTCATTCCTTGGATGAGATGAGGTCCAGAATTGCCCACGAGTTCTATGAGCCTCATGCATGCAAAAGTTGATGTCTGGTCCTGTCAATTCATACAATGCCGGATGATATAAACATCATTTGAAAGAGGAAAATCTACACTTCCCAACGATGTATGGCACTGGCTTGCACACTAAAACATCGCTGAGACAATGGATCGTGCATTCATAAGTAGGTTCATTCTGATGGCTAGAAAATCATGCAGCTACTTTGACTTGAATTTGTGGACGAGGTGGCAACTCAACAAATGTCATACACCTACCATTGGAAAGGGCAGACACTGAGCTTTCCAATAGTTCCATGCATTCTCTGATAAACCAAAGAAATGTCTGTAGAAAAATGGACTAAAACACGTATTTCTATGTAATAAATGGGTGAAAAAGCTTGGTTAGATTTCACTCTTCTGTCCAGTTTAACCAATTTTATGGGTAATCAAACCTTTTTTCACCTGTGGCTGTTCAGTACTTTCGATTATTCCATTTCAAGCTATTCAAAAGATGATTGCGACTTGAATTGCAAACAGATAACTGGAAAAATGAAGGTGACCCCAAACTTTTGAACGGTAGTGTACGTAATTACATGACGTCTCATAGAGGCTTCTAGTACGTAATTGTGTTGTTGTTGTTTTTCAGGGATTTGGTCTGTAAGAGGTCGCTGACCTTTGGCCCGTCCTGGCGCTCGGTGCCCAAGTCTAAGAGCAGCAGTGCCATCCTGCAGGAGCTGCCCTCCCCGAGCTGGGCGCGGAGTCCCACTGGTCCACCGGGTGAGTCTCGCTATTACTGTAAAGCAGTGGTTCATAACCTGGAGTGTGGGCACACACTGGGGGTGGGCCAGAGATTTCAGGCGGTCCACAGAATATTGCTTGTGACCAAATACCTGCTTGTGAACATTATAATTAGGCCAAATCAAAAACAAATTGAAACATGTTTTGGTCCTCATGGGAAGTCGTTAAGGTATTGATAAATGTCTCAAGCAATAATCATTGTAATTAATCATTTAATCTTTTGGTAGCACCCATTAGCAAAGTTTGGGTCGGGGTTGCACAGCTTGTCTTGGGTACAGGTAAGGGGGTGCTTTAAGAAAAAGAAGAAGGTTAAGAAGAAGAAAGTTAAGAACCACTGTTGTAAATGTTTTTCCTACGGTCCAGATATGAAGTCATGCACCTTTTTTCAAGGATATGTGTTTTTTTCAAATAGTGTAGAGACTATGTTGGATTTCAAAAAGTGTTCTGAATTATGAATTATGTCGCTGAATTTCCCAAAGTGTATTGTTGCATCTGTGGTTTCAAACAAGTCGGCTGATAACTGACAGATGTCAGTCTCATCAACAAAATCTGTCCCCAGACCCCAGAGACAAGAGGCGTGGTTAAAACACTCCAGGCGAAAAGTCAACTGGAACAGACACCAGATGGGATAGTAGCATATCCAGACATTTATACCTTACAGTTCACCTTACTGTAGTATCACATATGTTGACCAGTTTTGTCAATTCTAAATGCTCCTTCTACTTATGGTGTTCAACCCCCTCCGGCTCAGGTGAAGCCCGATGCCAGGCAGGCCAGAGCTTCTCTTTGGGTCAGCGAACTAGGTCAGACAGCTGTCACCGTACAGACGTCTCAGGAGAAACACAGTAGTGGTGGTGCTGTAGCGATCCCATTATCCCAAAAAATCTGAGAATGCACACACATCAGTCGCACAGGTGCTGGACCAAACAGAAGGTAACTGAAAGGAAAGGATGGGTTGCACTTTGATGAAGAATTGAGCGTCCCAAAACGTTGTGCCATTAAATTTGTTTGGAAGCATAGAGCAGTTTTGCGGACCTTTATCATCTCCTTTCAGCGATCCCATTATCGACATTGTAGAGTACCTATTATGGTATTATCCTATCCCATTACCGTGCCTGCTGCTCCGTTTAAAATCAAATGTAGCTTGATCTAGGAAAGTCTCACAGTAACTGTTCCATTCAAGCAAATGCAGCTTCACTAAATAAGTGCTGGTTTGAGAGAAAAAATGTATGGTAAAATACTGCATACACAGAATACACATTTGATTTTTTAAAAAATTGACATCTACCCACTAATTTGCACAAATGCAGGAGTTCTGCTGCATACACTGAAAGACAGATAATATCAAGGCATTTGCACCTTAAAACATTGTCAGGTGTGTTGACTGTTGCAGTGTATCTCTACGGTAAATGCTACTTCCACGTACTACTTGTGCTGCTCAATTGATCTGGTGTGTCAGCAATGAGAGAAATGTGCAATGGAAAGCTTCCTTGTTGTGTCAGTGATGGGTCTAGAGTGCATTGTCAGTAATTGTATTCGCAAATTCAATTTCCTGTAGTATTTTTCCTCTTTGTGTGTGTGTGTGTGTGTGTGTGTGTGTGTGTCTGTGTCTGTGAGAGAGAGAGAGAGAGAGAGAGAGAGAGAGAGAGAGAGAGAGAGAGAGAGAGAGAGAGAGAGAGAGAGAGAGAGAGAGAGAGAGAGAGAGAGAGAAGATGTTGTGCGTGTGTATGTTGAATTCCATTCCTTGTAGTACTCTTTTCTCTTTTCATCTCTCTTCTGTACAATAATTTGTGTGTGTGTGTGTGTGTGTGTGTGTGTGTGTGTGTGTGTGTGTGTGTGTGTGTGTGTGTGTGTGTGTGTGTGTGTGTGTGTGTGTGTGTGTGTGTGTGTGTGTGTGTGTGTGTGTGTGTGCGCACGTGTGCGTGTGCGTGCGCGTGCGTGGGTGCGGCGTGTGTCCATGTCCCTGTGTGTCCACAGTTGAGGTCCGCAGCGAGCTGGACGAGCTACAGGAGGAGGTGGCGCGTCGCGCGCGGCAACAAGAGCTCCAGAGGAAGAGGGAGAAGGAGCGCGAGGCGGCCCAGGGCTTCAACCCCAAACCCAGCAAGTTCATGGACCTGGACGAGCTACAGCACCAGGGTAATCAGTCAGCACTGCACAGCACCTGCCTGGTGTTTTCTCCCTCAACAGTGCCTTTAAGGCAGCATGTGTGCCAGACACAAGACCTAAACAAGGGTTTGAGTTAAGGTTCAGAGTAAGGGTTAAAACTAGTTTTGAGGATTAGGGTGGGTATTAGCCTATTGACGACTTTCAAATCTCGGTTCGAGACTTGGTCTGACCCCATGCATAACGATTAACGTTTCCCAAACGGCATAGTTGACCCGCCTCCCTCAGTTTGCTCCTGGTCGAGGCCAGAAAAGGCTGTACCGAAGTTTAAACCAAACATTGTCTTAGTCTCAATAGAATGTCTCTGCTTAAATCACGTCACTGCCTTGAACACACCACTACCCAAGGCAGTTGGAGCTGCTCAAAGTTGATAGGTTCCCGACAAAGTGACATGACAATGAAAGCATCTCTTCAGTGCAGACATGTAAGAGGGATATTCACAACAGGCTACAGAAACATAGAATGAATAAGTAATACTGCAAAAAAGGGAATATAAATAGAAAATGGAAGAGGTTGAGATACTGTACTTAATGCTGATTATTCACAGGGGTCCTATATACAGGTATTGTACATAAATGATCCAAAGTTGTGTATAGTTTGTCTTCCTTTGTGTATACTTAATACCTTAACCCTTAAACATCCCTACTCGAAAATTTATTTTCTACATTCACTTAAGTGTGGGTTTTATTATTGCTGGGAATTTCCTGATTGTAATCATATTGTATAAGTCACTTTTGCATGGATGTGTTCAGTCAGATGGCATACAGTACTTCAAAAATGTGTAGCAGGTCGCCTGAAAGGCTCCGGACCTGTAAGAGCTAATCATGTAAGAGCTTTATTTCAATGGTCAGTGTTACAGTGTATTACTGTATGTAAAGCACAAAGTCATGACATTGAAATGAAATGTGACAACATGTAACATCATGCTCCTACACTCTACATTCAGGCTGAGGTAAGATTTAGGACTGCGGTTTGTTTTGGACATGATGTTGCATGTTGTTACAGGTACATTCAAATGGTAGCAAAAATATGTTTTTTTGCACACTCATAAATAGTTTTCCCAACCTAATAGGATACCATATGTACAGTAGGACAACACATGCTGAAGCACAACCACACCAGTGTTGGTCTTATACAACATGCTGCGGTAGCTGTATAGGAGTGCAGATTACGGTAGGTAGCTGGAGCACCACGTGTTAGCGGTTACCTGCACACTCTCAACCCCCACTGTAACGTCTTCAACCGGGGAAGGAGGTGAAGTGCATAGGAGAGCAGGTTGAAGGTAAAGAAGAGATGAGGAGGAGGCAAACCGAGGAAGAGGAGGAGGGAGGAGGAGGAGGAGGTAGAGAGGGGAGGAAGGAAAGAGTGGTAATGAGCTGTGGGTGGTGTTAGGGTTTCGAGCCTCAGTTGAATCCTTCTGAAATCGATAGGCCTTCCTCAGCAGGACGGGGGAATGGATCGCTGTGGGCGATGCGGTTGCATGAACTGGCATCCCAGAGGTATAATCAAATGTAATGCTCGCGTAAGGCATAGCCACACCCTGCCGCTCAGAATCATTCACTGTAATGCCTGCGCAGACACTGTAGGGAGGGAGAAAGAGAGAGAGAACGAGAGATGCAAAGAAATAGAGAGAGAGAGAGAGAGAGAGAGAGAGAGAGAGAGAGAGAGAGAGAGAGAGAGAGAGAGAGAGAGAGAGAGAGAGAGAGAGAGAGAGAGAGAGAGAGAGACAGCTCACACTATGCCGTACATTTACCCCGGTGCCAAGCTTACAGTTCAGTTTGGAGTATTAATGTGATGAAGGAGAATACATTTTTTTAATTATGTCCCCACAAATACACGTACACCCTCACTTTCTAATTTCCAAGGACTGTTGAGTTAAATTATCAAGTGTGTGTGCGTGTGCGTGTGGGTGTGTGTGTTTGTGTCTATGTCTATGTGTCAGTGTATGTGAATGTTTGCGGACCCGTGTGTGTGTACCTGTGTGTGGACTGTATGCATTGCTCGTCCAAAATGGCGGCTTGTCCTCTAGTGTGATTTATGGGAGTAGCTTCGTTCTCAACAGCCAGGCAGCAAAAGAAAAAAAAACGGACCAGACCAGGCTATTTTAAACAACCAGCTCAAAGCGCTGAAATTTAGGTCACCAGTGTGTGTGTGTGTGTGTGTGTGTATTTGTGTGTGTGTATGTGTGTGCGTGTGCGTGTGCGTGTGTGCGTGCGTGCGTGCGTGCGCCTGTGTGTTTGTATGTGTATTGGTGTACATTTGTGCATTCGGTATATGTCTGTGTGTTCATGTGTGTATATTTCAGAAAGATTGAGAGAGTTTTGGTGTAATTCAATAGAGTGGTTAGATGGTCATTTGTTTTGGAGTTAAATAAGCTTTGGGACCCCAAGCTCTCCCTGACCCCTACTGCTAATAAGCTACTCAGTTATATTTACCCACAACTTTAAGCATTAGTAATCAACACTACAAGCTCTCTCTCTCTCTCTCTCTCTCTCTCTCTCTCTCTCTCTCTCTCTCTCTCTCTCTCTCTCTCTCTCTCTCTCTCTCTCGCGCGCACTCTCTCTCTCTCTCTCTCTCTCTCTCTCTCTCTCTCTCTCTCTCTCAGTCTCTCTCTCTCTCATACCTTCTCTCTCTCATTGTCTCTTCACTAGACACACACAAGGCGTGTGTAGTCGTTCTCTGTCTATTGATGCTTGTTTTGTGTAACGTCTGTGAGCGTGTGTCCTTGTGTGTGTGTGTGTTTGTGTGTGTGTGTGTGTGTGTGTGCGCGCGCGTGTGTGCGCGTGTGTGAGCGTGTGTGAGCGTGTGTGTGTGTGTGTGTGTGTGTGTGTGTGTGTGTGTGTGTGTGTGTGTGTGTGTGTGTGTGTGTGTGTGTGTGTGTGTGTGTGTGTGTGCGTGCGTGTGTGCGCGTGCGTGTGTGTGTGTGTGTGTGTGTGTGCGCGCGCATACGTACGTGTGTGAGTACGTGCCCCTGAGCAGTTTAACATTTGTTCAGGAACCCAATGGCATAACAGGAGAGTCCTTTATGGATTTATTTCAAGCAGAGGGGGTTACGAAAATATCACAGCTCTTGCCATGTCATTATCGTGGAACTACTTGTACAGAGTGTTCTAGGATGCTGCCACAAGGCTCAAATCCACTGTTGCTGGCTTATTTGGGCCTTGAAAAGAGCAAGACTTGGGGAACCAACCAACCATGGCAGCGCATCTTAACCTTTCATGCAGTTTTTTGCCCCCATGTAACAACTGAGGACAGGAGAGCAACCAAGGCAACGGGCAACTAGGGGAAACACTCCCTGTGCCAAAGCATGCCCATTACTGACAACATTGTACACAGTAAAACAAAAAAAACAGTGTTACTTCAACACTAATCTGAGAATATGTGGTCCCACTCGGTTTTAGTGTTGATTCAACTATTTGAGTGTTGAATTGAACACTCAAAGAGTTGATTTTAACATTGCACACGTCTTTGCAGTGTTAATTCAAGAGTTGAATTTAGCACTAAATTGAATATGGGACCATAGGACCATATATTCCCAGAATTGTGCTGCAGGACT